>NC_041384.1:622478627-622591789 GCF_002162155.2 Triticum dicoccoides | reverse complement strand
CCCAAACCATCGTCCATCGTTATGGCGGGGTTGCGCAGGGTCCGGGTGCGGCCGGAGTGCGCTTCGCCAGGCGGGGAGGATGCCGTGTGCTGGAAATCGCCGGGTCCAGCAACACGGGCAGAGTTGGATCCGGCCGGCTTGGCGAGTTGGTTGAGGCGGTCCTGCTACGCGTTAGCCGCAGCGAGGAGGTCGTTCACCCTCTTGAGGCGGTCCTGCAGCTCTTCGCACGCGAGCTGGTCCAGGCCGACCGCGGCCGCCTGGGAAGCGCACATGTTCTTCACGGGAGCCTCGTAGACGGGAGGGATGGCGCCGAAGGCGAGCCCGATCGTGCCGCCCTGGGCCCACACATCGGTGACCCGGCTTGGCTCAGGCGCATCTGGTGTGAAGCCGTAGACGGTGTTGCGCTCCAGCTGAGCAGGGTCGAGGCGGCGCTGCGTGGCAGCGAGCGTCTCGATGAGGTGCAGCAGACACTGGTGATCCTCGTCGAGGCGAGTCCGGGCCTCGGTGACGTTGAAAGCATCAATGTCGGTGCCGATGGGGACGTGCAGGCTCTACATTGTGGCCCGCAGGGGGTCAGGCAGGCTGCCCCGCCCCGCTGCGGTCCTAGCTTCGGCGGCCTTCCTCGCCGCGCTGGACGAAGAAGCAGCGTCGGTGTCGGTGACGAAAACCTCTACGCATAAGTCCATTGCCCCGGCGGGAACGCCGCCGCAGAGGGAAAGGGGGGAGTCAGATAAGTCGAGTACCTCCCTGGGGTACTCGTCAGCCGCAGGCGCATCGGAGATGCACAGCGCGGTGAAGGATACGGCGAGTGCGTCGATGACGTCGTCCGCCAGTGTGACGGGCTCGTCTGAGTCGGAGTAGAGCCCCGTCTGAAGCATGCTTCCGGCCAGGACCTTGAGCTGCCCCACGGTGGGCGCCAACTGTCGTGGTGGGCGCACGGCAGATGCCATGGGATGGCTAAAGAGAGGAGGAGGCTCGAGGGCACTGGTGGGCTCCAAAGGCGAGGTCGGCATGAGCGAGCGCGGGACGCAAGACATACCCAGGTTCGGGGCTCTCCGGAGAGATAACACACCTAGTCCTGCCGAGTGTGGTTTATATGTTAAAGTATAGGGTTGCTCCTAGAGCTGTGTCGAGGAAGAAGGGAGTCTGGCCAAGGCTTAAGCAGTCCCTCCTTCTTGGGTGTTGCTAGCTAGGTGTGTGTGATGATGATGAGTTTGCTCGTATGCATGAGGGCTCCTGGGGGGTTTTATAGGTCAACCCCCCAGGGGTACAATGGTAATGTTACAAGGCCGTGGGGCCGGGTTGTCAACGTCTAGGGACCCGGTGCTGGGACCCGCCGGGTATCAGGTCTCGCCGGGTTCCCCGGGCTCGGGACCCACCGGGTAGGGTGGCACTGTTGGCCGTCTTGTCAATCGTCAGGGCGTGGCCGAGTCGAGTCGGCTACTGTGGTGCTCCGACAGGTTGCCGCTTGCTGGCATCATGGGTGACGATGGGTGCACTTTGCCACGCCGAGCCTGGTCAGCAGGTAGGTGGGGGGAAGTGTTGCCTCGTCCAACTGACCAAAGGCATGGGCAGGACACTGTGGCTTCGGTCATCAGTTGGTGGCGGCTCGTCCCATCGTACGGCTGGGATGGGACGACTGCTGACCCTTGGCCGGGTTGGAGTACACGCCAAGGGGAGTTGGCTTGTTGGATAAGTCTTGGTGCGCCGGGTTCGGCTGCGTTGGGCTAGCTTGTTGGAGAAGTCTTGAGGATTAGGCTGGGTTGAGGGGGCTTGGCCGGGTCGAGCGACCCGGCCAAGCGCGTGCCGTCTGAGGGGCGATGCCAGCCCCGTTGTTTTTTCAAAGGATCCGGGTTCTGTTGCCTGCCCGGGGTTCATCCCCCTGACAAGCTTTCATAAACTTGTAGCTCTAGTGCATCTGTTACATGGCAATCCCTACTCGCTCACATTGATATCTATTAATGGGCATCTCCATAGCCCATTGATAAACCTAGTTGATGTGAAACTATCTCCTTGTTTTTGTCTTCTCCACAACCACCGTCTATTCCACCTATAGTACTATGTCCATGGCTCACGCTCATGTATTGCGTGAAAGTTGAAAAAGTTTGAGAACATCAAAAGTATGAAACAATTGCTTGGCTTGTCATCTGGGTTGTGCATGATTTAAATATTTTGTGTGATGAAGATGGAGCATATCCAGACTATATGATTTTGTAGGGATAAGCTTTCTTTGGCCATGTTATTTCGAGAAGACATAATTTTTTTTGACTAGGAAGACATAATTATTTTGTTAGTATGCTTGAAGTATTATTATTTTTATGTCAATATTAAACTTTTGTTTTGAATCTTACGGATCTGAATATTCATGCCTCAATAAAGATAATTACATGGATAAATATTTTAGGTAGCATTTCACATCAAAAATTCTATTTTTATCATTTACCTACTCGAGGACGAGCAGGAATTAAGCTTGGGGATGCCTGATACGTCTCCAACATATCTATAATTTTTTATTGTTCCATGCTATTATATTATCTATTTTGGATGTTTTATATGCATTAATATGCTATTTTATATGATTTTTTGGACTAACCTATTAACCTATAGCCTAGTGCCAATTCCTGTTTTTCCTTGTTTTTGAGTTTCACAGAAAAGGAATACCAAACAGAATAGAACTTTCGCGATGATTTTTCTTGTACCAGAAGACACCCAAGAGACTTGGAGTGCAAGTCAGAAGAGCCATGAGGCAGCCACTAAGGTGGAGGGCGCGCCCAGGGGGTAGGGCGTGCCGCCCGACCTTGTGGGTCCCTCGATGACCCCTTGACCTAGATCTTCCTCCTATATATTTTCAAATACCCCCAAAACTTCCAGGGGAGCCACAAAACCACTTTTCCACTGCCGCAACCTTGTGTACCTGTGAGATCCCATCTAGGGGCCTTTTCCGGCATCCTGCCGGAGGGGGATTCGATCATGGAGGGCTTCTACATCAACACCATTGCCTCTCCGATGAAGTGTGAGTAGTTTACCACAAACCTATAGGTCCATAGCTAGTAGCTAGATGGCTACTTCTCTCTCTTTCATTCTCAATACCATGTTCTCCTTGATGTTCTTGGAGATCCATTTGATGGAATACTCTTTTGCGGTGTGTTTGCCGAGATCCGATGAATTGTGGATTTATGATCAGCTTATCCGTGAATATTATTTGAATTTCCTCTGAATTATTATATGCATGATTTGATATATTTGCAAGTCTCTTCAAACTATCGATTTGGTTTGGCCAACTTGATTTGTTTTTCTTGCAATGGGAGAAGTGCTTAACTTTGGGAGAAGTGACAGAAGGGGAACCGACACGTATTGTATTGTTGCCATCGAGGATAAAAAGATGGGGGTTTTCATCATATTGTTTGAGTTAATTCCTCTACATCAGCCTATCTTACTTAAGGCGTTACTCCGTTCTTTATGAACTTAGTACTCTAGATGCTTGCTGGATAGCGGTCGGTGTGTGGCGTAATAGTAGTGCATGCAGAATCATTTCGGTCTACTTGGCACGAACGTGATGCCTATATTCATGATCATTGCCTTAGATAGTGTCATAACTTTACGCTTTTCTATCAATTGTGTCGGCGTCCTGGGAACGGGGGTCCCCAGACTTGCCTGCCTGCGGTCCACAGCATGGCTCCGCCAATGGCCCCGTATGGCCCATCTTCATCGGCAAACACCCAAGACCCTCGCGAGGGGTCAAGCCTCGTGAGGCGGACGATGCAAGACCTCCTCTGGGGCGGCCTCACCAGGCTGGCTCGCGAGGGGCGGAAAGATCAAGGCAAGGGGCACCTCGCGAGGTTCCTGTGACGCAAGCCATGATGACCAAGGCCAGGCGGGCACCAGGCGGGCACCAGCGCATGCAGTGTCCTCGTTTCCTCTTTGGTGCTAAAGGGACAGGCGCAGGCGAGGAGTCCCGAGGCATCAGGCAAAGGTTTCCATATCAGTGCAACGAGACCAAGACCAGCAGGACGGCAGGATGGAGGTCACCGTGGAGCCTAGGACGGTGTCACCACCAGAGCTTTTGGCAGGCGAAGACCACCTTTAGTCAGGATAACTTGTAGTAGTTGTCTCACTTCAAATTTGGCCGTTGTGGCATCCCTTCCTGCTAGCATTTGGGAAGAGGACCAGGGCCTCTATAAATAGGGCTAGCCACCACAGTAGGAGAAGGGGGATCCGAGGCCATTTAGATCATCCTCATTCGCACAAAACTCACCAAGCACAAGAGCGCCTCTCCTCAAGAGACTATTCTTCCCTTGTAACTGTTCATCCTCAGCCCAAGGGGCAATCCACCACACCACACTGGAGTAGGGTATTACACCACATCGGTGGCCCGAACTAGTATAAATCTTGTGTCACTTTGTTCTGCGAGTTCGACGTGCTGAGCCTTGAGATCGCGGTGAGGGTGAGTCCAAGGGGGAGGAGAGATCTTCGTCTGCACCCCAGTGTTCGAACCTCAAGGGTTTTACCGGAACCCGAAATCCGACATTTTGCGCACTAGGTAGGGGTGCGCCGAAGCCTTCCTTCCGTCGATCCATGCTCCGCCATCACCGCACCTTGCCCCCATGGCCGGCGTTGCTCTCCCGGATGCGATGACGAATGCCCATGGCGGGGCCAGGGGGCTCCGAGCCTTAGCCCTCACCTTGCAGCAGGTGCAGTGGCCACCCATGTTCAAGCCAGAGATGCTGCCGCGTTACGACGACGCGGCGGACCCGTCGGCCTTCCTGCTGGCGTATGAAGATGCCATCCTAAAGGCTGGGGGTGAGGACAAGGTCATGGCAAACTGGCTTCTCATGTCCCTCACTGGTGCACCGCATGCCTGTCTTCTCAACCTCCCAGGATCTACGGAGGCATCTTGGGAGGAGTTGCGCAGCCTCTTCGCTGCGCACTTCGCGGCACCGGCGCCCCTCCCTGTCGTGGTCCTCCTCGGCAACTCTCAAGCGCCGCCCTCGGGCCGTCACACCAAGCCGTTCCTTCGCCAGAACGGCGCCGCTTCCGCGCGGCAAGGAGCTCCCCCGGGTTGGGCGGCGCCCAAGGTCGACCTGACCTTCGACTCGGGGGATCTCCCAGTCACCACTGTCGGCTCGGGCGTGCTCCCAATGCTTTGCACGCCCACCATTTGCAGCGTAGCTGTCACCAAGACCCTCATCGATGGCGGCGCCAGCCTCAACGTGCTCTCTGTGGAGGCTTTCAGCCTCCTTCATCTTCCGCTCGAGCGGCTCCATCCTAGCAAGCCCTTCTCCGAGGTTGGCGGCGGCTCCGCCAGCCCCCTGGGGCAGATCCGTCTTCCCATGACCTTCGGCACCCGCGACAACTATCGCACTGAGCTGATCGACTTTGACATCGCCCGTATTGCCTCCCGTACAACGCCATCCTCGGGTACCGGGCACTGGCTCAGTTTATGGCGGCAACCCATCCGGCCTACAACCTCATGAAGATGCTCGGGAGCAAGGACGTCCTCACCATAGTCGAAGATACCAAGGAAGCTCTGGTAGCGCTCAGGCTTGCCCTCAAAACAGCCGCGGCAGCACAATGACCGACCGACGAGGTCACCTCCAGAGTCAAGGAGGCCGTACCAGCTAAGAAGAAGCAGTTGTTCACTCAAGATCGGGCAGAAACCAAGCAGGTGCCGGTCGACGAAGATGGGTCCTCTGGAGCCACCTTCACCATAGGTGCCAACCTCGACCCGGATCAAAAGAAGGCATTGGTGAAGTTCTTGCGTGCAAACAAGGAAGTATTCACATGGGAACCCAAACAGCTAGTAGTGGTCCCAAGAGGGGTGATCGAGCATCATTTGAGGGTGTGCCCCAATGTGCGCCATGTGAAGTAGAAAGCGCGGTGACAATCCACGGAGAAGCAGTCCTTCATCGTCCAGGAAACTCGCAAGCTGCAGGCGGCGGGTGTCATTCACGAGGTTCGGTACCCCGAGTGGCTGGCGAACCCCGCCGTCGTGCCAAAGAAAGGTGGGAAGGAGCGCATGTGTGTCGACTTCACCAACCTCAACAAGGCTTGTCCCCAAGATTCGCTCCCACTTCCACGCATCGACCAGATCGTTGACTCCACCGCCGAGTGTGACCTGCTATGCTTCCTGGATGCGTTCTCGGGCTATCATCAGATCAAGATGGCGGTAGAGGATGTGGAGAAGACGGCCTTCCAAACCCTGTGCGGGGTGTACTGCTACACTTGCATGCCGTTCGGGTTGCGCAACGCAGGTGCAACCTTCCAACGGCTAATGCACATTGCATTGGGTCAGCAGCTCGGGAAGAACGCTGAAGCCTACGTGAACGAAATTGTGGTAAAGTCTCGGGAGGCGGGAACTTTGATTCAGGACCTGGAGGAGACCTTCGCGAGCCTGCGCCAGGTGGACTTGCGGCTCAACCCGGAGAAGTGCATGTTTGATATCCCTTCCGGCAAGCTGCTGGGCTTCCTCGTGTCCCATAGGGGGATCGAGGCCAACCGAGAGAAGGTCAAGGCAATCGAAGACATGAGCCCACCGCAAACCCTCAAGGAGATGCAGAAGCTTGCCAGCTGCGATACTTCGCTAGGGCGCCTCATCTCCAAGCTGGGAGAGCGCGCCCTACCATTCTTCAAGCTGAAGAAGAAGAAGGGCCCATTTGAGTGGACCCCGGAGGCTGACCAAGCGTTTCAAGACCTCAAGAGATATCTGACCAGCCCTCCGGTGATGGTAGCACCCCACCCTCTCGAGCCCCTGGTGCTCTACGTTGCCGCCACTCCTTACTCTGCCAGCGCAGCTCTGGTGGGCGGTTTGGGAAGAGTGCCAGGCGGAGGATACGTCGCGCTGAGCTACGCCCCTAGCCGGAGCGACACAAGACCCGGAGGGCACCGCAAGGACTGCATCAATGCCAACGGATGACCTGGCCCACCAAGACGGCATCCTTGGGCCTGCAGAAGTCCCAATGAGAGACCGGGCTCCGGGGGTCCCACCGCTTCCGGAGGCGCCTCAACCTTCGACAGACGTAGGCCCCGTTGATACGTCCATTTTGCATCATGCTTTTATATCGATATTTATTGCATTGGGTTGTTATTACACATTATGTCACAATACTTATGCCTATTCTCTCTTATTTTACAAGGCTTACATAAAGAGGGAGAATGCTGACAGCTGGAATTCTGGGCTGGAAAAGGAGCAAGTATCTATACCTACTAATAAAGCAAGGTGCGTTTCTCCAAATTTTTCATCCGTTCACCGTCGAAATTTATTTTTCTATCTGAGGTGGTACTAATTTGTGCGCACGTCTATTTTTTTAGCAATCCAGAATTCTATAGTTGGCCCGCACACGCAGTGGCCCAGCAAAGCCAGCCCACTTATTTGCCTGCCCATGTAAACCGAGAAAAGCCTTTTACTCACCCAGTGCGATAGATAGTCTGCGATCGCACAGGGCACCCAAGACTGGGCCAGCCCGTTTTCTTTTTCCGACCAACTTTTTTTGTATTTTTATTTTATTTCGTAATTCAAAATTTTCAAAAAAGTTCAGAACTTGAATTTTTGTAAAATTTCAGATTTATTTTTTGAGTTAGAATAGTCTTCCCATTTTTAAAAATGTTTCGAACAATAATTTGTTTTCTTTTTCCTATTTTTTTTCAAATTCATAAATATACAGAAAAATGTTAGGACTTTAAAAACATGTATTTAAAAAATATATTCGATTATTAAAATATATAATTGTTTTAGTAAAATGTTCACAGATTCAAAATAATGTCTGCGCACGTCTATTTATTTTTAGTAATATATTTTTCAAATTTTTTTTTCTATCCGAGTTGCTACTAAATTTTTGTGTGTACGTCTATTTTTTAGCAATACATTATTTTATACTCGGCCCGCACAGGCTCTGGCCCAGCAAAGCCAGCCCATATAACTGCAAAAAGCCTTTTTCTCACCCTGTGCTGTAGATAGTCGGTAATCACACAGGGCGCCCAAGACTGGGAAGCCCCGTTTTGTTTTTCCGTCAAAATTTATTTCTATTTCTACTTCATTTCAGAATTTAATATTTTCAAAACAGTTTAACTGGAATTTTTGCCAAATTTCCTATTTTTTAGTTAAAATATTGTCTTTCCCATTTTAAAAATGTTTGGAACATTAATATATTTTCTCGCTCCGAATTCATAAATATTCAAAAAATGTTTGGGCATTAAAAAATATGAATTTCAAAAATATTATATTTTTGAAATATATTATTGTGTTAGTAAAATGTTCATAGATTCAAAATAATTTCTGCGTACGTCTATTTATATTTAGTAATATATTTTTGAAATTTATTTTTCTATCCGAGGTGGACTAAATTTTTATGCGTACGTCTATTTGTTTAGCAATTCAAAAATTTATACTTGGCCCGTACATGCTGTGGCCTAGCAAAGCCATCCCACTTATTTGCCTGCCCATGTAGCCGGGAAAATCCATTTTCTCCCCCGGTAAACAAGATAGTTGGCCATCGCACAGGCCGCCAAAGTCTGGGCCGGCCCGTTTTAGTTTTCCGTCCAAATTTATTTGTATTTTTACTTTATTTCACAATTCAATTTTTTAAAGTTTAAAACTTGAATTTTTGTCAAATTTCCGATTTTTAGTTACAATATTGTCTTCCACTTTTTAAAACTGTTTGGAACATTAATTTAGTTTCTGGTTCCGATTTTTTTTCAAATTTATAAATATTCAAAATAAATGGGCTTTAAACAACATGTATTTTAAAAAATATTCGATTTTTGAAATATATTATTGTTTTAGTAAATGTTCACTGGTTCAAAATAATGTCTGTGTTTGAAAACATAATGCATAAATTTTTTTTGAACATACAAAACATGTTCCATTTTCAAAAGTCGGTCACAAATAATAAAATGTTTGGGTTTTGATGAAAGTTTCATGTCTTCAGAAAATTATGTTTTTTTTCAAATTTTGGTCATGTTTTTTGCAACATGTACGGAATATTATAAACATTGTTCGTAATTTAAAAAAACATGTTTTCAAGAATATTCGGGTATTCATATTTTAAAAAAGTTTAAAAATATTTTATATCCGATGCTGCGCTTTGATTTTTGAAATATAATATCATTTTAGTAAAATCTTCGCGGGTTCAGAATAATGTCTGCGTTTGATAACATATTTGATAAATTTGTTTTGAATGTTCAAAACATGTTTCGTTTCCAAAAGTTGGTCACAAATAATAAAATGTCCAGATTTTGATAAAGGTTCATGTCTGCGGAAAATGTTGTTGTTTCAAATTTTGGTCTTGTTTTTTGCAAAATGTACGAAATATTATAAACATTGTTCGTAATTAAGAAAAACACGTTTCCAAAAATATTCGGTAATTCATATTTTAGAAAAGTTCAAAAAATGTTTTAAATCCGATGTTGCACTATCTTCTTAATTATTCACGCCGGCCATTGCTTAGCAGTAGGCGTTTGTTGTCGTGGCTAGCGCCACACGGTCGGATAAGGTCATGTGTTCAATCGTTCAACACGTGATTTTTTTTATTATTACTCGTGTCTTGCAAACGCAGCTTATTTCGGTGCCAGCCAGTGGGCTGGCCCAGACACGAACTATTATGCGTCCCACGCGCTATTTGACACAACAAGCATCATATAGTAGCTCCCGCGCAGCTGCCCTAAGAAAAGAAAAACATATACGTATAGATTTTGTTCCATCCATTCCGTATGTAGTTCCTCATTTTTTTTGGATATCTCCGGATGGGCCAAACTGGACCTACCACGTATTTCCTTTTCTGTCCGACGGACAAGCAGCAAAAACCAACGGGTGCAAGGGGATTGGACTATGAAAAAAACGGTACCAGTTGGGTGGTCGCCGCCACGCTGACCAGCCCCACCACTATCAAGATCTGGCGCGCCAAAGATGACCCGTGAGAAGACCGCAGCTCCTCGCTCTGTCGCCCACCGCTGTGGAGACCGTTTTTGATGAACACATCAATTATCTCTCCCGCTTCTTCTTGCAAAAAAAGCATCTCCCCGTTGCAACACACGGGCATATGTGCTAGTTAGAGACCTATCCTGCATAACTCCAAAAGTCCTGAAACTCCACAGAAGACGTTTTCAGAATGTATAAAAAATACTCAGCGGAAGAAGTTCACTAGGGGGGCCACACCTTGCCCACGAGGGTGGGAGGCGCCCCTACCCTCCGGTGGCCATCTTATGCTATATGAAGTCTTTTGATGGGAAAAAAATCATAAGCCATCTTCTCGAACAAAACTCCGCCGCCACGAGGGGAACCTTGGCGGAACCAATTTAGGGCTCTGGCAGAGCTGTTCTGCCGGGGAAACTTCCCTCCGGGAGGGGGAAATCATCACCAACGCTCCTCTCATCGAGAGAGGGCAATCTCCATCAACATCTTCATCAGCACCATCTCCTCTCAAAACCCTAGTTCATCTCTTGTATCCAATTCTTGTCTCCAAGTCCGGGATTGGTGCTAGTAGGTTGCTAGTAGTGTTAATTACTCCTTGTAGTTGATGCTAGTTGGTTTATTTGGTGGAAGATCATATGTTCAGATCCTATATGCATATTAATACCCCTCTGATTATGAACATGAATATGCTTTATGAGTAGTTACGTTTGTTCCTGAGGACATGGGAGAAGTCTTGCTATTAATAGTCATGTGAATTTGGTATTCGTTCAATATTTTGATGAGATGTATGTTGTCTCTCCTCTAGTGGTGTTATGTGAACGTCGACTACATAACACTTCATCATTATTTGGGCCTAGAGGAAGGCATTGGGAAGTAATAAGTAGATGATGGGTTGCTAGAGTGACAGAAGCTTAAACCCTAGTTTATGCGTTGCTTCGTAAGGGGCTGATTTGGATCCATATGTTTCATGCTATGGTTAGGTTTACCTTAATACTTTTGTTGTAGATGCGGATGCTTGCAATGGAGGTTAATCATAAGTGGGATGCTTGTCCAAGTAAGGACAGTACCCAAGCACCGGTCCACCCACATACCAAATTATCAAAGTACCGAACGCGAATCATACGAACGTGATGAAAACTAGCTTGATGATATTCCCATGTGTCCTCGGGAGCGCTTTTCTCTATATAAGAGTTTATCCAGGCTTGTCCTTTGCTACAAAAGGATTGGGCCACCTTGCTGCACTTTATTTACTTTTGTTGTTGCTCATTACAAATTATCCTATCACAAAACTATCTGTTACTACTTATTTCATTACTTGCAGAGAATACCTTGCTGGAAACCGCTTATCATTTCCTTCTGCTCCTTGTTGGGTTCGACACTCTTACTTATCGAAAGGACTACGATAGATCCCCTATACTTGTGGGTCATCAAGACTCTTTTCTGGCGCCGTTGCCGGGGAGTGAAGCGCCTTTGGTAGGGAAAAATTTATATAGTGTGCTGAATTTACTGTCACTTGTTACTATGGAAAGTAATCCTCTGAGGGGCTTGTTCGGGGTATCTTTACCCTGACCAGTAGAGCAAAGAGTTGCTCCTCAACCTACTGAACCTACTGAAAATGAAAATGTCTGCTTTGAAATTCCTTCGGGTATGATAGAAAAACTGCTAGCTAATCCTTTTGTAGGAGATGGAACAAAGCATCCTGATGAGCATCTAATATATGTGGATGAAGTTTGTGGATTATTTAAGCTTGTAGGTGTACCTGGAGATGTTGTTAAGAAGAAGGTCTTCCCTTTATCTTTGAAGGGAGATGCATCAACATGGTATATGCTATGTGATGATATGAGGTCATGGAATTACAAAGGATTGAAATTGGAATTTCATGAGAAGTTTTATCCTATGCATCTTGTTCATCGTGATCGCAATTATATATATAATTTTTGGCCTCGCGAACGAGAAAGCATCGCTCAAGCTTGGGGGAGGCTTAAATCAATGTTATATTCATGCCCCAATCATGAGCTCTCAAGAGAAATGATTATTCAAAAATTTTATGCTCGACTTTTTGATAGCAATCGCACCATGCTTGATACTTCTTGTGCTGACTCTTTTATGATTAATACTATTGAATTGAAATGGGATTTATTGGAAAGAATTAAACGCAACTCTGAAGATTAGGACCTCGACAAAGGTAAGGAGTCAGGTATGACACCTAGGTTCGATTGTGTTAAATCTTTTATGGATACCGATGTTTTCCGTAAATTTAGCACTAAACATGGACTTGACTCTGAGATAGTAGCTTCTTTCTGTGAATCTTTTGCTACTTATGTTGATCTCCCCAAGGAGAAGTGGTTTAAATAGCATCCTCACATAGAAGTAAAAGTAGCTGCACCTATTAAAGTTGAAGAAAAGACTATCACTTATAATGATCCTATTGTTCCTACTTCTTATGTTGAGAAACCACCTTTTCCTGTTAGGATAAAGGATCATGCTAAAGCTTCAGCTGTGGTTCGCAAAAGCAATATTAAAACTTATACACCTCTTGAGCAAATTAAAGTTGAACCTAATACTGATATTGTTAAAGATCTCTTGTCTGATAATATTGATGGGCATGTTATTTATTTCTGTGAAGAAACTGGTAGAATTGCTAAACCTTGTGCTAAAGATAAACCTAGATCTGTGGTAGGCATGCCTGTTATTTCTGTTAAAGTAGGAGATCATTGTTATCATGGCTTATGTGATATGGGTGCCAGCGCTAGTGCAATACCTATTAGCCTTTATAGAGAAATTATGCATGATATTGCACCTGTTGAGTTAGAAGATATTGATGTCACAATTAAACTTGCCAATAGAGATACTATTTCACCAATGGTAATTGTTAGAGATGTTGAAGTCTTGTGTGGGAAAACTAAATATCCTGCTGATTTTCTTGTTCTTGGTTCCCCACAAGATAGCTTTTGTCCCATTATATTTGGTAGACCTTTCTTGAACACTGTTAATGCTACCATAGATTGCAAAAGGGATGTTGTTACTATCGGTTTAGATGATATGACTCATGAATTTAATTTCTCTAAATTTAGTAGACAATACCGTGAAGAAGAATTACCTAGTAAGGATGAAATTATTGGTCTTGCTTCTATTGCCGTACCTCCTAGTGATCCTTTAGAACAATATTTGCTAGACCATGAAAATGATATGCTTATGAATGAGAGAAGGGAAATAGATGAAGTATTCTTTAAACAGGAACCTATTCTGAAACACAATTTGCCTGTTGAAATCCTAGGGGATCCTCCTCCACCCAAGGGTGATCCCGTATTTGAGCTTAAACCGTTACCTGATACTCTTAAATATGCTTATCTTGATGAAAAAAGATATATCCTATTATTATTAGTGCTAACCTTTCAGAGCATGAGGAAGAGAGATTATTGAAAACACTGAAGAAGCACCGTGCTGCTATTGGGTATACTCTTTGTGAGAATCCGGAATTAACTTCCAGACCCTTCTGTGTATATTTGTCAACCCCAGGATCATTGTTGACAACAAAACGAAATGGTATCATTGCACAATACGTAAAAGTATTACAAGTTTAATAAATATTGCCGCAAGGCATACATAGAGAAATGTCTCAGGACATTTATTACAATCAAAAAGCAGCGGAAAGTACAATGCGTAGCGACTCCATCTCAGCCACAGGTAGTCGATGTAGTCCACGTGACCTCACTCCTACGGATCGCCATAGTTGTCGTAGTCATCACCTTCGTCTTCATGGGACTCTATGGTTCAACAAAATTATTGCCATGAGTACATTACGTACTCAACATACCTCCTTCGAAGAAGGTCCTAACGGCTACATGTGGCTTCAAAGGAAGGTTGTATGGCTCATTTGCATAAAAGCTAATTTTGTTTCAAAAAAAGCAGTTGAATAAAAGCACCTTTTGATGAAAACATGTTTTATCTCCAGAATAACTTTCATCAAAGTGAGGATCCTCGATCAACTCACACTCTTCATAGGTTCCAAGAATAGGGGCAAAGAGGGAATAAGCAAGACAGGTCCTGTATGTCAAGAAAGATTCATGTGTTGTCCATGACCGTGGACATGGCTATTCGAATAGTTTTACACTCTTCAGAGGTTGTACACTTTTACCCACATGACACAATCTCGTCTTGATGCCACCAGTGGCGGCTGGTATAGTACACCATTTGGTATACTGGCAGGGAGATTGTGACGAGGTCTTTGGACTAGATCCCCCAAAGATGTGACATGCCCACCGGGTCTGGTGCACGGAACTGAGAGTACGTCCTCAAACCGGTCCCCCCATCTGTGCCGACGAAACTACTCGCAAGGCAGCTATCCCATCTGCGGTACGGCAACATCGACACCTAAGGCTGGCTAGCTTACTTGACCAAGCCAGTGCCCATATAGCATGTGGCTGTACTGTTATCACAATCTTCAAATCCAAGACTTATTAGGCCTTAAGCGGCACGGACGACTGATTGCCCCCTTCAACTCGTGAAGGGCGGCCAATCGCTCCTTCAATCCTTGATTCAGCTGTTGCCCGCGCCAGTATTCAGATGGTAAATTTCACCCAGAGTAGAAGAGGATAGAGAAGGTCAACAAGGGCCAACAGGCCTAGCTCAGCATTAAGTTTCAACTGTCAATGACTCAGAGATAAGCATGGCTAAGCATTTCTACTCTACGGGAACCATATACTTCTACTCAGGTGTCAAATAAATAGGCAACAAGCGTATCAAGGTAATGTGTCAATCGACACGCTAGCTACGAGAATTGAAAATAGCATGCACATAAAACAATAAAACTCAATGCAATTTTGTAAACCATAGGATAAGTATGATCAAAGAAGGAGGCATGCCTTCGTTGTTGAGTCTTTCTTCGGTAACCTGATTATCTCCATGTCCAACATCGTCGTCACTCCCTACTCGTCATAACGATACCAAATGGAAAACAAATAAATACCAAAACAATAGTAAATCCAAATAACATCCAAAACAAATTAAGAGTGGATGGATAATAGGATATTGATCAAGATGGAGATTCCAAAATGAAGTAGCAAGATAGGAAGGTAAGAGATATGATTCAACGAAGGGAAATTGGTTAGGTTGACACGGCCAAGGAAGACTTGGCGATCAAGACTAATGTTCTAATATGAATTATGCGATTAAACACTAGTAGTTCCCACTACACATCTTGACAAGCTATATAGGAAACTACTATATAAAAAAACAATGGCATCAACACACATGAAAAGGAAGCGCCTTATGTATTTAACTACACAGTCACAACATTGCATGATAAAGGTGAAAGTTAACCACAAATAAATATTTAGATGGCTTATAAATATCTATAATGGTCAATAGCAGTAAAAACATATACATCAACTACATAATAATTCGAAAGCAAGTGTTCCATAAGACAAACAACCAACATTACAAACCATAGTACTTAAGGAATGAAACAACATACAACACATGAATTGACTTGGATATAGATTCTATCCTAAAGCTAAACTAAAGTAAAATGAGATCAACTTTTTTATATCAAACCAATACTATGGCCACACAATTAAACAACATGACACATATTACACAAGGTATGTGAATGATAAGTTATAAATATGTCTTGACGAATAACACAAGCATCAAACGTATAAGTGACCCTGGCAAGATACTAAACTGGGAGATGGTCTTAATAATAAAGAACAACTAATACTAATGACCACCGACAACAATATTAACACCACATACTTGCAATAATAAAGCACGATACACACACTGAGTGTGTCATCAAAGCATAACTCTACTGACATGACATATGACTCGTCCTAAGCATAAGAGTCATATCAACAAGTATTAAAACACTCCTAAGGCCAAGATGTAAGAAGTTAAACATCTACAAGGAAGAACTAAAGTAGGCAACTATAACACTTAGAACTTCACCAGACTTGAAAGATCACTTGCATGACGATGGCTAGACATAGAACAATGCAACAACTAGATATAATAGATATGACAAAGGACATGCACAC
The DNA here is from genome assembly GCF_002162155.2 of Triticum dicoccoides. Taxonomy (NCBI): domain Eukaryota; kingdom Viridiplantae; phylum Streptophyta; class Magnoliopsida; order Poales; family Poaceae; genus Triticum; species Triticum dicoccoides. The sequence goes on along the minus strand of NC_041384.1, from coordinate 622,575,844 downwards.
AACAAATGCAATAGTAAGATAAAACCGATATGATGCTAAGCATGGGTGATCGTCACACGAGATCCCAAAATATGCTACCAATAGAGTACAACTCATAACTATGAGATAACCTAGTTAATATCAACTAACATGACTATCAAGAATGGCATTAGCACACAACACTATCATGTTAGTTGTGACTTATAAGCAAAAGGGAAAAACATACTAAGCAAATACACATCTAGGTCATGGCATCAATCACATCAAACGATGTGCTATACTAGCAATAACATGAAGACATGTATTTCTACCTAGTACAACCTAGACTTGATAATACATAACTGGACAACCTAGGCATCATAGAACACGCGGGTTGTTACACACATGTTATGCAATCCATTTATACAATCCCAACAACATGGCATAGTATTGATAAAGCAAGAAGTTGCTAAATAAAAGAATGTACAAGATCAACAAACTACTATAATGTAAATCAAGGCTAACCAAATGTGTAGTCATACAATACAAACTAGAAATGATATAGTACATGGTACGCATACAACCAAACATGCATTCTACTATAAGCAATTGTTAACACGACATGGTAATAAACTAATATAAATAAACACACATGATAATTATCAATATGCAATAAACTAGTTATTCCATCAGAATGATTCTATATAGCAATACAAATATGAATGACATAAATCATCCAACCATGAAATCATGGATAACAAACATCTAGAAAGAAGAGGAACAACTTGGGAATTATATTCTACGCAACAAACTATAATGCACTCATTTTCAAACAACAAGGCATTTTATTTGACATCTAGCATAAAGAAAACTATGCAAAACACCTACAAATGACGCCTAATAACTATCAGAGGCATGCCATGCTTTCAAACCAATAAAACAAACATGCGACATGGCCGGAAATGAAAATGTAAACCATATCTAAGATATCTTCATGCTAAACAATAAGAAAATAAGAAAACATGAAGTCTTTAATAATTAAAGAAATCAAACAAAGCTTAGAATAATCTTACAAAGTCCTAAGCATGGAGACAATTCACCAAAAATCTGTACGCATTCTCAACATAGAACCATAAACAGTACTAAGCATTATTTAAATGATAACAATACAATTACCTATCAATGCTCCAAATCTAATTAAAATAGTAACACCCGACAAGCATGTACGAACAATAATAATTCGATACACCAATCAACTCGTACACATGGTAAGAATTTGCAAAGACTTGTACAGAGACATATTATAGGACTACACACGCACCAAAGAAAAGTAACATCAAGATCATACTATATTTGACAATTTAAATAATCCTACAAATACGTCTAAGAAATCACATGACACTCTCTGTAAAATATATGAGATGATTAGCATGCACTCCTAACATTATGAAATATTTAGGAGTAACTTCTAGACATGTCATGAACATGCAATAAAATAACATTTTAACATAAAAGTTAACCGAACAAGAAACCCACTTGAATTTACCCAAAACAACTATGATTAAAACCACCCCACAACACACCTATTACAACGACAATCTAAATATACCGCTGAGTTCCTATGACCAAAACTATCATTTCATATGTTGACCTCAAGACCATCTGGCGAACAGAAAACAAAAAAGATATGTCGTTGCCACCAATCGATCTCGGTTTCGGACACATGCGGGCAACGACAGAGATAGGTTGAATCATGATGCCTACGGGATACACTAGGTGATGACAAGCACGCGTGCAAAAGGAATTTGATAGAGGCTCACCGAGTTTGACGGAACGGTGCGACGAACTTGATGAACAGTGTCCGCGGACATGCATAATTCTTCGTGTGTGGTTGCCGGCCCATTGTTTCTTCTTCCCTGAATGGAATCATGGCGTGGAGGAGGAGTTTATGGCACAAGGATTTGGATAGAGATGGTCCGAGTCATCGGAATCGAGCATCGGTGTCCATGGACCTTCAAAGTTCATGGAGTTGCCTTGGAGACAGGGGAAAGGAAGAGGGCAGGGGTTGCTATGGGAACGGAAGAGAAGGTGGAGGCGCTGAATATGATGGCTTAAGTTTTGAAAACCGATGGGATTGATGGGAATTATTGAGGGCCGTTTCTCTCAAGTACCTGGCTGTTGAGGTTTCCCCTTTCCCTGAGTTGTGAACGGCAAATTCTAAAAGGCGCCCGCTGCGCCCGTTACAGTACATTATGCAATCGGGCGCACACCCCCCTGCTGCACCGGGCCGGCCCATTGTCTTTTTTTTTAATTCTGTTCAAACTGAATTGAAGCAAAAAAAGGTGTCTGAGGCAGGGTTCGATCCTAGGATTTCTGGGTTCAAAGAGCAGCGCACCAACCACTACGATAAGCCTAGATATGTGTCAGTAGTGTCATGTTTGGTTTATTCTTTGTTACCGTCACGGAATCCCCCACTTTTGGGAACCGTTTTTTTGGAACAATTTTTACTTTTCTACTTTTTTCTTTTTCCCATTCTGTATTTATTTTTCAAATGCGTGAACTTTCTTTTTCAAATTCTATGAACTATTTTCAGATTGATGAACTTTTTTTTAAAATCAATGAACTTTCTCGAAATCGATGCATTTTTTTCAAAGTCGATGATTTTTTCTTCAAAATCGATGAACTATTTTCGTGAACTTTACAAGTCGATGAACTTTTTTTTAAATTGATGAACCATTTTTCAAATCTATGAACTTTTTTCAAAATTGATAAAACTTCTGTCTACTTGATGAACTTTTTCTTCAAAACTGATGAACTATTTTCAAATCGATGAACTTTTTTACAAAATGGTGAACTTTTTTCATAACGGTGAACTTTTTTCAAAATTGATAAACTTCTTTCTACTTGATGAACTTTTACGTCAAAATCGATGAACTTTTTCCAAATCGATGAACTTTTCTCAAAACAATGAACTTTCTTTCAAAATGGTGAACTTATTTTCATAACGGTGAACTTTTTTCAAAATTGATAAACCTTTTGTCAACTTGATGAACTTTTCCAAATTAATTGAACTTTGAAGTCCGATGAACTTTTTTAAAATTTGATGAACTTTTTTCAAAATTGTTGAGTTTTTTTCAATTTTTGCGAACTCTTTTTCTAAAACGATGAATTTATTCAAATTCACGATGTTTTTTGTAAATAATTCGGAAAGTAAGTGATATAGTATACATGCAAGAAATAGCACAGCTGCACGTCCTTATAGTGTCGGCGCTGTTATCATTCACAATAAGCAAGTTGTTCTAGTGGTTAGGAACACTAGTATAGGGCGGCAGTGGCTTGAGATGGAATCTTGGGAGCGCCATCTTTTTTTGCTGTTTTTTCGCTCTTAACAGCGTCCTGAACGGTCGCGTCGGCCTTGTTTGGGCCAGGCCCAGGTGGGAACCGCGTGGGCGCCAGTAAACCTTAGCGGCGCTAAAGGCGCGGCTTAGGAGCTCCCCGCAAGCGAGGGATCGAACACGGGATCGATCAATTAACAGAGCAGCGTACTCACCACTATGATAACAACGCACTTGTGATTACAGACTTCCTTCTTTTCTTTTTATTCTTTTTCTAGGTCGTTCCCTGGTCAACTTCTGGGCATGCTTTTTTCTTGTTCCTTTTTCACTTTTCTTTTCTCATTTACCTTTCTTTTTTATCTTTCCTTAAATGCGCGAACTTTTTATCAAAATCGATGAACTTTTTTCAAATTCAATAAAATTTTATAAAAATCGATGAACTTTTTTCATTGATGAACTTTTTTCAAGTTTGATGAACTTTTTTTCAAAACCGATGAACTATTTTTGTGAACTGTTTTAAAAACTTATGAACTAGTTTTAAAAATCGATGAACATGTTTCAAATTTGATGAACTTTTTCCAAATTCAATGAACATTTTTTAAATAGACGAACTTTTTTCAAATTCGTTGAACTGTTTTCAATTTCGATGAACTTTTTTCCAAACCTATGAACTATTTTAAATTTTTTTGAACTGTTTTAAAAACTTATGAACTAGTTTTCAAAATAGATGAACATTTTTCAAATTTGGTAAACTTTTTTCAAATTCAATGAACATTTTTTTTAAATCGATGAACTTTTTTTCAAAACCAATGAACTTTTTTAAATTTTTGTGAACTTTTTAAAAAATTTGATGGACTAGTTTTCAAAATCGCTGAACTTTTTTTTCAAAATCAATCAACTTTTCAACTAATTTTCAGATTTTTTTGACATTAAATGTTTCACTAAACGAATGGTGAAGTAGCACGTTTTCCTACCTGTAGAACAACAGAGCTTGTATGGTGTAGTGGTACTTGCTGCAGAGCAAGAAGTTCGTGCGATCCTGAGTTCGAAACCAGGCATTCGCGCTTTTTCTCACGTATTTTTTTCGCGACGTGCTTCGCTGTGATCGATCGAAACCCTCATGGGCCGGCCTAGTACCGTGACGCTTCGAGCGCCACAACTCGAAACCGGCGCTGAAGGCGCCGGTTAGGAGCTCCCGTTGTGAACGTACAGAGAAACCAGAAGAGGGGTTCGTTCCGTTGGGAGTGATGGGCCAGATCGGGCCAGCCCATGAGGAAGGTAGAGACCATGAAAAATAGTGGGGTTGTTGGGCTGTTGTCCAAGGGAGATGGAGGAAGAAAATAAAAGAGATGGGTTGGGTCCATTCGGGTGACAGGAATAAGAAACAGTGAGAGAGAATAGAGAAGATAGATTGGCCATTGGATATTGCCAAGAGTTTGGGGAAAGAAATTAATTAGATTTTCCTTTAGGAAAATCTATTAAAGGAACAGAAGCTCAAAACAAAATCGAAAGAAGTTCCAAAATGCATATGCGCATAAATTACTATGCCGAAGACGAGAAAATAAAACCCGACTAAAAGAGAAGAAGTAAACTCAAATATCTAATATAGGTATGCATTAGTTCAAATTAAATCCTCTAAATTATAAAGTCCAATTTAAGCTTTGCTAACAAATAAAACAAACGAAATTTTCTCGCCCTGATTTTTGGAAAACTTTCTCTTAAACATTCCGAGAATCGGGATGTTACAGATCTACCCCCCTTAAAAGAAATCTCGTCCCCGAGATTCAGGTTGACTAAAGAGAAGGGGTTTGGTTTATCTTCATCTTCGACATTGTTCTTCTGAGAAACTTATGGAATCACTATTGATTATGGTCTTGATGAAAAGCAACCTCGGGGTCTTAATTAGAGATACTTCAATTATCCATACTATCTCTAGCTTGCTCAAGGCTTGAAAGCGGTCCTTCGGTCTTGGCGATGGTAATCTGATGACTTCTCTGAGTGGTTAAAATTCTTCTCTCTTGCCCTTCTTCTTTAGGTTAAGCTTTGGTGCGGATAGACTAATTGATCATTCCTTTAGGTTTAACTTATAACTTATAGTAGGTTGAGTGAGGGTCTTCAAATCTTCGTCTTCTTTTGCAAATGAAGGTCTTCAAATCTTCAATCTTGACACAATCATTGTCTACTACCCCCCTTAAAAGTGATTTTCCATAAGGTTCACTTTGATAATAGATCTCCAGGCGTGTTGTTGCAACTTCATTCATCTCAAGGCGACCTCCAGGGTGTATAGAGAAGAGGGAAAGAGGAGTAGAAGAATCCTACAAAAGGTAGAGGTACCCCAGAAGATAAACAAAAGATAACACCGAGATAACCATGAAGCCATCCAAATAAAACTCAAAAGCAACTCTTTTTGGCAAACAGGGTTTTAGTATGACTGCATAGGAAAACACCAAGAATACGCAGACAATACTCACACAAGAAAGGTTTTGCGTCTACAAGCTAGGAGTTCTATCACTACAGGGGGGTGTTAACCAACCTAATCCTATATGGCAGGTCTCATCATAACTTGGTGCAGATCTTCAACCTTGACAGTTGAAGCATGATCAACGGTTTTTGAATTCTTGCGATCTCAAGGTGTCTTCTCTCAACAAAAGTGTTGCTACTCAGAGCTTCAAGGCATGAAGTTATGTTGAAATTTTTGGCACATCATGTGAAGCTTCTGACTTTTCAACACCAAGGGCAAGGAAAAGGGTTTCACACTATAAAGAAGATGGTAGAGAAGTAGAGTTTATATTTCAATTGAATAAGATGAGATGACAATAGCAATAGTGAAAGAGAAGAGTACGAGAATGATCCTTTTCAAAATAGTTTTCTTATAACAATAGTCCCTAAGGCTTTTCATTTCTAACTAAGGACATGCGACTAGGTCGACATCGGCTCTGATACCACTTCTGTGAGAACCCAGAATTAACTTCCAGACCCTCCTGTATATATTTGTCAACCCCAGGATCATTGTTGACAACAGAGCGAAATGGTATCATTGCACAATACGTAAAAGTATTACAAGTTTAATAAATATTGCCGCAAGGCATACATAGAGAAATGTCTCATGACATTTATTACAATCAAAAAGCAGCGGAAAGTACAATGCGTAGCGACTCCATCTCAGCCACAGGCAGTCGATGTAGTCCACATGACCTCACTCCTACGGATCGCCATAGTTGTCGTAGTCATCACCTTCGTCTTCATGGGACTATGTTGTTCAACAAAATTATTGTCATGAGTACATTACGTACTCAACATACCTCCTTCGAAGAAGGTCCTAACAGCTACATGTGGCTTCAAATGAAGGCTGTATGGCTCATTTGCATAAAAGCTAATTTTGTTTCAAAAAACAGTTGAATAAAAGCACCTTTTGATGAAAACATGTTTTATCTACAGAATAACTTTCATCAAAGTGAGGATCCTCGATCAACTCACACTCTTCATAGGTTCCAAGAATAGGGGCAAAGAGGGAATAAGCAAGACATGTCCTGCATGTCAAGAAAGATTCATGTGTTGTCCATGACCATGGACACGACTATTCGAATAGTTGTACACTCTGCAGAGGTTGTACACTTTACCCACACGACACAATCTCGTCTTGATGCCACCAGTGGCCGCTGGCATAGTACACAATTTGGTATACCGGTAGGGAGATTGTGACGAGGTCTTTGGACTAGATCCCCCAAAGATGTGACATGCCCACCGGGTCTGGCGCAGGGAACTGAGACTACGTCCTCAAACCGGTCCCCTCATCTGTGCCGAGGATACTCCTCGCAAGGCAGCTATCCCATTTGCGGTATGGCAACATCGACACCTAAGGCTGACTAGCTTACTTGACCAAGCCAGTGCCCATATAGCATGTGGCTGTACTGTTATCACAATCTTCAAATCCAAGACTTATTAGGCCTTAAGCGACACGGATGACTGATTGCCCCCTTCAACTCGTGAAGGGCGGCCAATCGCTCCTTCAATCCTTGATTCAGCTGTCGCCCGCGCGAGTATTCAGATGGTAAATTTCACCCAGAGTAGAAGAGGATAGAGAAGGTCAACAAGGGCTAACAGGCCTAGCTCAACATTAAGTTTCAACTGTCAATGACTCAGAGATAAGCATGGCTAAGCATTTCTACTCTACGGGAACCATATACTTCTACTCAGGTGTCAAGTAAATAGGCGACAAGTGTATCAAGGTAATGTGTCAATCGACACGCTAGCTACGAGAATTGAAAATAGCATGCACATAAAACAATAAAACTGAATGCAATTTTGTAAACCATAGGATACGTATGATCAAAGAAGGAGGCATGCCTTTGTTGTTGAGTCCTTCTTCGGTAACCTAATTATCTCCATGTCCAACATCATAGTCACTCCCTACTCGTCATAACGATACCAAATGGAAAACAAATAAATACCAAAACAATATTAAATCCAAATAACATCCAAAACAAATTAAGAGTGGATGGATAACAGGATATTGATCACGATGGAGATTCCAAAATGAAGTAGCAAGATAGGAAGGTAAGAGATATGATTCAACGAAGGGAAATTGGTTAGGTTGACACGGCTAAGGAAGACTTGGCGATTAAGACTAACGTTCTAATATGAATTATGCGATTAAACACTAGTAGTGCCCACTACACATCTTGACAAGCTATATAGGAAACTACTATATAACAAACACAATGGCATCAACACACATGAAAAGGAAGCGCCTTATGTATTTAACTACACAATCACAACATTGCATGATAAAGGTGAAAGTTAACCACAAATAAATATTTAGATGGAATCTAAATATCTATAATGTTTAATAATAGTAAAAACATATACATCAACTACATAATAATTCGAAAGCAAGTGTTCCATAAGACAAACAACCAACATTACAAACCATAGTGCTTAAGGAATGAAACAACATACAACACATGAATTGACTTGGATATAGATTCTATCCTAAAGCTAAACTAAAGTAAAATGAGATCAACTTTTTTATATCAAACCAATACTATGGCCACACAATTAAACAACAGGACACATATTACACAAGGTATGTGAATGATAAGTTATAAATATGTCTTGACGAATAACACAAGCATCAAACATATAAGTGACCCTGGCAAGATACTAAACTGGGAGATGGTCTTAATAATAAAGAACACCTAATACTAATGACCACCGACAACAATATTAACACCACATGCTTGCAATAATAAAGCACGATTCACACACTGAGTGTGTCATCAAAGCATAACTCTACTGACATGACATATGACTCGTCCTAAGCATAGGAGTCATATCAACAAGTATTAAAACACTCCTAAGGCCAAGATGTAAGAAGTTAAACATCTACAAGGAAGAACTAAAGTAGGTAACTATAACACTTAGAACTTCACCAGACTTGAAAGATCACTTGCATGACGATGGCTAGACATAGAACAATGCAACAACTAGATATAATAGATATGACAAAGGACATGCACACAACAAATGCAATAGTAAGATAAACCCGATATGATGCTAAGCATGGGTGATCATCACACGAGATCCCAAAATATGCTACCAATAGAGTACAACTCATAACTATGAGATAACCTAGTTAATATCAACTAACATGACTATCAAGAATGGCATTAGCACACAACACTATCATGCTAGTTGTGACTTATAAGCAAAAGGGAAAAACATACTAAGCAAGTACACATCTAGGTCATGGCATCAATCACATCAAACGATGTGCTATACTAGCAATAACATGAAGACATGTATTTCTACCTAGTACAACCTAGAATTGATAATACATAACTGGACAACCTGGGCATCATAGAACACACGGGTTGTTACACACATGTTATGCAATCCATTTATACAATCCCAACAACATGGCATAGTATTTATAAAGCAAGAAGTTGCTCAATAAAAGAATGTACAAGATCAACAAACTACTATAATGTAAATCAAGGCTAACCAAATGTGTAGTCATACAATACAAACTAGAAATGATATAGTACATGGTACACATACAACCAAACATGCATTCTACTATAAGCAATTGTTAACACGACATGGTAATAAACTAATATAAATAAACACACATTATAATTGTCAATATGCAATAAACTAGTTATTCCATCAGAATGATTCTATATAGCAATACAAATATAAATTACATAAAGCATCCAACCATGAAATCATGGATAACAAACATTTAGAAAGAAGAGGAACAACTTGGGAATTATATTCTACACAACAAACTATAATGCACTCATTTCCAAACAACAAGGCATTTTATTTGACATCTAGCATAAAGAAAACTATGCAAAACACCTACAAATGATGCCTAATAACTATCAAAGGCATGCCATGCTTTCAAACCAATAAAACGAACATGCGACATGGACGGAAATGAAAATGTAAACCATATCTAAGATATCTTCATGCTAAACAATAAGAACATAAGAAAACATGAAGTCTTTAATAATTAAAGAAATCAAACGAAGCTTAGAATAATCTTACAAAGTCCTAAGCATGGAGACAATTCACCAAAAATCTGTACGCATTCTCAACATAGAACCATAAACAGTACTAAGCATTATTTAAATGATAACAATACGATTACCTATCAATGCTCCAAATCTAATTAAAATAGTAACACCCGATAAGCATGTACGAACAATAATAATCTGATACACCAATCTACTCGTACACATGGTAAGAATTTGCAAAGACTTGTACAGAGGCATATCATAGGACTACGCACGCACCAAAGAAAAATAACATCAAGATCATACTATATTTGACAATTTAAATAATCCTACAAATATGTCTAAGAAATCACATGACACTCTCTGTAAAATATATGAGATGATTAGCATGCACTCCTAACATTATGAAATATTTAGGAGTAACTTCTAGACATGTCATGAACATGCAATAAAATAAAATTTTAACATAAAAGTTAACCGAACAAGAAACCCACTTGAATTTTACCCAAAACAACTACGATTAAAACCACCCCACAACACACCTATTACAACGACAAGCTAAATATACCACCGAGTTTCTATGACCAAAACTATCATTTCATATGTTGACCTCAAGACCATCTGACGAACAGAAAATAAAAAAGATATGTCGTTGCCACCAGTCGATCTCGGTTTCGGACACACGCGGCCAGCGACAGAGATAGGTTTAATCATGATGTCTATGGGATACACTAGGTGATGACAAGCGCGTGTGCAAAAGGAATTTGATAGAGGCTCACCAAGTTTGACGGAACGGTGCGACGAACTTGATGAACAGTGTCCGCGGACTGCAGAATTCTTCGTGTGTGGTTGACGGATCGTGTTTCTTTTTCCCTGAATGGAATCATGGTGTGGAGGAGGAGTTTATGGCACAAGGATTCAGATAGAGATGGTCCGAGTCATCGGGATCGAGCATCGGTGTCCACGGAGCTTCAAAGTTCATGGAGTTGCCTTGGAGACAGGGGAAAGGAAGAGGGCAAGGGTTGCTACGAGAATGGAAGAGAAGGTGGAGGCGCTGAATATGATGGCTTCAGTATTGGAAACCGATGGGATTGATGGGAATTACTGAGGGCTGTTTCTCTTAAGTACCTGGCTGTTGTGGTTTCCTCTTTCCCTGAGTTGTGAACGTACAGAGAAACCAGAAGAGGGGTTCGTTCGGTTGGGAGTGATGGGCCAGATCGGGCCAGACCATGAGGAAGGTAGAGACCATGAAAAATAGTGGGGTTGTTGGGCTGTTGTCCAAGGGAGATGGAGGAAGAAAATAAAAGAGATGGGTTGGGTCCATTCGGGTGACAGGAATAAGAAACAGTGAGAGAGAATAGAGAAGATAGATTGGCCATTGGATATTGCCAAGAGTTTGGGGAAAGAAATTAATTAGATTTTCCTTTAGGAAAATCTATTAAAGGAACAGAAGCTCAAAACAAAATCGAAAGAAGTTCCAAAATGCATATGCGCATAAATTACTATGCCGAAGACGAGAAAATAAAACCCGACTAAAAGAGAAGAAGTAAACTCAAATATCTAATATAGGTATGCATTAGTTCAAATTAAATCCTCTAAATTATAAAAGTCCAATTTAACATTTGCTAACAAATAAAACAAACGAAATTTTCTCGCCCTAATTTTTGGAAAACTTTCTCTTAAACATTCCGAGAATCGGGATGTTACACTCTTGATGATCTTAACGGCATTAGTCCCACTCTATGTCAACATAAAATAAATTTGGAAGAAGATGCTAAATCAGTTCGTGATCATCAACAACGGCTGAATCCTAAAATGAAAGAAGTGGTAAGAAAGGAAATACTAAAGCTCCTTGAGGCAGGTATAATCTATCCCGTTGCTGACAGTCAGTGGGTAAGTCCTGTCCATTGTGTCCCTAAGAAGGGAGGTATTACTGTCGTTCCTAATGATAAAGATGAATTGATTCCTCAAAGAATTATTATAGATTATAGGATGGTAATTGATTTCCGCAAATTAAATAAGGCCACTAAAAGGGATCATTACACTTTACCTTTTATCGAGCAAATGCTAGAAAGATATCCAAACATACACATTTTTGCTTTCTAGATGGTTATTCTGGTTTCTCTCAAATACCTGTGTCAGCCAAAGATCAATCAAAGACTACTTTTACCTGCCCTTTTGGTACTTTTGCTTATAGACGTATGCCTTTTGGTTTATGTAATGCACCTGCTACCTTTCAAACATGCATGATGGCTATATTCTCTGACTTTTGTGAAAAGATTTGTGAGGTTTTTATGGACGATTTCTCCGTCTATGAATCTTCTTTTGATAATTGCTTGAGCAACCTTGATCGAGTTTTGCAGAGATGTGAAGAAAGTAATCTTGTCTTGAATTGGGAAAAGTGCCACTTTATGGTTAATGAAGGTATTGTCTTGGGGCACAAAGTTTCTGAAAGAGGTATTGAGGTTGATAAAGCCAATGTTGATGCTATTGAGAAGATGCCATGTCCCAAGAACATCAAAGGTATAAGAAGTTTCCTTGGTCATGCCGGATTTTATAGGAGGTTCATTAAGGACTTCTCAAAAATTTCTCAGCCTCTGACTAATTTATTACAAAAAGAGATACCATTTGTCTTTGATGATGATTGTGCAGAAGCATTTGAAATACTTAAGAAAGCATTAATCTCTGCACCTATTGTTCAGCCACCTGATTGGAATTTATCCTTTGAAATTATGTGTGATGCTAGTGATTATGCTGTAGGTGCTGTTCTAGGACAAAGAGTTGATAAGAAATTAAACATTATTCAATATGCTAGTAAAACCTAGACAATGCTCAAAGAAATTATGCTACCACTGAAAAAGAATTCTTAGCAGTTGTATTTGCTTGTGATAAGTTCAGACCTTATATTGTTGATTCTAAAGTAACTATTCACACTGATCATGCTGCTATTAAATATCTCATGGAAAAGAAAGATGCTAAACCTAGACTTATTAAATGGGTTCTCTTGCTACAAGAATTTGACTTACATATTGTTGATAGAAAGGGAGCTGAGAACCCCGTTACAGACAACTTGTCTAGGTTAGAAAATGTGCTTGATGACCCACTACCTATTGATGATAGCTTTCCTGATGAGCAATTAAATGTCATAAATGCTTCTCATATTGCTCCATGGTATGCTGATTATGCTAATTACATTGTTGCTAAGTTTATACCACCTAGTTTCACATACCAGCAAAAGAAAAAGTTCTTCTATGATTTGAGGCATTACTTTTGGGATGACCCACATCTTTATAAAGAAGGAGTAGATGGTGTTATTAGATGTTGTGTACCTGAGCATGAACAGGAACAGATCCTACACAAGTGTCACTCCGAAGCTTATGGAGGACACCATGCTGGAGATAGAACTGCACATAAGTGTCGGGGGACTAATCCACGAACACCTATGGGACCGGCGGACCGAGTCCCTTTCGGTTCGGCAGTGGCGAGGGTCGCACGAAGAGCGGATCGAGGCGAAGCACATGAGCAGTTTACCCAGGTTCGGGCCGCACGGATGCGTAAATCCCTACTCCTGCTTTGTGGTTTGTATTGAGTTCTTGCTCGGGAGCGCGGAGTACTACAGTACCCCCCAGCAGCTAATGAGACCGAGCGTGAGTGTTCTCTTTCCCCCTTCTATGTTACGCACGGGCCTCCTTTTATATGCTCAAGGGGTCACCGACAGGTGGCAACGTAGACAAGGGTAAAAATGGAAAGGTGCTGCGGTTGGTACAGCTACCTGCTACAGTGTATCATACCTAACCCTGACGGCAGGGGACAAGGGCATTAAATGCCCGTCTACGTCGCCTAAATAGTGCAAAAGGAGCCGTCAGGGACGCCATCGCTCGCCATGATGGCAATCTTGTCAGTGCCGCTTGCCACCGCGCACCGCTGGCTGCACAGCCTCCCGCCACGTACGCCTGGAAGGGTCCCAGAGCGACACGTTGGTGGATGTGCTGGAGCGCGGGCATAGAGTGGTGGCTTGACACGGCAAGTGCCTTACCGCGGTCGTTGTCTTGTCGCGTCCGGGAGCTTGTCGCTCACCGGACCTTGCCGGGACGTGTGGCGCGTCGCGGCAAGTTCCTTGAGATGCCTTGGTTGGCCTTCCCGGCAAGCTCCTCTTGCCGGGGTCTTGTCTCCTTAAGCGCCTTGCCTTGGTTGGCCTTCCCGGCAAGCTCCTCTTGCCGGGGTCTTGTCTCCTTGGCTTGGATACTTTGTCCTTGAATGGCTCCAAAGGAACCACGGAGGACCTTGGCGGTCACCCGGCAGGCCTTGCCGCGGGATGCTGCGACTGCCCGTGCACAAGTTCGGGATACTAGGGTACCCCTACTCTAGTACACCGACAGAAGCCCCCGGGCCTGGGCCATACACGGTGCCGAGCGCTGTTGGGCTAGGCCCAAAACAGGGCACGGGCACGCGCGGCCTGGGTTATGCCGTATCTCTCTCCGTATCCACCGCGCCCTCCCCGAATGGCACGCATTGAATGCGGCGTCGTGGGAGAGATCGTGGGTGGTTTCTTTATTTGGAAATGCAGAACGTCCGTCCCATCCCCCTTTATAAGCAGGGGAAACAGGGGTAGTTCGCCCATTCGCCGGTTGCTACTCCAATCTCAGAAATTTCCGCCGCTCCCTTGTCTTCCCAAAGCTAAAAGAGAGCAGCGCCCCGCTCCCCATCGCCACCAGCACCACCAACGCCGTCGACCTCCTCCACCACTTCCGCCATGGCTCCGAAAGCCGACAAGGGGAAGGTTGTGAAGTCGACCGAGGCGCAGCGGCTTGCGGCGCTGCGAAAGGAGCGGACAATCTTCCCCCCAAGCTCGCCGCGAGGGAGCTGAGGGAGAACTACTACCTCTTCTGGTCGACGGAGATGCGAGCGCATCCGCGCACGAAGGTACTTCCAGCCGCCGCTTGGAAAACGGCTCCAGACGGATATCCCTTCTTCGCCTTGTTCTTCTACTGCGGGCTCTGCCCGCCTTTCTCTGAGTTCTTCTGCGATATTATGAACACCTACGGGTTCCACCTCCTTGACTTCACCCCCAATGCCGTTCTGACCATGGCAGTTTTCGCACATCTCTGCGAAAACTTTGTCAGAGTCCATCCCAATGTAGCCCTTTTTCGCCACTTCTTTATGCCCCGAGTAGAGAGAGGAGAGCCTTTATCCGGCGGAATCGCCTGGATCTCGAGGGCCGGCAAGAAGGACACTTATCTGGAGGGAGAATTCCGCGACAAGTGGGAGGAATGGAGAGCAGACTGGTGCTGGATTGTCGAGGAGAACCCGCAGCCGTTTACCGCCCGGCGCTAAGCCCCAGTAGCACGCGGCAGCGATTGGAGTGACGTGGCCCCGGAAGACGATAGGCTGAAGATTGCCGTCACCCGGATCCTACGCCTCAGGCTTGCCGGGCTCACTGTAGGCGTTGTTGGCGCAGATTTTCTTCGCCGCCGCATCGCCCCCCTGCAAGAACGGGGGAGACCCGCCTGGGAATTCAAGAATGCGGCGGATATCATGAGGCTGCGTCCGGGCCTCAACTTCAACTTCACTGTTCTGGAGCTTAACGCGATGCTCCAGGAGCTGTTCAAGTACGACCCTCAACATCCCGAAGTGTTCAGGTTGCTGGGGGGTGTCGTTCCGCTGTGCAACAACTCCTCGCTCGACCGCATCCAAAGATGTCGGGGGACTAATCCATGAACACCTATGGGACCGGCGGACCGAGTCCCTTTCTGTTCGGCAGGGGCGAGGGTCGCACGAAGAGCGGATCGAGGCGAAGCACACGAGCAGTTTACCCAGGTTTGGGCCGCACGGATGCGTAAAACCCTACTCCTGCTTTGTGGTTTGTATTGAGTTCTTGCTCGGGAGCGCGGAGTGCTACAGTACTCCCCAGCAGCTAACGAGACCGAGCGTGAGTGTTCTCTTTCCCCCTTCTATGTTGCGCACGGGCCTCCTTTTATATGCTCAAGGGGTCACCGACAGGTGGCAACGTAGACAAGGGTAAAAATGGAAAGGTGCTGTGGTTGGTACAGCTACCTGCTACAGTGTATCATACCTAACCCTGACGGCAGGGGACAAGGGCATTAAATTCCCGTCTGCGTCACCTAAATAGTGCAAAAGGAACCGTCAGGGACGCCACCGCTCGCCACGATGGCAATCTTGTCAGCGCCGCTTGCCACCGCGCACCGCTGGCTACACAGCCTCCCGCCACGTACGCCTGGAAGGGTCCCAGAGCGACACGTTGGTGGATGTGCTGGAGCGCGGGCACAGAGTGGTGTCTTGCCGCGGCAAGCGCCTTGCCGCAGTCGTTGTCTTGTCGCGTCCGGGAGCTTGTCGCTCATCGGGCCTTGCCGGGACGTGTGGCGCGTCGCGGCAAGTTCCTTGAGATGCCTTGGTTGGCCTTCCCGGCAAGCTCCTCTTGCCGGGGTCTTGTCTCCTTAAGCGCCTTGCCTTGGTTGGCCTTCCCGGCAAGCTCCTCTTGCCGGGGTCTTGTCTCCTTGGCTTGGATACTTTGTCCTTGAATGGCTCCAAAGGAACCACGGAGGACCTTGGCGGTCACCCAGCAGGCCTTGCTGCGGGATGCTGCAACTGCCCGTGCACAAGTTCGGGATACTAGGGTACCCCTACTCTAGTACACCGACAATAAGGTATTACAATCTGGTTTTTATTGGCCTACTCTCTTCAAGGATGCCCGTAAGTTTGTCTTATCTTGTGATGAATGTCAAAGAATTGGTAATATTAGTAGACGTCAAGAAATGCCTATGAATTATTCACTCGTTATTGAACCATTTGATGTTTGGGGCTTTGACTATATGTGACCCTTTCCTTCCTCTAATGGATATACACATATTTTAGTTGCTGTTGATTATGTTACTAAGTGGGTAGAAGCTATTCCAACTAGTAGTGCTGATCATAACACTTCTATTAAAATGCTTAAAGAAGTTATTTTTCCAAGATTTGGAGTCCCTAGATATTTAATGACTGATGGTGGTTCACATTTTATTCATGGTGCTTTCCATAAAATGCTTGCTAAGTATGATGTTAATAATAGAATTGCATCCCATTATCACCCTCAGTCTAGTGGTCAAGTAGAATTGAGTAATAGAGAGCTCAAATTAATTTTGCAAAAGACTGTCAATAGGTCTAGAAAGAATTGGTCCAAGAAACTTGATGATGCATTATGGGCCTATAGAACTGCATATAAAAATCCTATGGGTATGTCTCCATATAAAATGGTTTATGGAAAAGCATGTCACTTACCTCTCGAACTAGAACACAAGGCATATTGGGCTATTAAATAGCTCAACTATGATTTTAAACTTGCCAGTGAGAAGAGGTTATTTGATATTAGATCACTCGATGAATGGAGAATCCAAGCCTACGAAAATGCCAAGTTGTTTAAAGAAAAAGTTAAATGATGGCATGACAAAAGAATACAAAAGCGTGAGTTTAATGTAGGTGATTATGTATTGCTATACAACTCTTGTTTAAGAATTTTTGCAGGAAAACTTCTCTCTAAATGGGAAGGTCCTTACGTTATCGAGGAGGTCTATCGTTCCGGTGCCATAAAAATCAACAACTTCGAAGGCACAAATCCGAAGGTGGTGAACGGTCAAAGAATCAAACATTATATCTCAGGTAATCCCATAAATGTTGAAACCAATGTTATTGAAACTGTAACCCCGGAGGAATACATAAGGGACACTTTCCAGAACGTTTCAGACTCCGAAAAGGAATATGTATGTGGTACGGTAAGTAAACCGACTCCAAAACAGTTTTTAAGGCAATATTTCTCCGTTTTGGAATATTTAGAAAAATAGAAAAATAAGAAGCAGCCCGGGAAGGACACGAGGGCTCCACAAGGGTGGAGGGCACGCCCCCTACATCGTGGGCACCTCGTGTGCTCTCCGGACTCCGTTTTCGTACACATTACGTATTTTGGTCGGTAAAAATTCATTATATATTTTCCTGTAGGTTTTGACTCCCGTATCACGCAATTATCCTCTATTTGTGTTTCGAGTTGTTGCTGCTGCAGATTAGAGCAAGATGTCTTCCCAAGAGTCAGTCGGGGAGAGCCGGGTGTCTCATCCGGCACCAAGATCAATGACAAACAACAATGTTGACCTCTTTGGGCCAGCCACGGAGGAAGAGATGGAGGCTGATTTGAAGAGGATGGATGCCATGGAAGAGGATCAAGAGGCCACTTCCCGCTTCCGAGCTGGATTCACAATGGGAGAACTGCAGAGCTCAGCTATTCCAAACTCGGTTATCCTTTCCAATGTTAGATTTGTTTCTTATGAGAATATGAAAAAGAGTGTCACTGGTTCTCCCGCAGCTATGCAGCACCCTTGGGTGCAGGGAGCTTTGGCTGTTACAGGAAAACCCCGAAAGGAAATAATGAACCTCAAGCAGCAAGTCAATAAGCTCGAGGAGGAGAATCGTATCCTGAGGGGCATCATCACCAAGAATATCACATCACCATCCCCGAAAAGAGAGACATAATCACATGGGTATGGGCACTCCCCTTGGCAACTGCCAAGCTTGGGGGAGTGCCCCAGTATCGTATCACCATCACTTTTATCTTTACCATTTTTCTTAGTTCGATCCTTTTGGTAATATCTTGATCTAGTAGAATAAAAGTTCTAAGTATGATCCAGTTGTGAGTTTTGCTTTATAATTCTCCTATGTAATTGAGTCCGTGAGCTATATAATAAAGATTAGTGTTGAGTCAAGGGCTTGATTATTTTGCCATGATCCTAAGTGAATAGAAGAAAAGAGAAAGAAATAAAAAGAAACAAAGAGATCATGTGAATCTTATGGAGAGTAGTGAGCTCACATAGAAAAAGTATGATGAATAAAAGTTGTTGAGAGTTGACAAACATAGTTTTGGTCATCGTTGCAATTAATAGGAAGTAATAAAGAAAGAGAGATCTTCACATATAAATATACTATCTTGGACATCTTTTATGATTGTGAGCACTCATTAAAATATGACATGCTAAAGAGTTGATGTTGGACAAGGAAGACAACTTAATGGGTTATGTTTTCTTACATCTGAGATAAATTATATTGTCATAGATCATCCAACATGGTTGAGCTTGCCTTTCCCCCTCATGCCAGCCAAATTCATCGCACCAAGTAGAGATACTACCTGTGCTTCCAAATACCCTTAAAACCAGTTTTTCCATGAGAGTCCACCATACCTACCTATGGATTGAGTAAGATCCTCCAAGTAAGTTGTCATCAGTGCAAGCAATAAAAAATTGCTCTCTAAATATGTATGACTTATTAGTGTGGGAGAAATAAGCTTTATATGATCGTGTGATATGGAAGAAATAAAAGCGACAGACTGCATAATAAAGGTCCATATCACAAGTGGCAATATAAAGTGACGTTCTTTCGCATTAAAATTTTGTGCATCCAACTATAAAAGCGCATGACAACCTCTGCTTCCCTCTGCAAAGGGCCTATCTTTTACTTTTATCTCCCACCTTGCATAAGAGTCATGGTGATATTCACCCTTCCTTTTTACATTTTATCCTCTGGCAAGCACAGTATGTTGGAAAGATCCTGGTATATATGGTGTCGGGGAAACTGATCCACGAACACCTATGGGGCCGGCGGACCAGGCCCCTTTCGGTTTGGCGGGGGGCGGAGATTGCACGAAGAGCGGATCGAGGCGAAGCACACGAGCAGTTTACCCAGCTTCGGAGCTCTCCGGAGAGATAACACTCCTACTGCTGCTTGTCTGGTTGTATTATCTGGTGTTCTTGCTCTCCAAAGCGAGAGTGTGATGTTCTCTGGGCTACGGATGGATCGATGCAAACTGTCTGAGGCTTCGAACCTATGAGCCGAACCCCCTCTACGTTGCGCATGGGCCTCCTTTTATACGCTAAAGGGGTCACCGACAGGTGGCAACACAGAGGAGGGTAAAAACGTAAAAAGCGAGGTAGTTGATACAGTTGCTTGTACAGTGCACCCTACCTAACCCTGACGGCAGGGGACAAGGGCATTAAATGCCCGTCTGAGTCGCCCGAACAGTGCAGAAAAGGACCGTTAGGGGCGCCACCGTTCGCCACGATGGCGATCTTGTCAGCTTCGCATGCCGCTGTGCACCGCTGGCTGCACAGCCTCCTGCCACGCGCGCCCGGGGAGGCCCCCAGAGCGACACGTTGGTGGATGCGCTGGAGCGTGGATGCAGAGTGGCCGCCTGCCGCGGCAAGTGTCTTGCCGCTGCTGCTATCTTGTCGGGCCCGGAGGCTTGTCGCTCGCCGGGCTTCGAGGTACCTTGGTTGGTCTTCCCGGCAAGCTCCTCTTGCCAGGGCCTTGCTGCCTTGCCGGAGCGAGTGGCGCATCGTGGCAAGTTCCTTGGTGCGCCTTGATTGGCCTTCCCGGCAAGCTCCTCTTGCCGGGGTCTTGTCTCTTTAGCTTATATACTTTGTTCTTGGATGGCTCCAAGGGAACCTTGGAGGGTCTTGGCGTTCGCCCGGCAAGCCTTGCCGCGGGGTGCTGCAACTGCCCGTGCACAAGTTCGGGGTACTAGGGTACCCCTATTCTAGTACACCGACAGGAGCCCCCGGGCCTGGGCCAGACACGGTGCTGAGCGCTGTTGGGCCAGGCCCAAGACAGGGCACGGGCACACGCGGGCTGGGCTACACCAAATCTCGCTCCGTACCCACCGCGCTCCCCCATAACGGCATGCGTTGATTGCGGCATCGTGGGAGAGATCGTGGGTGGTTGTTTAAGTGGAAGGCCGAAACGTCCGCCCCGTCCCTCTTTATAAGCAGAGGAAACAGGGGCAGTTCGTTCCCCCCTCGCTGCTTGCTGCTACGCCTTCTTCACAAACTCCGCCGCTCCCCTCTTCTTCTCGAAGCCGAGAGAGCAGCGCTCCGCCCCCCCCCCCATTGCCACCAGCATCACCACGCCGTCGACCTTCTCCACCACCTCCGCCATGGCCCCGAAAGGCGACAAGGGAAAGGGCGTGAAGTCGGCCGAGGCGCAACCGCTCGCGGCGCTGCGGAAGGAGCGGGCGATCTTCACCCCCCAGCTCGGAGTGCAGGAGCTGAGGGAGTACTTCTACCTCTTTTGGGCGACGGAGACACGTGCGCATCCGCGCACGAGGGTACTCCCGGCTGCTGCCTCGGAGTCGGCTCCAAATGGGTACCCGTTCTTCCCGCTATTCTTCTACTGCGGGCTCTGCCCACCCTTCTCGGAATTCTTTTGCGACATTATGAACACGTATGGCTTCCGCCTCCTTGACTTCACCCCCAATGCTGTCTTGACCATGGCAGTTTTCGCACACTTGTGCGAAAACTTTGTCGGAGTCCACCCTAGTGTAGCCCTTTTCCGCCACTTCTTCATACCTCGGGTAGAGAGAGGAGAGCCGCTTGCCGGAGGGATTGCCTGGGTCTCGAGAGTCGGCAAGAAAGAGGCGTACTTGGAGGGTGAGCTTCGCAGCAAGTGGGAGGAGTGGAGAGCGGAGTGGTGTTGGATCGTCGAGGAGGATCCGCAGCCCTTCACCGCCGTGCACCAAACTCCAATAGTGCGCGGCAATGACTGGAGCAACATGGCCCCGGAAGACGAGAGGCTGAAGATCGCCATCACTAGGATTCTTCGCCTCAGGCTTGCCGGGCTCACCGTAGGTGCTGTCGGGGCAGATTTCCTCCGCCGCCGCATTGCCCCCCTGCAGGAGAGGAGGAGGCCCGCCTGGGAATTCAAGAATTCAGCAGACATCATGAGGCTGCGGCCGGGCCTCAACTACAACTTCACTGTCTTGGAGTTGGACGCAATGCTCTTGGAATTATTCAAACGCGACCCCCAGCATCCATTCACATTGCCGAGGGGCGTAGTTCCTTTGTGCAATAACTCTTCACTTGACCGGATCCGCGCCATGATGCCGTTGTGCGATTCACACGGCATCGTCCCGACTTGGCAAGAGCCTGCGGACGATGTTGTGCGAGCGTTCTTCGACACCTTGGAGGAGTTGCCGGTCCGCGCTGACGAGCAGAAGAGCCTCACTCGTGACACCACCGACGAGGAGCTGCAGCTTATTGCTACCAGGGCGGAAGAGGCTGCGGCCGCAGCTGCTGCGGGTGTGTTTGGGTTTACCGTGGAGGAGGCAGAGGCCGCAGAGGCGGCAAACCTTGCCGAACGTGCGGAGTTCATGGGCGAGGAGGAGCCTGCTGGTTCCGAAGCCGAGTCGAGCGAGGCCGGCGAGGAGGAGGCTGAGCCTTCAGAGAGCTTGCCGCAGGCGGAGCCCCCGGTCCCGCCAAGGAGGCGCCTTCGCAGGGCTGGGGACGCAGCAGGGCAGCAACCGTCTCCACAGCCACCGAGCCGCGCGATGCGCTCTACCGCGACAAGCAATGTTGCCGCGGGAGCGCCTCACGCAACAGCGGCAACTGGAGCGGGATCTTCCCGGGCCACCGCCGCCGCCCCCGCCAAGCGGGCAAGGGATCCTACTCCTCCACCTCGCCGCACCGGAGGAGGGCCGGACTTCGATCTTTCCGCGCTCAGCTCCAATGAGGAGGAAGAAGAGTGAGTTTCTTTGACGCCCTTATAATCCTTCAATCTTGCTATTTATATCTTGTATCTGACTTGCTCCAATCTGGACTCCTTTCTTTCCAAAACACTGGCCCAGAGAGTGGCGAAGAGGGCCAAGGCCGCGGTGATCGTCATCGAGGATGATCCCATCACGCCGGCAGGCGGTGGGTCCGAGACCACCTTGACGGACCCGGCAATCACCCCTCGGAGCAGCCCCCAGCGTAAGTTCATAGTTTAGCCTTCTGCTGTCGGGCGCGCTTGAGTGCTTTTTCCTTTGTTGATATCTTGCTTGTTGACTTGTGCAGGAGCAGAGCAGCCTCATCAGGAGCGCCCGGAGGCCGGTCCCGAAGTGCCACCTGCTTCGACTGCGCTGCCAAGGGAGGAGTCCCCGGCAAGGGAGCGCTCTCCGGCAAGGGGGGACTCTCCGGCAAGGGACGGCACTGCTGATCCTGCAGCGACCGAGGCCGCTACTGAAGATCTTGGCGCAGGTAATCCACTTGCCCAAAAACTTTCCCTTGGGTTCTACTTCTTCTGTTTTTCTTTCCTTGAATTTTTGATTGATTTTCCTCCCTTCTTCGTTCTTCAGACCCATCTTCGGCTGAGCCAATGGAGACAGAGGGCACCGGCAAGGAAGGTGCCGGTGCTGATGAGACCGCCGGCGAGGAGGCCGCCGGGGCTGCTGCTGCGGAAGCCGGCGAGGGATCGGGCGATCGCACTGACGACCCTGAGGCCGCAGGAGAGCCGGGCGCTGCACCGACCGCCGAACCCTCTGCCGCTTCCGCGGAGCCGGGCTCCGAGGAGCCCCAGCCCAGCGCCTACTTGCAGGCCGTTGACAACATCTTCATCAAGCTACCCTGGGCGTCGAGCTCCAGGGCGCCAGTCGAGGGGGAGACTTTTGACGGGGAGGTGCTCGCCTCTGCTGGGCTGTCATTGGTTGACGCGCCTGGCAGCAGTAGCGGCGAGCCTGAGAAGGAGCAGCTGCTGTGGAAGCTGCTGTCACTCTACCGCACCCGGCAAGCCAAGCTGGCTTCCCGGAAAGCGCTTGTCGTGAAGGCGGGAGTGGACATGGAGAAGCGCGCGGAGGAGCTCCGGGGCCAAAATCAAGAAGCTCTCCGGTCTCTGGCGCAGGAGCGGGAGCGAGTAGGCGAGGAGCGCACGGCCTTTCTCCTCGAGAAGGCCGAGGCTGAGGAGGAACAAAGGCTTGCTTCCGAGAAGCAGTCCGCACGGGAAGGCGAGTTAGTGCAGCGGAAGGCCCACCTCGACAGCTATGAGGAAGAGCTCGCCGAGCGCGAGCGAGCACTTGGCGGGGCGCTCAAGGAGGCAAAGGATGCCGCGGCAACTGCAGAGGCCGCCAAGAGGGAACTAGAGGAGAAGGTAGCGCGGCTGGAGGCCGAAATTGGGAAGAGTGGCGAGGAGCTTGCCGCGCTCAAGCGTGAGCGCGAGAAGGATGCTGCCGCCCATGGTGAGCTGCAAGGCCTTCTCGCTGAGAGGGGCAAGGAGCTCAGCGCCGCCAGGGATTCCAAGGCAGACCTGGAGCTGAAGCTGGCCACGCTGACGCAGACGCTGGAGGCCTCCAAGGAGCGGGAGAAGACCTTGGCGGAGAAGGTCAAGGCTGATGCGGCGCTGCTGGAGAGCGTTGCAGTCGCCCAGAACTCCTTCAGAGACACAGTGGAGCACTGGACCGAGGGTCTGGTGAACACCGCCGCCGTCATCAACGAGGAGCTGGCGCAGCTGGGGATGGAGGACTTTGGGTATCCTTCTGACGAGAGCCTTCAACCCAGCGCCAAGCTCAGTCTATTCTTCAAGGGCGTGGAGACGGCACTCCAGCGGCTCCGGGAGAGGATCCCGAAGCAGCTGGCCGACGAGTCGCGCAAAATCTGCGCTGGGGTGCTCCAGAAGGTGCTGATGAAGGTGGCCTTCCGCAACCCAGGCCTCAGCTTCACCAACGTCCTTCGATCCTTGCCGCCTGACGCCGATCTGGACGCACTCAAGGCCCTTGTCGCACCCATTGTGGACAAGGTGAGCGAGATCAAGCGAGTCGAGGGCGGGCGCGTAGATTAGGCCGCCCATTTCTTCTTTTCCCTTGTCGCTGCTAATCATGTTATGAAAACAGTCTGTTAGAGCTGCGACAAGTTATCTTTGTAATATAACTTTATTTCTGTTATCAATTGCAATGTTATTTCCTCTACTAGATTCCTTCCTTTGTATGTTTTTACCCTATGCTTCTAGGGAACTTGTCGGCGTAGGCGCCCGAGCCGCGAGCACTGAGTGCGGAACTTCAGCAGCCTGCTGGCGGCGCTGCTTCCGACAAGAAACCTTGTCGTGACTAGATGCAGCACGCTTAAGCTGTTGAGCGGACTCGAAACAAAGTAAGGGCGCAACTAGCCACGAGTTGGTTCCTCCGCGCACAGGTTTTCCATACAAAGCAGAGTCGTTCGAGGAAGATAACTCAAAAATTTTAAAAAAAAGTGATTGCTCAAACTTTGGCAACTTAGCTTTTCTGTTATTTGCTTCCCGGTAAGGCAAGTCTTTGCTTGAACGACGCCTGGCCCACACCACAATCTTCTCCTTCCCCCCGGCAAACTTGTGTGCGAGAGAACCTTATTTTCATTTAAAAGAAAAAGAAAGAAGAGAAAATAATAATATGGAGCACTTCGGCTCGTTACTGCTTACCGGATGTAAGTGTTGCACAAAGTGTCAGATAATCATATGCAAGAAAGGAACTAACGCATGAAATGGACAAGCTGTGCGGAGCACATGGGGTTTTACTTATGCACGGGATCTGCGCCCGGCTTTGTACAAAGAATTACATGCAACAGCGATAAGACTTGTACAAAAGGTGGTTGCCGGAACGGGTTCCGGCAACCGCGCCTTATGGGAAAAACTTACGAAGATGTTCTGTGTTCCAGGAGTTGCTCACTGGAATGCCATCTTCGGTTTCAAGGCGGACAACGCCAGGCCTTGTGACTTGTCTCACCCGATAAGGGCCTTCCCACTTCGGCGTCAACTTGTTGGAATTCTTGGCGGATTGAATGCGCCGAAGAACAAGGTTGCCTTCCTCGAAGCTTCTGGCTTTAACTTTGCGGCTATGATAGCGGCGCAAAGCTTGCTGGTATCGAGCAGCTCGTACAACAGCCTGAAGACGATCTTCCTCAAGGAGCAGCGGGTCGTCTTGCCGCAGCTGTTCTTGCTCAAGCTCATCATAAGCGAGCACTCGAGGTGACCCGTATACGAGTTCCATGGGGAGAACTGCCTCTGCTCCGTAGACTAGAGCGAAAGGTGCCTGGCCAGTGGCTCGATTTGGCATCATTCTGATCGACCAAAGAACCACCGGCAGCTCCTCGATCCAGTTCCTTCCGCACCTGTGCAGCCTGTCGAAAGTTCTGGTCTTGAGCCCGCGCAACACTTTAGCATTTGCCCTCTCTGCTTGACCGTTGCTTCTCGGATGAGCAACAGATGCAAAGCAGACCTTGGCGCCAAGGTTTTGGACGTACTGCATGAAGGTGCGGCTCGTGAATTGCGTGCTGTTGTCGGTGATGATCCTGTTGGGAATCCCTAAACGGCAAACAATCGACCTGAAGAACTTGACTGCTGACTGTGCTGTCACCTTCCTCACTGGCTGCACTTGCGGCCACTTTGTGAACTTGTCGATTGCGACGTACAAGTACTCAAAGCCCCCGACAGCTCGGGGGAAGGGGCCGAGGATATCGAGCCCCCAGAACGAAAATGGCCAGGATAAAGGGATTGTCTGGAGAGCTTGAGCTGGTTGGTGTATCTGTTTGGAATGGAACTGGCACGCTTCACACTTGGTTACTTGTGCAGTTGCATCCTGGAGGGCTGTCGGCCAAAAGAAACCTTGCCGGAAAGCTTTGCCGGCAAGTGCTCTTGCGCCTATGTGGTGGCCACATATGCCTCCATGTATCTCTGCCAACAGCTTTTGTCCATCTTCCCGGCGAATACACTTTAATTTCACACCGTTGGTCTTCTTCTGTACAGTATGCTATCGACAAACTGGTACATACTTGACTGCCGGGCTACTCTTTCCGCTTCTTCTTGCTCTTCGGGAAGTTCTCCTGTCTGAAGGAAATGGACAATCTGCTGTGCCCATGCTGGAGCCTGTGGCTCGACAACAAGGACTAAAGGCGCATCTGCTGCTGCGGGAACATCTGCTTCTACGGCAAGGATTTGCAGCCCTGCCGGAGCTTGATGTTCCCCGGCAAGCTTGCCGGAGCAACACTTGTCGGGAGCGTCTGCTTCAACGGAACAAACCATTAGGCTTGCCGGAGCAGACTACCCCTCAGCATCCTTGGTGTTGATCTTGGGGACTTTTTTGGCGGAGGCTTCGGGAAGCTCTGCCGGAAAGTAGTCACCAGAAACCATCTTCCTCTTTTTTGCTTTGTCCAGTTGATGGTGTTACGGATGGTTGAGTCAACTTAAGCACAAAGATCCCTGGTTCCACAGGTAACTTTAGTGCGGCGCACTTTGACAGGCCATCAGCAATATCATTTTGAGCTCTTGGGATATGCTCCATTTGTAGGCCGTCAAAGTGCTCCTCTAGCTTCCTCACTTCATCGACATACGCTTCCATCAACGGACTCTGGTAGTTCTTGTTTACTTGTCGGACGACAAGCTGTGAGTCCCTTCATCAACCTGTCGACGATGCAGTGGAGTCGCTGTCGAGGTGGATTCGGCGAGTCGGCGATCTTGGCCTTCGGGGCGGTGATTGCATGGTAGTTGCACCTCCGCCCGTTTCGTCGCCACCGGCTCGCGTTCGGCGGTCCTGCCGCGGCGGCGACGCGCTCGGCCGCCGTGGAGTGTCGCCATTGGCATAGCCGATGAGACTCTAGATGGTGGCTCTCCATTCGTCGATCTTGTCTGACGTCGGAGGGTAATCTAGGAGAAGTTGAGCTCGCGCCAAAGCTTCTGCTGGGGTAGTGGGTGGCAGTGGCGGACGGCGCGAGGAGCGGGACATGCTCGAACTTCTAACTATGTTAGAAGGAGCAGTATCTCGTCCAGGCGACCGTGTTCCGCTCGTGCCAGCACACTGGCGTGCACGCTGGTCTTGAGCGGCCCGAGATCCACCAGCTTGGCCTTGGTCTAACATGCGTATGGCACTGCTAGTGCCATGACGCTGTTGATCTTGCGCCTCCTGAGAGTGGCGTGGAACATGTACAGTCGCCGAGGTTTGTGCAGCCTTGTTCTTGGACCTGGCGGCATCATGGGCTTCCTCGTCGACGTCCTTTCTTCCGCCGGCGTCCATCCCACCACTCGTTTGCTCCAACGGTGGCGGAAGTGACGTGGATGGAGCGGCCGCCGCCGAAGTCTTCTTCTTCGGTGGCATGTTGATGAAGGGAATGAAGATCTAGCTCGTGTGAACACCGGATCAGGTTCACACAATCTCGATGCCCCCTACCTGGCGTGCCAAAGATGTCGAGGAAACTGATCCACGAACACCTATGGGGCCGGCGGACCGGGCCCCTTTCGGTTCGGCGGGGGGCGGAGATCGCACGAAGAGCAGATTGAGGCGAAGCACACGAGCAGTTTACCCAGCTTCGGAGCTCTCCGGAGAGATAACACTCCTACTGCTGCTTGTCTGGTTGTATTATCTGGTGTTCTTGCTCTCCAAAGCGAGAGTGTGATGTTCTCTGGGCTACGGATGGATCGATGCAAACTGTCTGAGGCTTCGAACCTATGAGCCGAACCCCCTCTACGTTGCGCATGGGCCTCCTTTTATACGCTAAAGAGGTCACCGACAGGTGGCAACGCAGAGGAGGGTAAAAACGTAAAAAGCGAGGTAGTTGATACAGTTGCTTGTACAATGCACCCTACCTAACCCTGACGACAGGGGACAAGGGCATTAAATGCCCGTCTGAGTCGCCCGAACAGTGCAGAAAAGGACCGTTAGGGGCGCCACCGTTCGCCACGATGGCGATCTTGTCAGCTTCGCATGCCGCTGCGCACCGCTGGCTGCACAGCCTCCTGCCACGCGCGCCCGGGGAGGCCCCCAGAGCGACACGTTGGTGGATGCGCTGGAGCATGGAAGCAGAGTGGCCGCCTGCCGCGGCAAGTGTCTTGCCGCTGCTGCTATCTTGTCGGGCCCGGAGGCTTGTCGCTCGCCGGGCTTTGAGGTACCTTGGTTGGTCTTCCCGGCAAGCTCCTCTTGCCGGGGCCTTGCTGCCTTGCCGGAGCGAGTGGCGCGTCGCGACAAGTTCCTTGGTGCGCCTTGATTGGCCTTCCCGGCAAGCTCCTCTTGCCGGGGTCTTGTCTCTTTAGCTTATATACTTTGTTCTTGGATGGCTCCAAGGGAACCTTGGAGGGTCTTGGCGTTCGCCCGGCAAGCCTTGCCGCTGGGTGCTGCAACTGCCCATGCACAAGTTCGGGGTACTAGGGTACCCCTATTCTAGTACACCAACATATGGCTAATTGGATGTGAGTTTTCATGAACTATTATTGTTGACATTACCCTTGAGGTAAAACATTGGGAGGCAAAACTATAAGCCCCTATCTTTCTCTGTGTCCGATTAAAACTCCGTACCCATAAGTATTGTGTGAGTGTCAGCAATTGTGAAAGACTATATGATAGTTGAGTATGTGGACTTGCTAAAAAGCTCTTATACATTGACTCTTACCTATGTTATGATAAATTGCAATTGCTCCAATGACTGAGATTATAGTTTGTTAGTTTTCAATGAAGTTTACGATTCATACTTGAAATTGTGATTGAATTATTAATCTAGCATAATAAACCATATGACAAGAATTATATAAGTTGCTGTTCTAAGAATGATCATGATGCCCTCATGTCCGTATTCTATTTTTATCGACACCTCTAGCTCTAAACATGTGGACATATTTTTCAATTTCGGCTTTCGCTTGAGGACAAGCGGGGTCTAAGCTTGGGGGAGTTGATACGTCCATTTTGCATCATGCTTTTATATCGATATTTATTGCATTATGGGCTGTTATTACACATTATTTCACAATACTTATGCCTATTCTCTCTTATTTTACAAGGTTTACATAAAGAGGGAGAATGCCGACAGCTGGGATTCTGGGCTGGAAAAGGAGCAAATATTAGAGACCTATCCTGCACAGCTCCAAAAGTCCTAAAACTCCACGGAAGACGTTTTCAGAATATATAAAAAATACTCAGTGGAAGAAGTTCACCAGGGGGGCCACACCTTGCCCACGAGGGTGGGGGGCGCGCCCCCTACCTCGTGGGCCCCCTGGTGGCCCTCTGGTGGCCATCTTCTGCTATATGAAGTCTTTCGATGGGAAAAAATCATAAGCCATCTTCTCGGATGAAACTCCGCCGCCACGAGGCGGAACCTTGGTGGAACCAATCTAGGGCTCTGGCAGAGCTGTTCTGCCGGGGAAACTTCCCTCCGGGAGGGGGAAATCATCGCCATCGTCATCACCAACGCTCCTCTCATCGGGAGAGGGCAATCTCCGTCAACATCTTCATCAGAACCATCTCCTCTCAGAACCCTAGTTCATCTCTTGTATCCAATTCTTGTCTCCAAGTCCGGGATTGGTGCTAGTAGGTTGCTAGTAGTGTTAATTACTCCTTGTAGTTGATGCTAGTTGGTTTATTTGGTGGAAGATCATATGTTTAGATCCTATATGCATATTAATACCCCTCTGATTATGAACATGAATATGCTTTGTGAGTAGTTACATTTGTTCCTGAGGACATGGGAGAAGTCTTGCTATTAGTAGTCATGTGAATTTGGTATTCATTCGATATTTTGATGAGATGTATGTTGTCTCTCCTCTAGTGGTGTTATGTGAACGTCGACTACATGAAACTTCACCATTATTTGGGCCTAGAGGAAGGCATTGGGAAGTAATAAGTAGATGATGGGTTGCTAGAGTGACAGAAGCTTAAACCCTAGTTTATGCATTGCTTCGTAAGGGGATGATTTGGATCCATATGTTTCATGCTATGGTTAGGTTTACCTTAATACTTTTGTTGTAGTTGTGGATGCTTGCAATAGAGGTTAATCATAAGTGGGATGCTTGTCCAAGTAAGGATAGTACCCAAGCACCGGTCCACCCACATACCAAATTATCAAAGTACCGAACGCGAATCATACGAACGTGATGAAAACTAGCTTGATGATATTCCCATGTGTCCTCGGGAGCGCTTTTCTCTATATAAGAGTTTGTCCAGGCTTGTCCTTTGCTACAAAAGGATTGGGCCACCTTGCTGCACTTTATTTACTTTTGTTACTTGTTGCTCGTTACAAATTATCCTATCACAAAACTATATGTTACCACTTATTTCAGTACTTGCAGAGAATACCTTGCTGGAAATCGCTTATCATTTCCTTCTGCTCCTCGTTGGTTCAACACTCTTACTTATCGAAAGGACTACGATAGATCCCCTATACTTGTGGGTCATCACCCGTCGATGCGCCCGCCCATGTCGAGCACCTAGTGTATTTCGTCAGCACGGTACGGCGGGACGCAAGGGCACGGTACCCCATGCCTTAGAAGCTCTTGCTCATGCTCTTGGTGGCCTCGCGTAAGCTATGACACTACTTTCAAGGTCATCCAATCAAGGTAGTCTCAGCCTACCCACTGGAGAGGGTACTCAGGAGCCCCAACGCTGCTGGAACGGTCGCCGAATGGAACATCGAGCTGCAGGCATTCTAAGTCATGTCACTAGACCATGACGAACCTACGAACTATGAGGAAGTGATGATGATCCCAGATTCCGCAAAATGGCTTGAGGCCATGAAATCTAAGATGGGAACCATGTATGAGAACAAAGTATGGACTTTGGTTGACTTGCCCGATGATCGGTGAGTCACTGAGAATAAATGGATCTTCAAGAGGAAGACGGACGCTGATAGTAGTGTTACTATCTACAAAGCTCGAATTGTCGCAAAATGTTTTTGACAAGATCAAGGTGTTGACTACGATGAGATTTTCACTCGTATCGATGCTTAAAAGTTTGTCTGAATCATGTTAGCAGTTGCCGCATTTTATGTAATCTGGCAAATGGATGTCAAAACTGCTTCCTTAATGGATTTCTTAAAGAAGAGTTGTATATGATGCGACCAGAAGGTTTTGTCAATCCTAAAGGTGCTAACAAAGTGAGCAAGCTCCAGCGATCCATTTATGGACTGGTGCAAGCATCTCGGAATTGGAATATATGCTTTGATAAAGTGATCAAAGAATATGGTTTTATACATACTTGCGGTGAAGCCTGTATTTACAAGAAAGTGAGTGGGAGCACTACAACATTTCTGATAAGTATATGTGAATGACATATTGTTGACCGGAAATAATGTAGAATTTTCTGGAAAGCATAAAGGAGTGTTTGAAAGGAGGTTTTCAAAGAAAGACCTCGGTGTAGCTACTTACATATTGAGCATCAAGATCTATAGAGATAGATCAAGATGCTTGATATATTTTCAATGAGTACATACCTTGACAAGATTTTGAAGTAGTTCAAAATAGAACAATCAAAGAAGGAGTTCTTTCCTGTGTTGCAAGGTGTGAAGTTGAGTAAAGACTCAAAACCCGACCACGACAGAAAATAGAAAGAGAATGAAAAGTCATTCCCTATTCCCTATGCCTCAGTCATAGGTTCTATAAAATATGCTATGCTGTGTACCAGACCTATTGTGTACCTCACCATAAGTTTGGCAAGAGGGTATAATAGTGATCCAGGAGTGGATCACTGGACAACTGTCAAAAATATCCTTAGTGGAGTAAGGAAATGTTTATCGGTTATGGAGGTGACAAAGAGTTCGTCGTAAAGAGTTATGTCGATGCAAGCTTTTGACACCGATTTAGATGACTCTAAGTCTCGATCTAGATACATATTGAAAGTGGGAGCAATTAGCTAGACTAGCTCCGTGCAGAGTATTGTAGACATAGAAAATTTGCAAAATACATACGGCTCTGAATGTGGTAGACCCATTGACTAAATTTCTCTCACAAGCAAAACATGATCACTCTTGGGTGTTAATCACATAGCGATGTGAACTAGATTATTGACTCTAGTAAACCCTTTGGGTGTTAGTCACATGGAGACGTGAACTAATCACATAAAGATGTGAACTATTGGTGTTAAATCACATGACGATGTGAACTAGATATTGACTCTAGTGCAAGTGGGAGACTGAAGGAAATATGCCCTAGAGGCAATAATAAAGTTGTTATTTATATTTCCTTATATCATGATAATTGTTTATTATTCATGCTATAATTGTATTAACTGGAAACTTAGTACATGTGTGAATACATAGACAAACAGAGTGTCACTAGTATGCCTCTACTTTACTAGCTCGTTAATCAAAGATGGTTAAGTTTCCTAGCCATGGACAAAGAGTTGTCATTTGATAAGCGGGATCACATCATTAGAGAATGATGTGATTGACTTGACCCATCCGTTAGCTTAGCACGATGATCGTTACAGTTTCATTGCTATTGCTTTCTTCATGACTTATACATGTTCCTCACGCTATGAGATTATGCAACTCCCGAATACCAAAGGAACACCTTGTGTCCTATCAAACATCACAACGTAACTGGGTGATTATAAAGATGCTCTACAGGTGTCTCTGATGATGTTTGTTGAGTTGGCATAGATCAAGATTATGATTTGTCACTCTATGTATCGGAGAGGTATCTTTGGGCCCTCTCGGTAATGCACATCACTATAAGCCTTGCAAGCATTGTGACTAATGAGTTAGTTGTGGGATGATGCATTACGGAACGAGTAAAGAGACTTGCCGGTAACGAGATTGAACTAGGTATGAGGATACTGACGATCGAATCTCGGGCAAGTAACATACCGATGACAAAGGGAACAACGTATGTTGTTATGCGGTTTGACTGATAAAGATCTTCGTAGAATATGTAGGAACCAATATGAGCATCCAGGTTCCGCTATTTATTATTGACTGGAGATGAGTCTCGGTCATGACCGCCCATTCGGCCGTCGCGCCGATGATGACTTCTCGAGTCATCAAAAACAGCCTCCACGTCGACTCGGGATTCACCGAGTAGATGGATCCAATGGAGCTCTCTTTCTTGAATGAGCTCTTGGATTGCATCGCCGCCTTGGGAGTCGCTACGAACTATGATCGGATCGGGCTTAAACCTGACCAAAGGGAGATTAACTCTCCGCCGGTCACCCATGAGATAGCGGTGGTGGAGGAGCGATGCAGAGATTCTTCCTCTATTCCGAGGACAAACTATGTCCGGATTCCCGAGCTCTCCGAGCCGGATACCCGTCTACGGGAGGACATGGCCCAAGCTTCGAACCTAGAATCGGACAGCGGCCTAGAACTATGGGGCAACATCCCGGAGCCCGAACTGCCAAGCTCGGAAACTCCTCTGCCACTGGGTCTTAGATCGGGTCAGGGTTTGGACCTAAATCTACCCACCCACCCTCACATAAGTGATCTTTCCCATGTTAGACAAGAGCCCCAAGAGACAATACATCACTATTGGGCCAGATTCCTCCTTGTAATGAGCAAGGTCAAGGACTGTCACGAGGAAGACGCAATTTTGTTCTTTTGCAAAAACTGCACGGATAAGGGAATCTGCAATGCCATAAGTCGTCGTGACATAGTACACTTCGCTGACTTGGCGGCCATAGTACAGAAATACTGTGCGATGGAAAGCACCTGGAAAACACAAACAAAATTCTGCGATCCTCCGGCTCACACTAAACCCTCCGTTCGAACTAAAAGGGCGTACTCTCGTAAGTCACCTGATCCAATTACAAAGAAACCAAAGCCCACTATAGGGCGATGAACCGTATTGGAGGGATGGCTCAATGGACCATGCAAAATTCACAGTACACCGGATACCATGCCAACACGTAGCCTTAGAGCATGTTGGATACTCCGGCAGGTGGCCAAGAGCGGCGAGGACCTCCTCATCAACAATACCATAGAGCACCACCCCGTGGAAAATAACAATACAGTACTGACAGTCTTCGAGACTTTTGCCTCAAATAATAGGCGCAAGCGAGCACTCCGTAGCCTCGCCGAAGTATCCCACGTTGCAACAATAAATCCATGGAATGACACGGCTATAACCTTCAATGCCAGTGACGAACCTCAATCCCGGACAGCCCGAGCACTAGCCGCTTTGGTCCTTAGTCCAATTGTGGACGGCTTCCGGCTTACTAAAGTGCTCATGGACGGTGGCAGCGGATTAAACCTCATCTACGAGGTGACTCTTAGTAAAATGGAAATAGACAAGAGCCGCATTGAGCAAAGAAGCACGACCTTCAGAGGAATAATCCGTAGTCGGGAGGCACGATGTGCAGGAAAAATCACACTAGATGTGGTATTCGGCACGCCGGAGAATTACAGGTCCGAAGAAATTACATTCCAAGTGGAACCATTTAGTAGCGGATACCACGCCCTTTTAGGGCGGGAGGCATTCACGATCTTCCAAGCTATACCCCATTACGGGTACATGAAGCTCAAGATGCCCGGGCCAAATGGAATCATCACTCTAGCTAGTGATCCGGACATAGCACTCTGCTCCGAAAGTAAAACCGCCGAACTGGCCCTCGAGGCGTTATCCGAAGCCCTCGTGGCCGAAGAATTAACTGCACTGCACTCCACAATGGACAGGGACGGCGTGATACTCGACAAAAGACCCAAATCCACCTCTTTTAAACTAGCAGACGAAACAGTCAAATTCTAGGTCCACCCAATGGACCCTACAAAAACAGCGTCCATCGGGGCACGGCTGAACCCCACAACAGATGCCGCACTATGGGAGTTCTTGCGCGAGAATTGGGACATCTTTGCCTGGCATCCTTCAGACATGCCAGGAATCCCATGCAGGCTGGCCGGGCATAGCCTAAACATTCTAAAGGGATTCAAGCCGGTCAAGCAGACTCTTCAGCGTTTCTCAAAGCCTAAGCAACAAGCCATGGGAGAAGAGCTAGCGAAGTTACTCGAGGCCGGATTCATTAGAGAAATAGAACACCCGAACTGGCTAGCAAACCTGGTGATGGTACCAAACAAGGACAAATCCTGGCACCTATATGTCAATTTCAAGGACCTTAACAAGGCTTGCCCCAAGGATCCCTTCCCCCTCCCCCACATCGATCAAATTATCGATGCTACCGTAGGACACGACTCATTGTGTTTCCTTGACGCATACTCTGGATACCATCAAATCAAGATGGTGGAGCCCGATCAAGCAACAACGACATTCATCACCCCATACGGCCCCTTCTGTTTTAACACCATGCCCTTCGGGCTCAAAAACACCGGTGCAACCTATCAACGCATGATTCAGACATGCCTGGAAGCACAAATCGGCAAAATAGTGGAGGCATACGTAGACGATGTGGTCATTAAAACCAGACACGTCGAATCCTTAATAGACGACTTGAGGCTTACGTTCGACAATCTCCGAACATATGACATCAAGCTCAACCCAGAAAAATGCGTTTTTGGTGTGCTCGCCGGAAAGCTCTTAGGAGGCTTCATCGTTTCCAATAGAGGAATTGAAGCAAATCCAGCTAAAATCCGAGCTCTGTCACAGTTGGCTACCCCAACAGACCTCAAGCAAATCCAGAAATTAACCAGATGCGTGGCTGCCTTAAGCCGCTTTATTTACCGACTGGGAGAAAAGGCATTACCTCTTTATCGCCTTCTACGGCGCACCGAACACTTTGAGTGGACAGATGCGGCCACGGCCGGACTGGAAGAAATAAAATCCATCTTGGCAGGAACCCAATCTTGGCCGCGCCAAATATCAGCGAACCAATGTTGTTATATATAGCGGCAACACACCAGGTTGTAAGCGCAATGCTCGTCGTCGAACAAGAGACGGGCGGACATAAGTCCCCGCTTCAAAAGCCGGTATACTACGTATCCACTGTCCTCACTCCATGCAAATCACGGTACCCATATTATCAAAAGATAGCATACACGGTCTTCATGGCATCCCGAAAACTACGACACTACTTTCAAGAGTGTTCAATTACGGTGGCCTCTGAAATACCACTCAACGACATAATAAATAACCGCGATGCCACGGGCCGGATTGCTAAATGGGCTATCGAGCTCCTCCCGTTCGACATAACATACAAACCAGGGCGAGCCATTAAGTCGCAAGTACTGGCTGATTTCGTCGCCGAATGGACAGAAGCCAAACTCCCTAAAGAGTACGACGCGTACTCCAATTCGATCATGCACTTCGACGGCTCTAAGATGCTGGCTGGTCTGGGGGCAGGTGTCATCCTAACATCCCTCACTGGAGATACAGTCCAATACGTACTCCAAATATTATACACAGACTCCAACAATGCAGCAGAATATGAGGCCCCGTTGCATGGTCTCCGGATGGCAGTCTCCATGGGCATTCAACGCCTAGAGGTGCGTGGGGATTCGAACCTCGCAATATCTCAAATAAATGGAGACTTTGATGCAAAGGACCCAAAAATGGCGGCTTACCGCAATGCCGTCCTCAAAATGTCAGCTCAGTTCGAGGGGCTTGTTCTACCATGTGGTCCGAGAAAACAATCAAGCGGCGGATATCCTCGCCCGCATCGGCGCTAAGCGTGACCCTGTCCCACCTAATATCTTCTTGGAAAGGCTGTTTAAGCCATCCGTGGTGTGGGAAGGGGATACCGGCAACAACAGTCCGGATCCGGCCACAACACCAGATCCCGAGCACTCTGATGTAATCGGAGGCTCGGCCACCGAAATAACTCCTTCGGCCCACGTGATTATGGCTGTCATCGCCCCGTGGACAGAACCCTTCTTGGCTTACCTAAATAGGCAAGAACTCCTTGAGGACCCAAACGAGGCACATTGCATTGTGCGGTGGTCTAAAGCCTACAAGGTCCACGAGGGAGTGCTTTATAAGAAAAGCGCTACCGGAGTACTTCAAAGGTGTATCTCCGAAGAGGAAGGATGGCAACTTTTGGCAGAAATTCATGCTAGACTTGGAGGCCATCACGCCGCAGCTCGGGTCCTTGTAAGCAAGGCCTTCCGTACAGGTTTCTACTGGCCGACAGCCCGAGCAGGCGCACAGGACCTCGTCCAACATTGCGTCGGTTGCCAGCTTTTCGCAAACCAAAGCCATATGACACCTACCGCTCTCCAAACAATCCCCATTACTTGGCCCTTTGCGGTCTGGGGGCTGGATATGGTTGGACCCCTTAAAGGAGGAAGCCATAAGAAAAAGTACCTATTGGTCATGGTGGATAAATTCACCAAATGGATAGAAGCCAAACCAATTAAAATGGCCGAGTCCAGACCAGTGATAGACTTCATATCCGGGGTTGTACACCGTTATGGTGTCCCCCACAGCATCATCAACGATAACGGCTCGAACTTTACAACTGACGAGGTAAAAACTTGGTGCGGCAACATGGGCATTAAGCTCGATTATGCCTCCATCTATCACCCCCAAACAAATGGTCAAGTCGAACGAGCAAATGGTCTTATTATGAGCGGCATTAAACCCAGATTAGTGCGATCCTTGAAGGAATCAGATACGCACTGGGTTGAGTAGCTCGACTCCGTACTATGGGGGCTGCGGACCACACCAAATCGCACTACCGAATACACACCGTTTTATGGTGTACGGCAGAGAGGCGGTATTGCCCTGAGACATCATTCATGACTCACTTCGAGTGCGCATGTACGAAGAGAAAGAAGCCGAGCTTGATCGACAGGACAGTTTAGACACCCTGGAGGAGGAGCGTGACGTAGCAAAAGCCCGCTCCGCATTCTATTAGCAACAGGCTCGACGGTATCAAAGCAGAGAAGTGCGGGCCAAAACTTATAACATTGGTGAACTCGTTCTACGCTTACCAGAGAAGAAAAAGGACAAGCTCAAGCCCAAATGGGAAGGTCCCTTCGTCATTGACAAAGTTCTAACCGGTGGAGCGTATCGTCTATGAGATGCATCGGACAATCGACGCGAGCCAAACCCATGGAACACGGCCAGACTCCGAAGGTTCTACGCCTAGTGCCGGACTCTATGTTCGTCTCCTTACCTCCGCCTTTTTTATATATCCGCTATCTGTCTTTCTTTCTTTCTTCCCTTTTTCTTCACGGCCTTAAAAGGTTAAAATGTGTCTTGACTACACAATCTTGACGCGCCAGGCGTGCTCATTATACCCCGGTTTTTACATAACTAAGCGGATATTCAGATACACTCCGGACTGTCGAGTCCGGAGGTCGAAGTGAAAAGGTCCGCCATGACCAATGATTTACAATCCGGCTAGGGACAATATATGTCACTTGAAGTACACAGTCACTTAGACTGACTAAATTATTCTTCTATACCATCCAACAGGCTGTCTAGCCTACAATCCTGTTGGGAATACTTTGCGGCTAATTCTACCTGGTCATACACCAGATTAACGGGGATCTCTTCCCCATCAGACCCCACAAGTCCGACCTCAGTCATGTGGTTCGGTCAGCCTTGGTATATCGAGTCTTCACCATGGCCCAGGCTTCCCTTGCACCTTGTCCGCAGGCAGATATCTTCCATAATCGGAAGCGCCGCCATGCTCCCTTGAGCATCTCTATGAGCTCCACCATGCCTCCTGGCAGGGAGGCGGATGGCCACAAGGCCTAGACAATGCCCTCCATCACCTGCCGAACTTGTTCATGCAGTTGTGAGAGCTCTGGCAGAAGATCGCCTGCAGACCCGGGCATCACCTCTCCAGGACGACTCGTCAGCATACCTACAGATATAACTCTGTTAGCTGGTTTCTTCGCTGAACTCTATAAAAGTTCGTTCAAGCACTTACTAAAAATGCCGCGTGGAAGCTCCTTATTCTCCTTTATGGAGTCGGCTAGCTGGGCCCGAACACCTTTCAGTTCAACACCCAGCCGGGTATTGGCATCTTGGAGATCGTTTTCTCCTGCCTAACCCATGTGAGCACGCGCTCGCTAGCCTCTAGCTGTCGTTGAGCATGTTGCTCGTCCCCTCGCACAACCTTCGGATTCACTCCGAGGTCATCTGCAGAATCTATTGTTAGATTTGCATGCATGCCGAATACTAACTGGTACATGACATTTCATTCTTTTCGATCATACCAAGTGTTACCATATGGGGCCTTCTTGGACTCCTTCATTTCGGCAACTGCGGCCCATAGCTGGGCTTTGCACTCCTCCAGCTCTTGAGACAACCGGGTATTCTTCTCCGTAAGAACCTACACATATAATGATCCTTAAATTAGTTGTGCCAACTGTTTCAAGTCTCAGGGGCTACTAATATACATAATTATTAGATTGTCTTACCCGTATATACTTTACATACTAGTCCATGGCTTTGGCAAGACCATTTTGAGCGGCTCGGATGTAGGCGTCTCCCGAGTTGAAGGCATCGAACGCCTCTTCGGAGAAACCAGGGTCGTGGAGTATGGCCCGGCGATGCCTGTGATTCATGGCACTCTCCACTTTGAAATTCGTAGCGGACAGCCTATCCGCATCCTCTATAGGAAGAACATCCGGTGTTGTCCCCACGTTAGCATCTGCCCCTAAGACCGGCTCTGGAGTCCGGCTGGTGGAGGCGTGGCCGGCAGGCTCTCCGGACACAATCCGGCGGGCGTTTTTTCTGCCAGGAACCATAGACGTTATTATATTTTAAAGACGATAACCATGGGGTAAGGTTATTTTTCATACCTCTGCGACGGCGTCTCAGTCCTGACCGCCTTCCTTTTAAGCCTACCCGCTTCGGTGCCCCTTGTTGGTGAGTCACCGTGGGTTCGGCATGGCGTCCCGAGGGCATTCCCTGTAAGACACCATATGTGTGCGGTGGGTGAAGTGCAAAAAAGGATCCTTCTCGGAAGTTGGAACTCCGGTTTTACTTACATGCGATGCGGGGAGCAGGCCAGGATAATCAGCTATGATGGCCACCAAGGCACCGTCACAGCTTAACTGATAGAACATCCTGTCGGTAAGCTCCACAAATATGTCCGGATCTTCTCCGAGTCCGGGGTCGAGGGCCCGGTTAGGGTCCTCTGGCTGTGGAGAAGGGCTGTGGACCTCCCTCACGGATTTTCGTAGTTCCTGCTATTAAACAGAAAGGTAAATATTTATGACGAAGAATGCGGGAAGGTCTTGAGTAAAAAGTAGCAGCTCACCCAGTTTGGAGGGTTGTACATGGAGAATCCATCCCGTGGCGTAATGCGGATGAACTCCTCTTCCTCTGCTTCGTACAAATCGGATAGTATTTTCGCTAGAGCAGCGGTGGAGTCCGGACCTTTATGGCCGCAGCGGGTGGCATCGTCTTCTCCATTGAAGTGCCACATGGGTTTTCCCCGATGCTGAAGTGGCTGCACCCCCCACATTATACATATTGACATAACCTCGATTATTGTCTGTCCTGATTTGGCCAGTGTTTTTATCCTGCCCATCAGGTAAAGGACCTCCCTGTTATCTTCCTCCTGGGGGCTCCGAGGGCGCCAGCTGCGGCGTTTCTTCAAAGGGGCATTATTAAACTCAGGAAGGCCCATCCGAATAGGGTCCGGAAGAGGGACGTCCTCCATATAAAACCACTCTGAAGGCCAGTCTTCAGATGTCTTCTTCGGAGTACCGGATAGGTATCCGGTCCCGGCGATGTGCCATATTTTGGCTCCGCCCACTTGATATATTGACCCCTCCTATGTACGGGGTACGAGGTAGAATAGCCTCTTCCATAGCTCGAAATGAGCTTCACAGCCCAGAAATAGCTCGCAAAAGGCAACGTAGCCAGCGATGTGTAATATGGAGGCGGGAGTAAAGTTATGTAGCTGGAGGCCGCAGAACTCCAGGAGCCCACGGAGGAACGGATGGATTGAAAACCCGAGTCCCCTCAATAAGTAAGGGACAAGGCATACCCGCTCCCCATGGATGGGTTGGGAAAGCTCTCCGCTTGCTCCCCGCCATTATAAGTGGCTAGTCCGGCTCGGACGGGGACCATATACGCAGGAGGGAGAAACCCCTGGGTCGGTAACTCTACTAATTGGCTATGGGGGACGGAACACTTCTCCCAATTTCCTGGCTTAGTGCTACGGGAGCGAAAGGATGAGCTGCGATGGCCGGCCATGATGGGATGGACTTTTCCGGGCGCGTTCCGATGGATACTCGTTGTGGGAGGATGGTGTGATCTAGATCTGAGGATCCCCGACTCTTTAAATAGATGATTTACTCACATGGTTAGGGTGGCAAATGTAAAAATGCCCCGACTTCTCGCATTCGCTTGACACATGGAAGATAGCCATTATTAGGTGCAGAAGCCGATGAGAGCAACATTCATGGGAAGTCGGACACTACTCGACAGGTACTCAGGATTTGGAGAAGAACCCGCCTTGCAATGCCGAAGACAATCTGTGCTTCGGACTCGTCATCATTGAAGCCTGGTTCAAGGGCTACTGAGGGAGTCCTGGATTAGGGGGTCCTCAGACAGCTGGACTATACACTTTGGCCAGACTGTTGGACTATGAAAATACAAGATTGAAGACTTCATCCCGTGTCCGGGTGGGACTCTCCTTTGCATGGAAGGCAAGCTTGGAAATTCAGATATGTAGATCTCCTCCCTTGTAACTGACTCTGTGTAACCCTAGCCCCCTCCGGTGTCTATATAAACCGGAGGGTTTAGTCCGTAGGACAACAACAATCATAATCATAGGCTAGCTTCTAGGGTTTAGCCTCTACGATCTCATGGTAGATCAACTCTTGTAATACTCATATAATCAAGATCAATCAAGCAGGAAGTAGGGTATTACCTCCACCGAGAGGGCTCGAACCTGGGAAAACATTGTGTCCCCCGCCTCCTGTTACCATCAGCCTTAGACGCACAGTTCGGGACCCCCTACCCGAGATCCGCCGGTTTTGACACCGACAGCCGCCCCCCTAGTCCAATTCGTACTAAGCCTTGGGGGCGCACGGCCTGCCCTAGGCAGCCCCTCCCTCTCTCCCCTAAAGCCCATTAGGGCCCATATACTCCTCGGGGGGTTCCGGTAACCCCCCGGTACTCCGGTTAATGCCCGAACTCACCCAGAACCATTTCGATGTCCAAACATAGTCATCCAATATATCGATATTTACGTGTCAACCATTCTGAGACTCCTCGTCATGTTTGTGATCATATCCGGAACTCCATACAACCTTCAGTACACCAAAACACATAAACTCATAATACCGATCGTCACCAAACGTTAAGCGTGCGGACCCTACGGGTTCGATAACTATGTGGACATGACCGAGACACTGTCGGTGTACTAGAATAGGGGTACCCTAGTACCCTGAACTTGTGCATGGGCAGTTGCAGCACCCCGCAACAAGGCTTGCCGGGCTAACGCCAAGATCCTCCGTGGTTCCCTTGGAGCCATTCAAGAACAAAGTATTTAAGCTCAGGAGACAAGGCCCCGGCAAGATGAGCTTGCCGGGAAGGCCAACCAAGGCACTTCAAGGAACTTGCCGCGACGCGCCACGCGCTCCGGCAAGGCAACAAGGCCCCGGCAAGAGGAGCTTGCCGGGAAGACCAACCAAGGTACCTCGAAGCCCGGTGAGCGACAAGCCTCCGGACCCGACAAGATAGCAGCAGCGGCAAGGCGCTTGCCGCGGCAGGCAGTCACTCTGTGCCCATGCTCCAGCTCATCCACCAACGTGTCGCTCTAGGGGCCTCTCCAGGCGCGCGTGGCGGGAGGCTGTGCAGCCAGCGGTGCGCAGTGGCATGCGAAGCTGACAAGATCGCCATCGTGGCGAACGGTGGCGCCCCTAACGGTCCCTTTCTGCACTGTTTAGGCGACTCAGACGGGCATTTAATGCCCTTGTCCCCTGCCGTCAGGGTTAGGTAGGGTGCACTGTACAAGTAACTGTACCAACCACCTCACTTTTTACATTTGTACCCTTCCCACCTCACTTTTTACATTTGTACCCTTCTCTGTGTTGCCACCTGTCGGTGATCCCTTTAGCGTATAAAAGGAGGCCCATGCGCAACGTAGAGGGGGTTCGGTTCGACTCATTCGTAACCCAGAAAGACACTACGCTCTCTCTAGAGCAAGAACACAAGATAATACAACCATACAAGCAGCAGTAGGGGTGTTATCTCTCCGGAGAGCTCCGAAGCTGGGTAAACTGCTTGTGTGCTTCGCCTCGATCTGCTCTTCGTGCGATCTCCGCCCCCCGCCGAACCGAAAGGGGCCCGGTCTGCCGGCCCCATAGGTGTTCGTGGATCAGTTTCCCCCGACATCTTTGGCGCGCCAGGTAGGGGGCGTCGAGATTGCGTGAACTTGATCCGGCGTTCACACAAGCTAGATCTTCATTCCCTTCGTCAACATGCCACCGAACAAGAAGACTTCGGCGGCAGCCGCTCCGTCCACGTCACTTCCGCCACCGTTGGAGCAAACGGGTGGTGGAATGGACGCCGGCGGAAGGATGGACGTCGACGAGGAAGCTCATGATGCTGCCAGGTCCAAGAACAAGACTGCACAAACCTCGGCGACTGTACATGTTCCACGCCACTCTCAGGAGGCGCAAGATCAACAGCGTCATGGCACTTGCAGTGCCATACGCATGATAGGCCAAGACCAAGCTGGTGGATCTCGGGGCGCTCAAGACCAGCATGCACACCAGCATGCTGGCACGAGCGGGGCACGGTCGCCTGGACGGGATACTGCTCCTTCTAACATAGTTAGAAGTCCGAGCACGTCCCGCTCCTCGCGCCGTCCGCCACTGCCACCCACCACTCCAGTAGAAGCTTTGGCGCGAGCTCAACTTCTCCTAGATAACCCTCCGACGTCGAACAAGATCGACGAATGGAGGGCCACCATTTAGAGTCTCATCGGCTACGCCAACGGCGACACTCCATGGCGGCCGAGTGCGTCG
Source organism: Triticum dicoccoides (assembly GCF_002162155.2). Classification (NCBI taxonomy): domain Eukaryota; kingdom Viridiplantae; phylum Streptophyta; class Magnoliopsida; order Poales; family Poaceae; genus Triticum; species Triticum dicoccoides. Next base: position 622,531,642 of record NC_041384.1, on the reverse strand, counting down.
CCGCCGCGGCAGGGTTGCCAGGCGCGAGCCGGTGGCGACGAAACGGTGGAGGTGCAACTACCATGCAATCACCGCCCCGAAGGCCAAGATCGCCGACTCACCGGATCCACCTCGACAGCGACTCCACCGCATCGTCAGATCCACGAGCTCGTCGCGATCAGCGCCAAGTTCTTCATGATCGACAACAAGAAGACGCTTGAACTCGCATCGAGCGCCGAAGAGAAGCGCGACGTCAGTCCGACAAGCGCGCTGGGCCCTCTGTTGACATGCATGCGCCAGGGGAACCAGGCGATCTGCCGTACGCGGTAGGTTGCCCTGCGTTCACTCGTGAGCTGCGGCAAGTCCAGTGGCCCAGCACGAAGAACTTCAAGCCAGACGTACCAGAGAAGTACGATGGCAAGACGCATCCGTCAGAGTTCCTCAACATCTACACCATCGCGGTGCAGGCTGCCGGGGGACGGGATGACAAGATCCTTGCCAACTACTTCCCGCTGGTGCTCAAGCCCAACGTCAGATCCTGGCTCATGCACTTGCCGGACAACTCCATATCCTCTTGGGCTGATCTATGCCATCAGTTTGTCGGCGCCTTCACAGGCGGACACAAGCCTCATGGCCAGGAGAGTGATCTTCATCTGCTCGCCCAGAAGGAAGGAGAGCCCCCGCGCAAGTACATTCAGAGATTCAGCAGTGTGCAGCACAACATCCCAGACGTCCACCCTGCCGTGGTGATCAGCGCGTTCCATCAAAATGTGCGAAACCGCAAGATGCGGGAGGAAATGGCGATGTGCAAGATCAGGGACGTCAGTGAGTTATATGCACTGGCTGACAAGTGTGCACGTGCTGAGGAAGGGAGGAGACTCCCCGGAGAGAATGTAGGAGCAGGAGGATCTGACAGTGAAGATGCTGCCCCGGCAAGGAAAAACCGGCGGCGGAACAACAGAAGGAGGAAAGGCAAAGAGGTGCTAGTTGTTGAGCAGTCCGACAACGATGGTGGCGCCAAGGAAGCCAAAGCTGGTGACTCCGGCAAGGAGATTGCCGCGGAGGTGGCGGTCGCCGACAAGCAGGACGGCACCAACAAGCAGTATTGCAAGATCCACCGCACCAAGGGCCATGATCTCCAGAACTGTAAGAAAGTCGAGCAGCTTGTTGAGCAACAGAAAGCTGAATACAAGCGGCGCGACAAGGAGAAGGCCCAGGAAGGTGCTGGGGGATCCGGCAAGAAACGTCCCGGCTGAGGAGGACGCCGCGGCAAGGCCAAGCAGCGGCAAGGAGACAGACCTCCTCGCGACCGCGACAAGGATGAAGATGACGACGACGATGAAGATATGGATGATGAGGAGACTGATGAGCAGGAGTTCCAGAAAGCCACGGAGGTCCTATGCATTGACGGTGGTGCTTCTCTGCATACCTCGCACCGCCAGCTCAAGCAGTGGGTGCGGGAAGTTAATGCAGCAGAACCGCCCGTCGAGTCACGCAAGCCTCTGAAATGGTCCAGCACGCCTATCATCTTTGATATTGAGGACCACCCTGATTGCATAACTGTGGTCGGGTGCTTGCCGATGTTGGTTTCACCAACAATCCGCAACCTCAAGGTCACTAAGATGCTAGTTGACGGCGGGGCCGGCTTGAACATGATCTCCTCCGCGGTGCTCCAGAAACTCCAGATCCCTGACAGCAAGCTCGAAGAGACCGGTACATTTCAAGGAATCAACCCGGGAAGGAGCAAGCCGAAGGGAAAGATCACATTGTCGGTAACATTTGGCAGCGAGCTGAACTTCAGGACTGAGAGGGTCACATTTGACGTTGCTGACTTTCCATTACCTTACAATGGAATCCTTGGCCGTCCGGCACTCGCCAAGTTCATGGCAGCCTCTCACTATGCGTACAACGTACTGAAAATGCCAGGCCCGATAAGTGTCATCTCTGTCCCTGGCGACAAGAAGGATGCCATCATCTGTGTCGACAAGATCTACCGGGAAGCAGCAGCTGCGGCAGAACGCAAGACACTTGCCGCTGAAGCTCCCGGGGGGAAGAAGAAGACCAAGTCCGGCAAGAGCTCTGATGTCACACCCTAGCTAGTTCATGCATTAGAGTGTTGCATCATGTTTATTCTTTCATCAGAAACCTGAAATGGGGATGACAGAACCCCCAGCCCCCTCTGAAACCAATTAGGGTTTACTAAAAACTTTTTCAATGAACCTGAAATGCCCTTCTAAAATGCCCATCCTTTTTGTCTTGGTTCAGAACCTCTGCCAAAAGTGATGCACATTTTCCTAGGTCATCGTAGGGTCTTTGAATTAAATCATAGATATTTGAATTTGGGCATTTAAAATTATATAAAATATTTAAATGCTCAAATATCTCCAAACTAAAATGTTTCATGTTGGAAATAATCCAACTATGGACCAGGAGTAGTTTGCTGATTTTAGGAGTTGCCTAAGTATTTTTAATAAGTCAACAAAGTTGCAGAAGTATTAAAAAAACAGAAAACAGAAAAAAATAACAAAACCTTACCTGGCGCCTAGCACCCGGCCCACCTGCCGGCCCAGCCCAGCGCCGTGCCAGCGAGCTGCTTGCCGGCCAGGCAGGCAGGCAGGTGCTCGACGGCGAGCACCGCATGGGTGCCACGCACCTGCTCGCCGCCTCGCCGCTCCACTCGCCCGGCTAACGTCGTGGATCACTCCCCCTCTCTCCCCTGAACCCCCCAGACACCCCCTCTCCTCTCCAGCTCCTCCCCCTCGCGCTCCCCAGCCATGGCCGACGCCACTGCCGCCGTGCCTACGTCGTAGCCGCGCTCCCCGCCGCCCGTGCGTCTTCTCGTCGTGTCCAGGAGCTCCGCCGCCGTCCACTTCATCGAGCTAGCCGAGCCCCGAGCGCTCGCAAGGCCCGAGCCCACCGCATCGACCTCGACCGAACCGCCGTCGCTGGAGATCCCCTTCAACGCCGACGTCGCTCCGGCCCGTCCCCGGCCGCACCAAGTGCTTCGTCGAACTCCCCGTGAGCTTAGCCATCTTCCCCTCCCTTCTTTTCTTGTTCCCGAGCTGAGTAGCGACCTCCCGGAGCTCAACCGCACCCACCGCCGCGGAGCTCGTCGCCGACGTGCTCCCGGTCACCCTCCGGCCACAAACTGGTGTCCATCATGTTCACCATGTCACGTAGCACCTAACCAGCCACTCCCCGCACCTCACCGACCCCTCTAGCGTCAAGTTCGTCCTCGGCTGAACTCCGGTGGCCGCCAAAGTCGTCGCCGGCGCCAACTCCGGCCACCCCGACCCCAACGGACTCCACCAAGAGCTGCGGCTCGTCCTCAGCTCCACTCCGATGGTCTCCGCGACCCATTTGGTGGCCGGAACGGCCAAAACCACTTCCGCCGCCGCGTCGGGCTCGCCGGCGGCTAAACGCCGGTGCAGCCGACCCTGGTTTGACCACGGGTGGGCCCTGGTTGACTCTCCTAAGTCAATGACAGGTGGGGCCCAGCCCTGTTAACTATTTAGGATTAGTTTAAATTGATTTTAGTTTAACTAATCACATTGACACGCGGGACCCACTGTCAGGTTTGACCCGGACCGTGTCCCGTTGACCTGCTGATGTCACACTGACGCAGTAATTGATTTTCTGAATTTAATCTAATATAGGAAATTCCAGAATATAGTTTAAACTTCAAAAATTCATAACTTTTAATCTGTAACTCCAAATCAGACAAGTTATATATGAAAAATGATCAGAAAAATCCAATCTATCCATCTGTACTATTTTCATGCATGATTAAACAAGTTAACTTGATGTTTAATGCAGAACAAGGTAAAACACTTTAAAGGGCCACGTATGAGTTTGAAATTTGAATCTTTGGTCCAAATTGGTTCAAACCCTTCTGGTCTTAGTTGCATTAGCCCAACACACTCATATTGCCATGTTTCATGCATGCATCATATTGTTGCATATTGTTTGGTGATGGTTGTGTATCGGTGTTCTTTGCGGCAGGTTCTGCCTCCGAGGAGTACCGTGATTACCCTAACGAAGAACCGTATCAGTGCATCGAACCATCAGGCAAGCAACCAACCATTTGATCATATTGATACAATCCCATGTTCTCGCTCCTGCTCTCTTTTACTGCATTAAGACAACGCGTTTCAAACTGCTGTGTGCTATGGTAGTTGAACCCACTTCCTCTGCATGACCTGTCATTGCCACAGTAACTAGATGAAACCCACTAGCATGTGTAGGAGTTGATTGAGCCATATGTATGTGTTGTTCCTACCTTGCTATGCCTGCTATGCTTAGAGTCGTGTCAGGTCTGGTTCATCTGGGTGATGGGCTAGAGTGAAATGATTATGTCGGTAATGAGAGTGGTGTGGTGAACACGATTTGGTAAAGGTATCGATGAGAGGCCATGTAGGAGTACATGGTGGGTTGTTTCATTGAAGCCGACCTTAAGCACTGAGATCTGTATGTGTGATTTAAGATACAGCTACTACCATGCATTGGGCCCTGAAATATGACCCCGCTCGACTTCTTATCCACCCTAGTTCTCTGTCCAGGAGTTGCAAGTAGTTTCTGGTGTTTGTAGCCTACTGGAGGCCGTGGACAACGCTGACCGTAGGGGTGGGCTGTGATGCGGTAGGTACGTGGCACGGTGTACCGAATACCCGTTAGGTATCTCGGGAACCCTGTTCACATCGTTTGGGGCTGTGAGCGAAACCTCGGCCGGGTCTCCTCATGGATGGAACCCAAATAGGTGATAAACCTGGACTAGAGACTTAGGTGTTTAGGTAGGTCGTGGTCTACACCCACGTCGGCTTTCGCTTGAAGTCTGCCGAGCACATGTCGTGTGCAGACGCTAAGTGGTGGAAACATGTATGAAGAAGTACACCCCTGCAGGGTTAACATGATCTATTCGAATAGCCGCGTCCGCGGTAAAGGACTACTCGGTTGCCTATACAGTTCATAGACAAGTAAATGGAAACTACTAAAAGCTTCAAGATAAGTGTGAGTGCCGAGGATGGCTCTTCCGTAGGAAGACGGAGGTGCATCCTCGGTAGTGTATTGAAGTGGTGAGTAGTGGACTCGTGTACGCAAAACCATTTCAAGTTGGAGTCTCGTAGGATAGCCTAGCCAAGAGTCAAAGCTGGCTTGCTGCAACAACTCCACCAACCCTTCTTGATAATGTGCATGTATGTAGGATCTGATGTAAGTCTTGCTGAGTACCTTTGTACTCATGTTGCTATAATTTACATTTTACAGAAGACGCTGCAACCCCTTCTGATGGGTTCTTCGTAGACGTTGACATCAATGAGTAGGCTAAGGCCCAGGTGGTGATCCTGAGCTTGTGAAGGACCACGTAGTATAGCTAGGCTTTCCAAGCCTCTTTTATTTTACTAGTTGTCTGTACCCAGACAAGTTACTTTCGCTGCTGGTTTGTATGACTGTATGACTTGAATGCTGGGTTGTGTGACCCGTACCTATGTGTATGTTATGTATGGCTCTCTGAGCCTTAAATAAAGTACTTGTGTCGTAGAGTCATGTTGTGATGCCTTGTTGTATTTGCACATATCGAGCATATTGTGTGTATGATTGAAATGCTTGGTATGTGTGGGATCTGACTATCTAGTTGTTTATCTTTAGTAGCCTCTCTTACCGGGAAATGTCTCCTAGTGTTTCCACCGAGCCATGGTAGCTTGCTACTGCTTCGGAACACTTAGGCTGGCCGGCATGTGTCCTTCTTCGTTCCTGTGTCTGTCCCTTCGGGGAAATGTCACGCATTGAGTACCGGAGTCCTGTTAGCCCGCTACAGCCCGGTTTACCGGAGTCCTGCTAGCCCAGTGCTACAGCCCGGACCCACTTGCTGATGACCGACACGTTCGTTGCTGGGTCATGGATGCCTGTCCCTGTAAGTCTGTGCCACTTTGGGTTTACGACTAGCCATGTCAGCCCGGGCTCCTTATCATATGGGTGCTAGCGACACTATCATATACATGTGCCAAAAGGCGCAAACGGTCCCGAGCAAAGGTAAGGCGACACCCGTGGGAGTACCGTGCGTGAGGCCGCAAAGTGATATGAGGTGTTACATGCTAGACCTATGTGGCATCGAGTCGGGGTCCTGAAAGCGTTGGTATCAGAGCAAGACTGCCTGTAGGTTCTCCAAGCCAAACTGGTCGATGTTGAGTCTAGAAATTCTTTAGTTATATGTAGGGGAGTTGTTTGTGGGTTGGAATGTAAGGCTCTTTTTACTCCTTTATCTTATGACATTCTGATCTGAGTCAGTCTATCCTTCCACCGGGGGTTAAGGAATTAGGATCTTTTCTCTCTATCAGGATCACGTGTACTAATCAGTAGTACCTTATAGGTTTGATGGATACAAGCCTAGTTCAGTTCTACTATCACATTATGTTGCTGGGATGGACTCAGAACTTTGATATGATGTTGTTGAGTGTGTATGAAATCCTTTGTCAAATGTCTCAAAATCCTTTTTGAGCATTTACAGCTGTTATGCTGTCGAAATTTTGCTAGAAATTCTAATGCCTTTGCATTATGGTTGTGCTTTCAGATGGCCACTCGCGACCTCAATCAAGTGGTTCGCCTGACTCGATGCCTAGATGTACCCGGCCATACTGCCATGTTGGTCAGGGTAATGACTGAGGCTGGATACCGTTGGTATCCTGAGTACACGGTCGAAGAGCAATTTTGAGACTTTAATCAAAGCCAGTATCTCTGCACTGTCAGGATATTTCCATCTTATCCTGGATCCACCGAGCCCCTTCACTGCTCCTATGGACTAGGGGTTACTATTGAGATGGCCGTGCAGGATGCCGCCTACTCTATGATGACCATCATGCGAGTCAGGTCTGGCCTATTTCGGGACTCTGATTTCCGGTATATGCCAGGATCACTTCCGGGAGCACAAGGGTATCTCCAGGCTATCTATGCTGACCCCACTCAGGAGGATTCACGGACTCGCACCACTGCTGAGATGCTCAAGGATAAGGACCGTGAAAATCGGGCCTTGAGGCTAGAGCTTTTCAATACCCGTGCTGACCATTGGGCCACATTGACTCGGTTTGCACCGGCGGTGCAAGCTGGATATTCGGACATGCGCGATCTCTATCCTGTGAGATCTGCTCTGCCAGACATGATGGGTTGGCGTGATGTAGGAGGCATCACCCCACCTCGCGGTCCCTGCAGGCCACCGTCTGTTGGTCCAAGACCTCATCCTAGCCCCTATGGTCCGCAAGCTCCACGAGATCGTCTGTTCCCGGATGATCATGTTGAGCTTCCAGGCTATGGAGGTGACTTCTACGAGGACTACTACGGATCGGTCTGAGTTAGTGGTAGTATCACTAGTTCGTACTAGCTGTGTCGTCTATCGTCCTGCATGACTCGTGGGATATGACCTAGTTTGTACCGCCTTCCGGAGGTGTAGAAAAGTAATGTATAGGAGCTTGGGATGCCTCCGATGAGATGTAATCTTCTTTTCATCGTAATAGTACCTTGTTTGGTCTTGTACTAAACCTTGTATGGTGTGTATGACGATGGAATAAAAGAAGCAGTTTCTGTATCTACCATGTCATACAGATGATCATCTTGCATTCCGAGTTATTCCTTACATTCTGTATCCTATGTCGGAATCTTATCATTCTGACTAAATCATTGTCTTGTTTACCTAGGATGGTCAACACGCGCAATAACCCCGCTCCTCAAGAGCCGACCGAAGGCAGTGAAGTCAGGAATGCAAATCTGCCTCATCCTCCTTCCCTAGCCGAGGTTATGCTGGAAGCTGAGAGAAACAAGCAGGAGACCAACCGTTTGTTGGAGCGTATTGAGCAGAACACCGCACACCATCAGAGAAATAACTTGGTGTCACTCAGTGATTTCATCAAGTTACATCCACCCACGTTCCACCACTCCGTCGAGCCTCTCGACGCTGATGACTGGCTTCGCAATATTTCTCACAAACTGCGTTCTGCGCTAGTAGCTGAGGCTGACAAGGTCACCTTTGCCGCATATCATCTTGAAGGCCCCGCCAGTCTATGGTGGGAAAATTATGGAGCTATGCGCCCCGCGGGCCATGTCACTACTTGGGCTGAATTCAGCGAGGCTTTCCGTGAACATCACATTCTGGAGGGTCTCATGGACCGTAAGCGTGAGGAATTTTGCAGTTTCACTCAAGGCCGACTCTCTGTGGATGCTTACAGTAGGGAGTTCGGTAACCTCGCACGATATGCAACTGAGGAAGTTTCTACTGATGCCAAGAAGCAAGCAAGGTTCCGTAAGGGACTTAGTCCTGAGCTTCGCCGCGACCTCCGTCTGCATGAGTGCACATCTTTTCAGAAGCTTGTTAACAAGGCCATCAGTGCTGAGACTGGTCAGACTGATTATGACGCAACACGCAAGCATGGCCGTGACGTGGGTTCCTCATCCGGTGCTGGTCCTCAGAAGCGCCGCGTGTGGGTGCCCAACACTGCCCTGCCACCCAGGTTCACACCGAGGCCATCCTTCCAGGCGCCTCGCCCCGTTCAACAGTTTGCACCAGCCAAGCCCTATGGTGGTCCAACCAACAATGCTCCTCCACGCGCCAGTTCCGTGACTTGCTTTAAGTGTGGGGAATCAGGCCACTATATGCGCGAGTGTCCCCAAACCAACCCCAACCAATCTGCTAAAGCTGTTGGCCGTGGCAAGCCGACAGGGAAAGTGTTCCACGCCAAGCCGGCCACCGCTGCACGTGGCCATGTCAACTGTATCTCTGCCGAAGAAGCTCAAGAGGATCCCAACGTCGTTCTCGGTACGCTCCTTGTTAATTGCCACCCGGCATCTGTTCTTTCCGATACAGGAGCATCTCATTCATTCATATCCGAGAACTATGCTCGCTTGCATAACACCGCATTCTGTGACTTGCCATCCTCTATGGTAATTCAAACTCCGGGATCCAAATGGCAAACCTCTAGGGTAAGTCATGGAAATGAAATCCAAGTCGACAGACTTGTTTTCCTTGCATCTTTGATAGCTCTTAAATCTTCAGATATTAATATCATCTTGGGTATGGACTGGATGTCAGCCCATCATGCCAAAATTGATTGCTTCTCTAGGACTGTTCAACTCACCCATCCCTCGGGGAAGATAGTCAATGTCTTGACCCGAATAGCCAAGCGACAGTTATATTCTCTTAACGCCAGCCCTTTGCCAGACCTTGAGGACGTTCCGGTAGTCCGTGACTTCCCGGATGTCTTCCCAGAGGAATTGCCAGGTGTTCCACCTGACAGGGATGTTGAGTTCATAATAGACCTCATTCCAGGAACCGTTCCGATTGCTAGAAGACCCTATAAGATGGCACCACTAGAACTAGCCGAGCTTAAGAAACAACTCGATGAGTCCTTGAAAAAGGGTTTCATCCGACCTAGTTCATCTCCGTGGGCTTGCCCCGTCCTCTTCGTCAAGAAGAAGGATGGTACGGACTGGATGGTTGTAGATTATCGACCTGTCAATTTGGTCACAATCAAGAACAAATATCCGCTCCCCAGGATCAACGACCTGTATGATCAGCTCGCTGGATCCTCAATCTTCTCCAAAATGGATTTGAGGTTGGGCTACCATCAAATCAAAATCAGGAACGGGGACATTCCTAAAACGGCCTTTGTTACTCGTTATGGCCAATACGAGTACACCGTCATGTCCTTCGGTTTAACCAACGCCCCATCCACTTTTTCTCGGTTGATGAACTCAATCTTCATGGAGTATTTGGATAAATTCGTCGTGGTTTACCTCGATGACATACTCATCTACTCCAAGAACGAGGAAGAACATGCCGAACATCTAAGGCTAGTGTTGAAGAAACTTCGAGAGCATCGCCTTTATGCCAAATTTTCTAAATGTGAATTTTGGTTGTCAGAAGTGACCTATCTGGGTCATGTAATATCTGGTAAAGGTATTGCTATTAACCCTGAGCGAGTTCAAGCCGTCCTTAATTGGACTCCACCTGAATCGGTCAAGCAAGTTCGGAGTTTCCTTGGCCTAGCGAGCTATTGTCGTTGCTTTGTCGAAAACTTCTCCAAAGTTGCTAAACCTCTAACCGAACTCCTCAAGAAAGATAAAAAGTTCGAGTGGACTCCACAATGTGAGCACAGCTTTCAGGAACTGAAAAGACGCCTGACTTCTGCTCCCGTACTGGTACCGCCAGACTTCTCTAAGGACTTTGTTATCTACTGCGACGCCTCGCGACAAGGATTAGGCTGTATTCTCATGCAAGATCGACACGTAATTGCTTACGCTTCACGGCAATTGCACCCACATGAGGAGAATTATCCTACTCATGATCTAGAGCTTGCAGCTGTAGTCTATGCACTTAAAACCTGGCGACATTACCTTCTCGGTAACCGTTGCGAAATATTCACTGATCACCAAAGTCTGAAGTACATCTTCACCCAACCGGATTTGAATCTCAGGCAAAGACATTGGGTCGAGTTGATCACAGATTTCGACTTAGGAATAACCTACACCCCAGGGAAAGCCAACGTCATGGCTGATGCGCTAAGTCGTAAATCTTATTGTAACAACCTGATGTTACAACAAAGTCAACCGCTTCTCCATGAGGAATTTTGGAAGCTTAACCTTCACATTGTTCCTCAAGGATTTCTTTCCACCTTCGTGGCGAAACCTACTCTTACGGATCAAATTATCGCTGCCCAAAAGCGAGATAAGGGAATATCTAAAATCAAGGAGAACATTGCTAGCGGAGGTGCTAGTTGTTTCTTCACAAATGATCATGGTGTTGTGTACTTTGAGAACCGTTTAGTGGTTCCCAAGAACCAGCATCTACGGCAGTTGATCCTTAAGGAGGCTCATGAATCTCCTCTCACCATTCATCCCGGTAGTACCAAGATGTATCAGGACCTACGCCAGAGGTTCTGGTGGACTAAGATGAAGAGAGAAATTGCTCAGTATATTGCTAATTGCGACGTCTGCCGTCGTGTAAAAGCAGAGCATCAACGGCCTGCTGGCACCCTTCAACCCTTAGCTATTCCTGAATGGAAATGGGATAAAATTGGTATGGATTTCATCACCGGTTTTCCCAGGACCAAGAGAGGGAATAATGCTATCTTCGTCGTTGTCGATCATCTTTCCAAAGTGGCCCATTTCTTACCTGTTCGTGAGAGTATAACCGCTAGTCAGTTGGCAGACTTATACATCTCCCGAATAGTGTCTCTCCATGGTGTTCCTTTGGAAATTAACTCGGATCGAGGAAGTCTTTTCACCTCTCGATTTTGGGAAAGTTTCCAAAATGCTATGGGAACCCGCCTTTCTTTTAGCACCGCTTTTCACCCTCAATCTAGTGGTCAGGTAGAACGCGTCAACCAGATCCTAGAAGACATGCTTCGAGCCTCTGTTATCTCATTCGGAATGGAGTGGGAGAAATGCCTTCCATTTGCCGAATTCGCTTACAACAACAGCTATCAATCTAGCTTGGGTAAAGCCCCTTTTGAAGTTCTTTATGGACGACGGTGTCGAACACCCCTTAACTGGTCAGAAACCGGGGAAAGACAATTCTTTGGCCCGGATATGATTCAGGAAGCAGAAGAGCAAGTTCGCATCGTTCGTGAAAAGTTGAAAACAGCCCAATCTCGTCAAAAGAGTCAATATGACTGAAAACATAAGGCTATGACTTTCGAGGTTGACGAGAAGGCTTACCTTCGGGTTACTCCTTTGAAGGGAACCCATCGTTTCGGTATCAAAGGCAAATTGGCTCCTCGTTAAATTGGACCTTTTCGCATTCTCGCTAAACGAGGAGAAGTTGCCTATCAGTTGGAACTACCTCCGCATCTCTCCAGATTCCACGATGTCTTCCACGTTTCTCAACTCAGGCGTTGCTTCTCGGATCCTATCCGTGGAGTGGACCACGAAACACTTGATCTCCAAGATAATCTCACGTATCGAGAGTACCCCATTCGTATCCTCGATCAGGCCGAGCGTACCACTCGACGTCATAATATCAAGTTTCTCAAAGTTCAATGGTCGCACCATTCTGAGGATGAAGCAACTTGGGAAAGGGAGGATCGTCTTCGACTCGAGTATCCTGCCCTCTTTCCGGAGGAACCCAAATCTCGGGACGAGATTCTTTTGAGTGGGGGAGAGTTGTCACACCCTAGCTAGTTCATGCATTAGAGTGTTGCATCATGTTTATTCTTTCATCAGAAACCTGAAATGGGGATGACAGAACCCCCAGCCCCCTCTGAAACCAATTAGGGTTTACTAAAAACTTTTTCAATGAACCTGAAATGCCCTTCTAAAATGCCCATCATTTTTGTCTTGGCTCAGAACCTCTGCCAAAAGTGATGCACATTTTCCTAGGTCATCATAGGGTCTTTGAATTAAATCATAGATATTTGAATTTGGGCATTTAAAATTATATAAAATATTTAAATGCTCAAATATCTCCAAACTAAAATGTTTCATGTTGGAAATAATCCAACTATGGACCAGGAGTAGTTTGGTGATTTTAGGAGTTGCCTAAGTATTTTTAATAAGTCAACAAAGTTGCAGAAGTATTAAAAAAACAGAAAACAGAAAAAAATAACAAAACCTTACCTGGCGCCCAGCACCCGGCCCACCTGCCGGCCCAGCCCAGCGCCGCGCCAGCGAGCTGCTTGCCGGCCAGGCAGGGAGGCAGGTGCTCGACGGCGAGCACCGCATGGGTGCCACGCACCTGCTCGCCGCCTCGCCGCTCCACTCGCCCGGCTAACGTCGTGGATCACTCCCCCTCTCTCCCCCGAACCCCCCAGACACCCCCTCTCCTCTCCAGCTCCTCCCCCTCGCGCTCCCCAGCCATGGCCGACGCCACCGCCGTCGTGCCTACGTCGTAGCCGCGCTCCCCGCCGCCCGTGCGTCTTCTCGTCGTGTCCAGGAGCTCCACCGCCGTCCACTTCATCGAGCTAGCCGAGCCCCGAGCGCTCGCAAGGCCCGAGCCCACCGCATCGACCTCGACCGAACCGCCGTCGCCGGAGATCCCCTTCAACGCTGACGTCGCTCCGGCCCGTCCCCGGCCGCACCAAGTGCTTCGTCGAACTCCTCGTGAGCTTAGCCATCTTCCCCTCCCTTCTTTTCTTGTTCCCGAGCTGAGTAGCGACCTCCCAGAGCTCAACCGCACCCACCGCCCCGGAGCTCATCGCCGACGTGCTCCCGGTCACCCTCCGGCCACAAACTGGTGTCCATCATGTTCACCATGTCACGTAGAACCTAACCAGCCACTCCCCGCACCTCACCGACCCCTCTAGCGTCAAGTTCGTCCTCGGCCGAACTCCGGTGGCCGCCAAAGTCATCGCCGGCGCCAACTCCGGCCACCCCGACCCCAACGGACTCCACCAAGAGCTGCGGCTCGTCCTCAGCTCCACTCCGATGGTCTCCGCGACCCATTTGGTGGCCGGAACGGCCAAAACCACTTCCGCCGCCGCGTCGGGCTCGCCGGCGGCTAAACGCCGGTGCAGCCGACCCGGGTTTGACCACGGGTGGGCCCTGGTTGACTCTCCTGAGTCAATGACAGGTGGGGCCCAGCCCTGTTAACTATTTAGGATTAGTTTAAATTGATTTTAGTTTAACTAATCACACTGACACGCGGGACCCACTGTCAGGTTTGACCCGGACCGTGTCCCGTTGACCTGATGATGTCACACTGACGTTAGGCTGACGCAGTAATTGATTTTCTGAATTTAATCTAATATAGGAAATTCCAGAATATAGTTTAAACTTCAAAAATTCATAACTTTTAATCTGTAACTCCAAATCAGACAAGTTATATATGAAAAATGATCAGAAAAATCCAATCTATCCATCTGTACTATTTTCATGCATGATTAAACAAGTTAACTTGATGTTTAATGCAGAACAAGGTAAAACACTTTAAAGGGCCATGTATGAGTTTGAAATTTGAATCTTTGGTCCAAATTGGTTCAAACCCTTCTGGTCTTAGTTGCATTAGCCCAACACACTCATATTGCCATGTTTCATGCATGCATCATATTGTTGCACATTGTTTGGTGATGGTTGTGTATCGGTGTTCTTTGCGGCAGGTTCTGCCTCCGAGGAGTACCGTGATTACCCTAACGAAGAACCGTATCAGTGCATCGAACCATCAGGCAAGCAACCAACCATTTGATCATATCGATACAATCCCATGTTCTCGCTCCTGCTCTCTTTTACTGCATTAAGACAACGCGTTTCAAATTGCTGTGTGCTACGGTAGTTGAACCCACTTCCTCTGCATGACCTGTCATTGCCACAGTAACTAGATGAAACCCACTAGCATGTGTAGGAGTTGATTGAGCCATATGTATGTGTTGTTCCTACCTTGCTATGCCTGCTATGCTTAGAGTCATGTCAGGTCTGGTTCATCTGGGTGATGGGCTAGAGTGAAATGATTATGTCGGTAATGAGAGTGGTGTGGTGAACACGATTTGGTAAAGGTATCGATGAGAGGCCATGTAGGAGTACATGGTGGGTTGTTTCATTGAAGCCGACCTTAAGCACTGAGATCTGTATGTGTGATTTAAGATACAGCTACTACCATGCATTGGGCCCTGAAATATGACCCCGCTCGACTTCTTATCCACCCTAGTTCTCTGTCCAGGAGTTGCAAGTAGTTTCTGGTGTTTGTAGCCTACTGGAGGCCGTGGACAGCGTTGACCGTAGGGGTGGGCTATGATGCGGTAGGTACGTGGCACGGTGTACCGAATACCCGTTAGGTATCTCGGGAACCCTATTCACATCGTTTGGGGCTGTGAGCGAAACCTCGGCCGGGTCTCCTCATGGATGGAACCCAAATAGGCGATAAACCTGGACTAGAGACTTAGGTGTTTAGGTAGGTCGTGGTCTACACCCATGTTGGCTTTCGCTTGAAGTCTGCCGAGCACATGTCGTGTGCAGACGCTAAGTGGTGGAAACATGTATGAAGAAGTACACCCCTGCAGGGTTAACATGATCTATTCGAATAGCCGCGTCCGCGGTAAAGGACTACTTGGTTGCCTATACAGTTCATAGACAAGTAAATGGAAACTACTAAAAGCTTCAAGATAAGTGTGAGTGCCGAGGATGGCTCTTCCGTAGGAAGACGGAGGTGGATCCTCGGTAGTGTATTGAAGTGGTGAGTAGTGGACTCGTGTACGCAAAACCATTTCAAGTTGGAGTCTCGTAGGATAGCCTAGCCAAGAGTCAAAGCTGGCTTGCTGCAACAACTCCACCAACCCTTCTTGATAATGTGCATGTATGTAGGATCTGATGTAAGTCTTGCTGAGTACCTTTGTACTCATGTTGCTATAATTTACATTTTATAGAAGACGCTGCAACCCCTTCTGATGGGTTCTTCGTAGACGTTGACATCAATGAGTAGGCTAAGGCCCAGGTGGTGATCCTGAGCTTGTGAAGGACCACGTAGTATAGCTAGGCTTTCCAAGCCTCTTTTATTTTACTAGTTGTCTGTACCCAGACAAGTTACTTCCGCTGCTGGTTTGTATGACTGTATGACTTGAATGCTGGGTCGTGTGACCCGTACCTATGTGTATGTTATGTATGGCTCTCTGAGCCTTAAATAAAGTACTTGTGTCGTAGAGTCATGTTGTGATGCCTTGTTGTATTTGCACATATCGAGCATATTGTGTGTATGACTGAAATGCTTGGTATGTGTGGGATCTGACTATCTAGTTGTTTATCTTTAGTAGCCTCTCTTACCGGGAAATGTCTCCTAGTGTTTCCACCGAGCCATGGTAGCTTGCTACTGCTTCGGAACACTTAGGCTGGCCGGCATGTGTCCTTCTTCGTTCCTGTGTCTGTCCCTTCGGGGAAATGTCACGCATTGAGTACCGGAGTCCTGTTAGCCCGCTACAGCCCGGTTTACCGGAGTCCTGCTAGCCCAGTGCTACAGCCCGGACCCACTTGCTGATGACCGACACGTTCGTTGCTGGGTCATGGATGCCTGTCCCTGTAAGTCTGTGCCACTTTGGGTTTACGACTAGCCATGTCAGCCCGGGCTCCTTATCATATGGGTGCTAGCGACACTATCATATACGTGTGCCAAAAGGCGCAAACGGTCCTGGGCAAAGGTAAGGCGACACCCGTGGGAGTACCGTGCGTGAGGCCGCAAAGTGATATGAGGTGTTACATGCTAGACCTATGTGGCATCGAGTCGGGGTCCTGACATCTGATGCCTACTCCGGCAAGCGCACCTCTTCGGAGTGCTGCGCTACCGTCGAGGACGCACCATCGAGCTCCACCGGCAAGTGTAAGAAGGCAATGGCAGCTCCACCTGAGACCAAGATGGTGTCCGCCAAGGAGGACGGCACTGGTGGTACCTTCACCATCAGCGCCACTCTTGACCCCAAATAGGAAGGCGCGCTCGTTGCTTTCCTGCGGGCGAATGTCAACGTGTTTGCGTGGCAACCGTCTGATATCCCCGCCGTTCCCAGGAAAGTAATTGAGCACCACCTTGCCGTCTGTCCTCATGCGCGGCCCGTCAAGCAGAAAGTCAGGAAGCAGGCAGTAGAGCGCCAAGAATTCATCGCAGAAGAAATCAAGAAGTTGGAAGCAGCAGTCCTTGTCAGAGGAGTGCTCCATCCCACGTGGTTGGCCAATCCTGTTGTCGTGCGCAAGGCTAATGGGAAATGGAGGCTTTGTATTGACTTCACTGATGTTAATAAAGCTTGTCCCAAAGACCCATTTCCCTTGCCGCGCATTGACCAGATTGTTGACTCCACAGCCGGATGTGATTTGCTTTCATTTCTTGATGCATACTCAGGATATCATCAGATCTTCATAGCAGAAGAGGATGAAGAGAAAACCGCATTTATCACCCCGTGTGGCACGTACTGCTTCGTACGGATGCCTTTCGGTTTGAAGAATGCTGGTTCAACATTCGCAAGGGTAGTCCACCACGCTTTTGAGCCGCAGATGCACAGAAATGTGGAAGCCTACATGGATGACATAGTGGTCAAAAGCAAGAACAGGGCGACCCTGATTCAAGATTTAGACGAGACATTTGCAAATCTGCGCAAGATCAACCTCAAGCTTAACCCCGAGAAGTGCGTATTTGGAGTTCCTTCCAGCAAGCTTCTCGGGTTCTTCGTGTCTCAGCGGGGAATTGAAGCCAATCCCGACAAGATCAAAGCCATTGAGCAGATCGAAGCACCAAAGCGCGTCAAGGATGTACGAAGGCTTGCCGGTTGCGTGGCTGCTCTCAGCAGGTTTATCTCTAGATCTGCTGAGCGCGCCCTGCCATTTTTCAAAATTTTGAAAAAGGCAGGTCCAATGAAATGGTCTCCGGAAGCGGAGGCTACGCTGCAGGACTTGAAGAGATACCTGCCTCCACTCCAACACTTGTCGCACCTAAGCCGCAAGAGAAGTTGCTGCTGTATATAGCGACAACCAATCAAGTGGTTAGTGCTGCGTTAGTGGCGGAGAGGGAGGCAGATGATGAGCCAGCAACCACGGCAGATGCATCCAGCGACAAGCAGGGGGCTTCGCCGACAAGCTCTGGTCCCGACAAAGATGGATCTGCGCAGGAGCATGATAAGATGCAGAAGAGAATGGTGCAGCGTCCAGTTTACTTTGTCAGTTCCCTTCTGCAGGGGGCTAGATCAAGGTACTCTGGTGTGCAAAAGTTGCTTTTCGGCCTCCTCATGGCCTCGAGAAAGCTGCGCCATTACTTCCAAGCACATGAGATCACAGTCGTCACTCGCTTTCCGCTGAAGAGGATACTGCAAAATCCAGAAGCAACAGGCAGGATTGTCGAGTGGGCGTTGGAACTGTCAAGCTTTGGCCTCAAGTTTGAGAGCACTTCAACTATACAAAGCAGAGCATTGGCAGAGTTCATAGCAGAGTGGATGCCAACCCCAGATGAAGAAATCCCAGAGACGAGCATCCCCGTCAAAGAGGCAAGAAAAGAGTGGCTGATGTACTTTGATGGTGCCTTCTCGCTGCAAGGCGCCGGTGCGGGCGTGCTGCTTGTCGCACCCACCAGAGAGCACCTCAAGTACGTAGTCCAGATGCACTTTCCCAAGGAGCAAGCAACCAACAATACTGCAGAGTATGAAGGATTGCTTGCCGGTCTCAGAATCGCAGCAGACCTTGGGATCAAGAAGCTCATTGTCAAGGGTGACTCACAGCTTGTCGTCCGACAAGTGAACAAGAACTACCAGAGTCCATTGATGGAAGCATATGTAGATGAAGTGAGCAAGCTAGAAGAGCACTTTGACGGCCTACAGATGGAGCATATCCCAAGAGCTCAGAATGACATTGCTGATGGCCTGTCAAAGTGCGCCACACTAAAGTTACCTGTGGAACCAGGGATCTTTGTGCTCAAGTTGACTCAACCATCCGTAACACCATCAACTGGGCAAAGCAAGAAGACGAAGTTGGTTTCTGGTGACTACTTTCCGGCAGAGCTCCCCGAAGCCGCCGCCAAGAAAGTCCCCAAGATCAACACCAAGGATGCTGAGGGGCAGTCTGCTCCGGCAAGCCTTATGGTTTGTTCCGTTGAAGCAGACGCTCCCGACAAGTTTTGCTCCGGCATGTTTGCCGGGGAACATCAAGCTCCGGCAGGGCCGCAAGTCCTTGCCGTGGAAGCGGATGTTCCCGCAGCAGCAGATGTGCCTTTAGTCCTTGTTGTCGAGCCACAAGCTCCAGCATGGGCACAACAGATTGTCCATTTCCTTTAGACGGGAGAACTTCCTGAAGAGCAAGAAGAAGCGGAAAGAGTAGCCCGGCAGTCAAGTATGTACCAGTTTGTCGATAGCATACTATACAGAAGAAGACTCAACGGTGTGAAATTGAAGTGTATTTGTCGGGAAGATGGACAAAAGCTGTTGGCAGAGATACATGGAGGCATATGTGGCCACCACATTGGCGCAAGAGCACTTGCCGGCAAAGCTTTTCGGCAAGGTTTCTTTTGGCCGACAGCCCTCCAGGATGCAACTGCACAAGTAACCAAGTGTGAAGCGTGCCAGTTCCACTCCAAACAGATACACCAGCCAGCTCAAGCTCTCTAGACGATCCCTTTACCCTGGCCATTTTCGGTCTGGGGGCTCGATATCCTCGGCCCCTTCCCCCAAGCTGTCGGGGGCTTTGAGTACTTGTACGTCGCAATTGACAAGTTCACAAAGTGGCTGGAAGTGCAGCCAGTGAGGAAGGTGAGAGCACAGTCAGCAGTCAAGTTCTTCAGGTCAATTGTTTGCCGTTTCGGTATCCCTAACAGGATCATCACCGACAACGGCACGCAATTTACGAGCCGCACCTTCATGCAGTACGTCCAAGACCTTGGCGCCAAGGTCTGCTTCGCTTCTGTTGCTCATCCGAGAAGCAACGGTCAAGCAGAGAGGGCAAATGCTGAAGTGCTGCGCAGACTCAAGACCAAAACTTTCGACAGGCTGCGCAAGTGCGGAAGAAACTGGATCGAGGAGCTGCCGGTGGTTCTTTGGTCGATCAGAACAACGCCAAATCGAGCCACTGGCCAGACACCTTTCGCTCTAGTATATGGAGCAGAGGCAGTTCTCCCCACGGAACTCGTATACGGATCGCCTCGAGTGCTCGCTTATGATGAGCTTGAGCAAGAACAGCTGCGACAAGACGACGCGCTGCTCCTTGAGGAAGATCGTCTTCAGGCTGCTGTATGAGCTGCTCGATACCAGCAAGCTTTGCGCCGCGACCATAGCCGCAAAGTTAAGGCCAGAAGCTTCGAGGAAGGCGACCTTGTTCTTCGGCGCGTTCAGTCCGCCAAGAATTCCAACAAGTTGACGCCGAAGTGGGAAGGCCCTTATCGGGTGAGACGAGTCGCAATGCCTGGCGCTGTCCGCCTTGAGACCGAAGATGGCATTCCGGTGAGCAACTCCTGGAACATAGAACATCTTCGTAAGTTTTTCCCGTAAGGCGCGGTTGTCAGAACCCCGTTCCGGCAACCACCTTTTGTACAAGTCTTGCCGCTGTTGCATGTAATCCTTTGTACAAAGCCGGGCGCAGATCTCGTGCATAAGTAAAACCACATGTGCTCCGCACAACTTGTCCATTTCATGCATTAGTTTCCTTTCTTGCATGTGTTATCTGACATTTTGTGCAGCACATACATCCGGTAAGCAATAACGAGTCGAAGGGCTCCATATTATTATTTTCTCTTCTTTCTTCTTTTTCAACAAAGGAAAAGAAGGTTCCCTCGCACACAAGTTTGCCGGGGGGGGGGAGAAGATTGTGGTATGGACCAGGCGTCGTTCAAGCAAAGTTTTGCCTTGCCGGGAAGCAAACTGCAGAAAAGCTAAGTTGCCAAAGTTTGAGCAATCAATTTTTAAATTTTTTGAGTTATCTTCCTCGAACGACCCTGCTTTGTATGGAAAACTTGTGCGCGGAGGAACCAACTCATGGCTAGTTGCGCCCTTACTTTGTTTCGAGTCCGCTCAAAAACTTAAGTGTGCTGCATCTAGTCGCGACAAGGTTTCTTGTCGGAAGCAGCACCGCCAGCAGGCTGCTGATCGTTCCGCACTCAGCGCTCGCGGCTCGGGTGCCTGCGCCGACAAGTTCCCTAGAAGCGTAGGGTAGAAACATACAAAGGAAGGAATCTAGTAGAGGAAATAACATAGCAATTGATAACAGAAATAAAGTTGTATTACAAGATAACTTGTCGCAGCTCTAACAGAATGTTTTCATAACATGATTAGCAGCGACAAGGGAAAAGAAGAAATGGGCGGCCTAGTCTACACGTCCGCCCTCGACTCTTTTGATCTCGCTCACCTTGTCCACAATGGGTGCGACAAGGGCCTTGAGTGCGTCCCGATCGGCGTCTGGCGGCAAGGACTTGAGGACGTTGGTGAAGCCGAGGCCTGGATTGCGGAAGGCCACCTTCATCAGCACCTTCTGGAGGACCCCGGTGCAGATTTTGCGCGACTCATCGGCCATCTGCTTTGGGATCCTTTCCCGGAGCCGCTGGAGTGCCGTCGCCACGCCCTTGAAGAACAGGCTGAGCTTGGCGCTGAGTTGGAGATTCTCGTCGGAGGGATACCCAAAGTCCTCCATCCCCAGCTGCGCCAGCTCCTCGTTGATGACTGCGGCAATATTCACTAGACCCTCGGTCCAGTGCTCCACAGTGTCTCTGAACAAGTTCTGGGTAACTGCAATGCTCTCCAGCAGCGCTGCGTCAGCCTTGACCTTCTCCGACAAGGTCTTCTCCCGCTCCTTGGCGGCCTTCAGCGTCTGCGTCAGCATGGCCAGCTTCAGCTCCAAGTCTGCATTGGAATCCTTGGCGGCGCTGAGCTCCTTGCCCCTCTCAGCGAGAAGGCCTTGCAGCTCACCGTGGGCGGCAGCATCCTTCTCACGCTCACGCTTGAGCGCGGCAAGCTCCTCGCTGCTCTTCCCAATGTTGGCCTCAAGGTGCGCCACCTTCTCCTCCAGCTCTTTCTTGGCGGCCTCTGCGATCGCGGCAGCGTCCTTGGCCTCCTTGAGCGCCCCGCCAAGTGCTCGCTCGCTCTCGGCGAGCTCCTCCTCGTAGCTGTCGAGGTTGGCCTTCCGCTGCACCAATTCTCCTTCTCACGCAGATTGCTTCTCGGCGGCCAGCCTTTGTTCCTCCTCAGCTTCGGCCTTCTCGAGAAGGAAGGCCGTGCGCTCCTCGTCGAGTCGCTCCCGCTCCTGTGCCAGGGACCGGAGAGCCTCTTGATTGTGGCCCTGGAGCTCCTCCGTGCGCTTCTCCATGTCAACTCCCGCCTTCACGACAAGCACTTCCCGGGAAGCCAGCTTGGCTTGCCGGGCGCGGTAGAGTGACAGCAGCTTCCGCAGCAGCTCCTCCTCCTCAGGCTCGCCACTGCTGCTGCTGGGCGCGTCGACCAACAACAGTCCAGCAGAGGCGAGCACCTCCCCATCGAAAGTTTCCCCCTCGACTGGCACCCTGGAGCTCGACGCCCAGGGTAGCTTGATGAAGATGTCGTCGCCGGCCTTCAAGTAGGCGCCGGGCTGGGGCTCCTCGGAGCCCGGCTCCGCAGAAGCGGCAGAGGGATCGGCGGTCGACGCAGTGCCTGGCGCTCCTGCGGCCTCAGGGTCGTCAGTGCGATCGCCCGACCCCTCGCCGGCGTCTGCGGCGGCAGCCTTGGCGGCCTCCTCGCCAGCGGCCTCATCAGCACAGGTCCCTTCCTCGCCGGCGCCCTCTGTCTCCATTGGCTCAGCCGCAGATGGGTCTGAAGAACGAAGAAGGGAGGAAAATCAATCAAAAATCCAAGAGAAGAAAATCAGAAGAAGAAGAACCCAAGGGGAAGTTTTTGGACAAGTGAATTACCTGCACCAAGATCTGCAGTTGCGGTCTCGGTCGCTGCAGGATCGACGGTGCTGCCCCTTGCCGGAGAGTTCTCCCTTGCCGGAGAGCGCTCCCTTACTGGGAACCCCTCCCTTGGCGGCGTAGTCGAAGCAGATGGCACTTCGGGACTAGCTTCCGGGCGCTCCTGATGTGGCTGCTCTGCTCCTACACAAATCAACAAGCAAGATATCAACAAAGGAAAAAGCACTCATGCGTGCCCGACAGCAGAAAGCTAACTATGAACTTACGCTGGGGGCTGCGCTGGGGGCTGCTTTGAGGAGTGATTGCCGGGTCCGTCAAGGTGGTCTCGGACCCACCCCCTGCTGACACGGTGGGGTCATCTTCGATGACGATCACCACGGCCTTGGCCCTCTTCGCCGTTCTCTGGGCCAGCGTCCTGAAAAAGAAAGGAGTCCAGATTGAAGCAAGTCAGATACAAGATAAAAACAGCAAGGTTGAAGAACTACAAGAGCACCAAAGAAACTTACTCTTCTTCCTCCTCGTCGGAGCTGAGCACGGAAAGATCGAAGTCCGGCCCTCCGGTGCGGCGAGGCGGAGGAGTAGGATCCCTTGCCCGCTTGGCGGGGGCGGTGGCGGTGGCCCGGGAAGATCCCGCTCCAGTTGCCGCTGCTGCGTGAGGCGCTCCCGCGGCAACATTGCTTGCCGCGGTAGAGCGCGTCGCACGGCTCGGCGACTGTTGACCCGGCTGCCGCTCCGCTGCATCCCCGGCCCTGCGAAGGCGCCTTCTTGGCGGGGCCGGGGGCTCCGCCTGCGGCAAGTTTTCTGAAGGCTCGGGCTCTTCCTCGCCGGCCTCGCTCGGCTCAGCTTCAGAGCCGGCAGGCTCTTCCTCGCCAATGAACTCCGCGCGCTCGGCAAGGTTTGCCGCCTCTGCAGCCTACGCCTCCTCCACGGTGAACCCGAACACGCCCGCGGCAGCTGCGGCCGCAACCTCTTCCGCCCTAGTGGCGATGCGCTGCAGCTCCTCGTCGGTGGTGTCACGAGTGAGGCTCTTCTGCTCGTCAGCGTGGACCGGCACTTCTTCCAAGTTGTCGAAGAACGCTTGCACGACGTCATCCACAGGCTCTTGCCAAGTTGGAACGATTCCGTGTGAATCGCACAACGGCATCATGGCGCGGATCCGGTCAAGCGAAGAATTATTGCACAAAGGAACTACGCCCCTCGGCAGCGTGAATGGGTGCTGGGGGTCGCGTTTGAACAACTCCAGGAGCATTGCATCCAGCTCCAAGACGGTGAAGTTGTAGTTGAGGCCCGGCCGCAGCCTCATGATGTCCGCCGAGTTCTTGAATTCCCAGGCGGGCCTCCCCCTTTCCTGCAGGGGGGTGATGCAGCGGCGGAGGAAATCTGCGCCTACAGCGCCTACAGTGAGCCTGGCAAGCCTGAGGCGAAGGATCCTAGTAATGGCGATCTTCAGCCTCTCGTCTTCCGGGGCCACGTTGCTCCAGTCATTGCCGCGCACTATTGGACCTTGGCGCACAGCGGTGAAGGGCTGCGGATTCTCCTCGACAATCCAGCACCACTCCGCTCTCCACTCATCCCACTTGCTGCGGAGCTCACCCTCCAAGTACGCCTCCTTCTTGCCGACTCTCGAGATCCAGGCGATCCCTTCGGCAAGCGGCTCTCCTCTCTCTACCTGAGGTATGAAGAAGTGGCGGAAAAGGGCAACATTGGGGTGGACTCCGACAAAGTTTTCGCACAAATGTGCGAAAACTGCCATGGTCAGAACGGCGTTGGGGGTGAAGTCAAGGAGGCGGAAGCCGTATGTGTTCATGATATCGCAGAAGAACTCCGAGAAGGGCGGGCAGAGCCCGCAATAGAAGAATAGCGCGAAGAATGGGTACCCGTTTGGAGCCGGCTCCGAAGCAGCGGCCGGGAGTACCCTCGTGCGCGGATGCGCACGCGTCTCCGTCGCCCAAAAGAGGTAGAAGTACTCCCTCAGCTCCTGCACACCAAGCTGGGGGGAGAAGATCGCCCGCTCCTTCCGCAGCGCCGCGAGCCGCTGCGCCTCGGCCGACTTCATGCCCTTTCCCTTGTCGGCTTTAGGAGCCATGGCGGAGGTGGTGGGGGAGGTCGACGGCGTTGGTGATGCTGGTGGCAATGGGGGCGGAGCGCTGCTCTCTCGGCTTCGAGAAGAAGGGGGGGAGCGGCGGAGGTTCGTGAAGGTGGAGTAGTAGCAACCAGCGAGGGGGAATGAACTGCCCCTGTTTCCTCTGCTTATAAAGAGGGACGGGGCGGACGTTTCGCCCTTCCGAATAAAGAACCACCCACGATCTCTCCCATGACGCTGCATTCAATGCATGCCATTAGGGGAGAGCGCGGTCGATACGGAGCGAGATTCGGCGTGGCCCAGCCCGCGTGTGCCCGTGCCCTGTCTTGGGCCTGGCCCAACAGCGCTCGGCACCGTGTCTGGCCCAGGCCCGGGGGCTCCTGTCGGTGTACTAGAATAGGGGTACCCTAGTACCCCGAACCTGTGCACGGGCAGTTGCAGCACCCCGCGGCAAGGCTTGCCGGGCTAACGCCAAGATCCTCCGTGGTTCCCTTGGAGCCATTCAAGAACAAAGTATTTAAGCTCAGGAGACAAGGCCCCGACAAGAGGAGCTTGCCGGGAAGGCCAACCAAGGCACTTCAAGGAACTTGCCGCGACGCGCCACGCGCTCCGGCAAGGCAACAAGGCCCCGACAAGAGGAGCTTGCCGGGAAGACCAACCAAGGTACCTCGAAGCCCGATGAGCGACAAGCCTCCGGACCCGACAAGATAGCAGCAGCGGCAAGGCGCTTGCCGCGGCAGGCGGTCACTCTGTGCCCACACTCCAGCTCATCCGCCAACGTGTCGCTCTGGGGGCCTCTCCAGGCGTGCGTGGCGGGAGGCTGTGCAGCCAGCGGTGCGCAGTGGCATGCGAAGATGACAAGATCGCCATCGTGGCGAACGGTGGTGCCCCTAACGGTCCCTTTCTGCACTGTTTAGGCGACTCAGACGGGCATTTAATGCCCTTGTCCCCTTCCGTCAGGGTTAGGTAGGGTGCACTGTACAAGTAACTGTACCAACCACCTCACTCTTTACATTTGTACCCTTCTCTGCGTTGCCACCTGTCGGTGACCCCTTTAGCGTATAAAAGGAGGCCCATGCGCAATGTAGAGGGGGTTCGGTTCGACTCATTCATAACCCAGAAAGACACTACGCTCTCTCTAGAGCAAGAACACAAGATAATACAACCAGACAAGCAGCAGTAGGGGTGTTATCTCTCCGGAGAGCTCCGAAGTTGGGTAAACTGCTCGTGTGCTTCGCCTCGATCTGCTCTTCGTGCGATCTCCGCCCCCCGCCGAACCGAAAGGGGCCCGGTCCGCCGGCCCCATAGGTGTTTGTGGATCAGTTTCCCCCGACAGACACGTCTTTGGTCAATAACCAATAGCAGAACCTGGATGTTCATATTGGCTCCCACATATTCTACCAAGATCTTTATCAGTCAAACTGCATAACGATATACGTTGTTCCCTTTTTCATTGCTATGCTACTTGCCCGGGATTCGATCGTCGGTATCTCAATACCTAGTTCAATCTCTTTACCGACAAGTCTCTTTACTCGTTCCGTAATGCATCATCCTGTAACTAACTCATTAGTCACATTGCTTGCAAGGCTTATATTGATTTGCATTACCGAGAGGGCTCAGAGATACCTCTTCGACAATCGGAGTGACAAATCCTAATCTCGATCTAATCCAACTCAACAAACACCATCGATGACACCTGTAGAGCACCTTTATAATCAACCAGTTATGTGGTGACGTTTGGTAGCACACAAAGTGTTCCTCCGGTATTCGGGAGTGGCATGATCTCGTAGTCATAGGAACATGTATAACTTATGGAGAAAGCAATAGCAACAAACTAAACGATCATCATGCTAAGCTAACGGATGGGTCAATTCAATCACATCATTCTGTAATGATGTGATCCTATTACTCAAATGACAACTCATGTCTATGGTTAGGAAACATAACCATCATTGATTCAACGAGCTAGTCAAGTAGAGGCAAACTAGTGACACTTTGTTTGTCTATATATTCACACATGTACTAAGTTTTCGGTTAATATAATTCTAGCATGAATAATAAACATTTATCATGATATAAGGAAATATAGATAACAACTTTATTATTGCCTCTAGGGCATATTTCCTTCAGTCTCCCGCTTGCACTAGAGTCAATAATCTAGATTACATTGTAATGATTCTAACACCCATGGAGTCTTGGTGCTGATCATGTTTTGATCGTGAGAGAGACTTAGTCAACGGGTCTACAACATTCAGATCCATATGTATCTTGCAAATCTCTATGTCTCCCTCCTTGACTTGATCGCAGATGGAATTGAAGCGTCTCTTGATGTGCTTAGTTCTCTTGTGAAATCTGGATTCCTTTGCCAAGGCAATTGCACCAGTATTGTCACAAAAGATTTTCATTGGACCTGATGCACTATGTATGACACCTAGATTGGATATGAACTCCTTCATCCAGACTCCTTCATTTGCTGCTTCCGAAGCAGCTATGTATTCTGTTTCACACATAGATCCCACCACGACGCTCTGCTTGGAACTGCACCAACTGACAGCTCCACCATTTAATAAAAACATGTATCCGGTTTGTGACTTAGAGTCATCCGAATCAGTGTCAAAGCTTGCATCGATGTAACCGTTTACGATGATCTCTTTGTCACCTCCATATACGATAAACACATGCTTAGTACTTTTCAGGTATTTCAGGATGTTCTTGACCGCTGTCCAGTGATCCACTCCTGGATTACTTTGGTACCTCCCTGCTAGACTGATAGCAAGGCACATATCAAGTCTGGTACACAACATTGCATACATGATAGAGCCTATGGCTGAAGCATAGGGAACACCTTTCATTTTCTCTCTATCTTCTGCAGTGGTCGGGCATTGAGTCTGACTCAACTTCACACCTTGTAACACAGGAAAGAACCCTTTCTTTGCTTGATCCATTTTGAACTTCTTCAAAACTTTATCAAGGTATGTGCTTTGTGAAAGTCCAATTAAGCGTCTTGATCTATCTCTATAGATCTTGATGCCCAATATATAAGCAACTTCACCGAGGTCTTTCATTGAAAAATTCTTATTCAAGTATCCTTTTATGCTATTCAGAAATTCAGTATCATTTTTGATCAACAATATGTCATCTACATATAATATCAGAAATGCTACAGAGCTCCCACTCACTTTCTTGTAAATATAGGCTTCTCCCGAAGTCTGTATATATGCTTTGATCAAACTATCAAAGCGTATATTCCAACTCCGAGAGGCTTGCACCAGTTCATAAATGGATCGCTGGAGCTTGCACACTTTGTTAGCACCTTTTGGATCGACAAAACCTTCTGGTTGCATCATAGGCAACTCTTCTTTAAGATATCCATTAAGGAATGCAATTTTGACATCCATTTGCCAAATTTCATAATCATAAAATGTGGCAATTGCTAACGTGATTCAGACGGACTTAAGCATCACTACGGGTGAGAAGGTCTCATCGTAGTCAACTCCTTGAACTTGTCAAAAACCTTTTGCAACAAGTCGAGCTTTGTAGATAGTAACATTACCGTCGGCGTCTGCCTTCTTCTTGAAGATCCATTTATTCTCTATGGCTTGTCCATCATCGGGAAAGTCAACCAAAGTCCACACTTTGTTCTCATACATGGATCCCATCTCGGATTTCATGGCCTCAAGCCATTTTGTGGAATCTGGGCTCATCATTGCTTCCTCATAGTTCGTAGGTTCGTCATGGTCAAGTAACATGACTCCCAGAACAAGATTACCGTACCACTCTGGTGCGGATCTTACTTTGGTTGACCTACGAGGTTCAGTAGTAACTTGATCAGAAGTTTCATGATCATCATCATTAGCTTCCTCACTTACTGGTGTAGGAATCACTGGAACTGATTTCAGTGATGAACTACTTCCCAATAAGTGAGCAGGTACAATTACCTCATCAAGTTCTACTTTCCTCCCACTCACTTCTTTCGAGAGAAACTCCTTCTCTAGAAAGGATCCATTCTTAGCAACGCATATCTTTCCTTCGGATCTGTGATAGAAGGTGTACCCAACAGTCTCCTTTGGGTATCCTATGAAGACACATTTCTCCGATTTGGGTTCGATCTTATCAGGTTGAAGCTTTTTCACATAAGCATCGCAGCCCCAAATTTTAAGAAACGACAACTTGGGTTTCTTGCCAAACCACAGTTCATAAGGTGTCGTCTCAATGGATTTAGATGGTGCCCTATTTAACGTGAATGTAGCCGTCTCTAAAGCATAACCCCAAAACGATAGCGGAAAATCAGTGAGAGACATCATAGATCGCACCATATCTAATAAAGTGCGGTTACGACGTCTGGACACACCATTACATTGTGGTGTTCCAGGTGGCGTGAGTTGCGAAACTATTCCACATTGTTTCAAATGAAGACCAAACTCATAACTCAAATATTCACCTCCACGATCAGATCATAGAAACTTAATTTTCTCGTTACGATGATTTTCCACTTCACTCTGAAATTCTTTGAACTTTTCAAAAGTTTCAGACTTATGTTTCATAAAGTAGATATACCCATATCTGCTCAAATCATTTGTGTAGGTAAGAAAATAACGATACCCGCCGCGAGCATCAACACTCATCGGACTGCATACATCAGTATGTATTATTTCCAACAAGTCTGTTGCTCGCTCCATTGTTCCGGAGAACGGAGTCTTAGTCATCTTGCCCATGAGGCATGGTTCGCATGTACCAAGTGATTCTAGAAGTCCATCAGAATGGAGTTTCTTCATGCGCTTTACAACAATATGACCCAAATGGCAGTGCCATAAATAAGTTGCACTATCATTATCAACTCTGCAACTTTTGGCTTCAATACTATGAACATGTGTATCACTACTATCAAGATTTAGTAAAAATAGACCACTCATCAAGGGTGCATGACCATAAAATATATTACTCATATAAATAGAACAACCATTATTCTCTGATTTAAATGAATAACCGTCTCGCATCAAACAAGATCCAGATATAATGTTCATGCTCAACGCCGGCGCCAAATAACAATTATTTAGGTCTAAAACTTATCCCGAAGGTAGATGTAGAGGTAGCGTGCTGACGGCGATCACATCGACTTTGGAACCATTTCCCACGCGCATCATCACATCGTCCTTAGCCAATCTTCGCTTAATCCGTAGCCCCTGTTTCGAGTTGCAAATGTTAGCAACTGAACCAGTATCAAATACCCAGGCACTACTGCGAGCATTAGTAAGGTACACATCAATAACATGTATATCAAATATACCTTTCACTTTGCCATCCTTCTTCTCCGCCAAATACTTGGGGCAGTTCCGCTTCCAGTGACTAGTCCCTTTGTAGTAGAAGCACCCAGTCTCAGGCTTAGGTCCAGACTTGGGTTTCTTCACTTGAGCAGAAACTAGCTTGCTGTTCTTCTTGAAGTTCCCTTACTTCCCTTTACCCTTTTTCTTGAAACTTGTGGTCTTGTTGACCATCAACACTTGATGCTCCTTCTTGATTTCTACCTCCACAGCTTTTAGCATTGCGAAGAGCTCATGATTCGTCTTATCCATCCCTTGCATATTATAGTTCATCATGAAGCTCTTGTAGCTTGGTGACAGTGATTAACGAACTCTGTCAATGACACTACCATCAGGAAGATTAACTCCTAGCTAAGTCAAGTGGTTGTGGTACCCAAACATTTTGAGTATATGTTCACTGATAGAACTATTCTCCTCCATCTTGCAGTTGTAGAACTTATTGGAGACTTCATATTTCTCAATCCGGGCATTTTCTTGAAATATTAACTTCAACTCCTGGAACATCTCATATGCTCCATGACATTCAAAACGTCATTGAAGTCCCGGTTCTAAGCCGTAAAGCATGGCACACAGAACTATCGAGTAGTCATCAGCTTTGCTCTGCCAGGTGTTCACAACATCTGGCGTTGCTCCTGCAGCGGGTTTGTCACCTAGCGGTGCTTCCAGGACGTAATTCTTCTGTGCAGCAATGAGGATAATCCTCAAGTTACGGACCCAGTCCATGTAGTTGCTACCATCATATTTCAACTTAGCTTTTGTCTAGGAACGCATTAAAATTCAATGGAACAACAACACGGGCCATCTATCTACAACAACATAGACATGCAAAATACTATCAGCTACTAAGTTCATGATCAATTAAATTTCAATTAATCAAATTACTTAAGAACTCTCACTTAGATAGACATCTCTCTAATCATCTAAGTGATCACATGATCCATATCAACTAAACCATGTCCGATCATCACGTGAGATGGAGTAGTTTTCAATGGTGAACACCACTATGTTGATCATATCTACTATATGATTCACGCTCGACCTTTCGGACTTAGTGTTCCGAGGCCTGATACGTCCATTTTGCATCATGCTTTTATATCGATATTTATTGCATTATGGGTTGTTATTACACATTATGTCACACAACTTATGCCTATTCTCTCTTATTTTACAAGGTTTACATGAAGAGGGAGAATGCCGGCAGCTGGAATTCTGGGCTGGAAAAGGAGCAAATATTAGAGACCTATTCTGCATAGCTCCAAAAGTCCTGAAACTCCACGGGAGTCATTTTCAGAATATATTAAAAATATTGAGCGAAGGAAGCGCCAGAGGGGGCCACCCACCATCCACGAAGGTGGGGGCGCGCCCTACCCCCTGGGCGCGCCCCCTGCCTCGTGGGCCCCCTAGACGGCCTCCGGTGCCCATCTTCTGCTATATGAGGTCTTTTGTTTGGAAAAAAAATCATAAGCTAGCTCACGGGACGAAACTCCGCCGCCACGAGGCAGAACCAATCTAGGGCTCCGGCGGAGCTGTTCTACCAGGGAAACTTCCCTCCGGGAGGGGGAAATCATCACCAACGTCATCACCATCGATCCTCTCATCGGGAGGGGGTCAATCTCCATCAACATCTTCACCAGCACCATCTCATCCCAAACCCTAGTTCATCTCTTGTATAAAATATTTGTCCTAAAACCTCAGATTGGTACCTGTGGGTTGCTAGTAGTGTTGATTACTCCTTGTAGTTGATGCTAGTTGGTTTATTTGGTGGAAGATCATATGTTCAGATCCTTTATGCATATTAATACCCCTCTGATTATGAACATGAATATGATTTGTGACTAGTTACGTTTGTTCCTGAGGACATGGGAGAAGTCTTGCTTATAAGTAGTCATGTGAATTTGGTATTCGTTCAATATTTTGATGAGATGTATGTTGTCTCTCCTCTAGTGGTGTCATGTGAAAGTTGAGTACATGACACTTCACCATTGTTTGGGCCTAGAGGAAGGCATTGGGGAGTAATAAGTAGATGATGGGTTGCTAGAGTGACAGAAGCTTAAACCCTAGTTTATGAGTTGCTTCGTAAGGGGCTGATTTGGATCCATATGTTTCATGCTATGGTTAGGTTTACCTTAATAATTCTTTTGTAGTTGCGGATTCTTGCAAGAGGGGTTAATCATAAGTGGGATGCTTGTCCAAGGAAGGACAATACCCAAGCACGGGTCCACCCACATATCAAATTATCAAAGTACCTAACGCAAATCATATGAACGTGATGAAAACTAGCTTGACGATAATTCCCATGTGTCCTCAGGAGCACTTTCCTTTATATAAGAGTTTGTCCAGGCTTGTCCTTTGCTACAAAAAGGGTTGGGCCATCTTCCTGCACCTTATTTACTTTTATTAGTTGTTACCTGTTACAAATTACCTTATCACAAAACTATCTGTTACCGATAATTTCAGTGCTTGCACAGAATACCTTGCCAAAAACCGCTTATCATTTCCTTCTGCTCCTCGTCGGGTTCGACATCTTACTTATCGAAAAGGCTACAATAGGTCCCCTACACTTGTGGGTCATCAAGACTCTTTTCCGGTGCCGTTGCTGGGGAGTGAATCGCCTTTGGTAGGTGGAATTTGGTAAGGAAAAATTTATATAGTGTGCTGAAATTTACTGTCACTTCTTACTATGGAACATAATCCTTTGAGGGGCTTGTTCGGGGTATCTTCACCCCGACCAGTAGAGCAAAGATTTGCTCCTCAATCTACTGAACCTACTGAAATTTTTTACTTTGAAATTACTTCGGGTATGATAGAGGAACTACTAGCTAATCCTTTTACAGGAGATGGAACATTACATCCCGATTTGCACCTAATCTATGTGGATGAAGTTTATGGATTATTTAAGATTGCAAGTATGCCCGATAATGTTATCAAGAAGAAGGTCTTACCTTTATCTTTGAAGGGAAAGACATTGACATGGTTTAGGCTATGTGATGATATGGGATCATGGAACTACAACCGATTGAAATTAGAATTTCATTAGAAGTTTTATCCGATGCGTCTTGTTCATCATGATCGTAATTACATATATAATTTTTGGCCTTGCAAAGGAGAAAGCATCGCTCAATCTTGGGGGAGGCTTAATTCAATGTTATATTCATGCCCCAATCATGAGATCTCAAGAGAAATTATTATTGAAAAAATTTATGCTCGGCTTTCTCTCGATAATCGGTCCATGCTCGATACTTCTTGTACTGGCTCTTTTATGATGAAGACTGTTGAATTCAAATGGGATTTATTGGAAAGAATTAAACGCAACTCTGAAGATTGGGATCTCGACGAAGGTAAGGAGTTAGGTATAACACCTAAGTTTGATTGTGTTAAATCTTTTATGGAGACCGATGCTGTCCGTGAATTTAGCACTAAATATGGACTCGACTATGAGATAGTAGCTTCTTTCTGTGAATCCTTTGCTGCTCATGTTGATCTCCCTAAGGAGAAGTGGTTTAAATATAATCCTCCCATTGAAGTAAAAGTAGTTTCACCTATTAAAGTTGAAGAAAAGACTATTACTTATAATTATTTTGTTGTTCCTACTGCTTATATTGAGAAACCACCTTTCCCAGTTAGAATAAAGGATCATGCTAAAGCTTCAACTGTGGTTCGTAAGAGTAATACTAGAACACCTACTCCCTCTGAGCAAATTAAAGTTGAACCTAGTGTTGCTATGGTTAAAGATCTCTTGGCCGATAATATTGATGGGCTTGTTATTTACTTCTGTGATGAAGCTGCTAGAATCGCTAGACCCGATACTAAAAAAAAAACATAGACCTGTTGTAGGCATGCCTGTTATTTATGTTAGAATAGGAGATCATTGATATCATGGCTTATGTGATAAGGGTTCTAGTGAAAGTGCAATACCTCATTCCTTATATAAAGAAATTATGCATGATATTGCACCTGCTGAGATAGAGGAAATTGATGTTACAATTAAGCTTGCCAATAGAGACACTATTTCACCAGTTGGGATTGTTAGAGATGTTGAAGTCTTGTGTGGGAAAGTTAAATATCCTGCTCATTTTCTTGTTCTTGGTTCCCCACAAGATAACTTTTGTCCCATTATATTTGGTAGACCCTTCTTGAATACTGTTAATGCTAGGATCGATTGCAAAAAGGATGTTGTTACTATTGGTTTGGGGGATATGTCTCATGAGTTTAATTTTGCTAAATTTTGTAGACAACCCCATGATAAAGAATTGCCTAGTAAACATGAAATTATTGGTCTTGCTTCTACTGCCGTGCCTCCTAATGATCCTTTAGAACCATATTTGCTCGACCATGAAAATGATATTTTTATGAATGAAATAAGGGAAATAGATGAAGTATTCTTTAAACAGGGACCTATTTTGAAACACAACTTGCCTGTTGAAATTCTAGGGGATCCTCCTCCACCCAAGGGTGACCCCGTGTTTGAGCTTAAACCTTTACCCGATACTCTTAAATATGCTTATCTTGATGAGAAAGAGATATATCCTGTTATTATTAGTGCTAACCTTTTAGAGCGTGAAGAAAGGAAATTATTGAAAACTCTAAAGAAGCACAGTGCTGCTATTGGATATACTCTTGATGATCTTAAGGGCATTAGTTCCACTCTATGCCAGCACAAAATAAAATTGGAGAAAGACGCAAAACCGGTTGTTGATCACCAATGACGGTTAAATCGTAAGATGAAAGAGGTGGTAAGAAAAGAAATACTAAAGATTCTAGAGGCAGGTATAATTTATCTCGTGGCTGATAGTCAGTGGGTAAGTCCTTTCCATTGTGTCCCTAAGAAGGGAGGTATTACTGTTGTTCCTAATGATAAATATGAATTGATCCCACAAAGGATTGTTACAGGTTATAGAATAATGGTAATTGATTTCCACAAATTAAATAAAGCTACTAAAAAGGATCACTACCCTTTACCTTTTATTGATCAAATGCTAGAAAGACTATCCAAACATACACATTTTTTCTTTCTTGATGGTTATTCTGGTTTCTCTCAAATACCTTTTTCAAAAGAGGATCAAGAAAAGACAACTTTTACTTGCCCTTTCGGTACCTTTGCTTATAGACGTATGCCTTTTGGTTTATGCAATGCACCTACTACTTTTGAAAGATGTATGACTGCTATATTCTCTGACTTTTGTGAAAAGATTGTTGAGGTTTTCATGGATGATTTCTCCGTTTATGGAACTTCTTTTGATGATTGCTTAAGCAACCTTGATCAAGTTTTGCAGAGATGTGAAGAAACTAATCTTGTCTTGAATTGGGAGAAGTGCCACTTTATGGTTAATGAAGGTATGGTTAATGAAGGTATTGTCTTGGGGCATAAAATTTCTAGGCCTCTGACTAACCTCTTACAAAAAGATGTTCCATTTGTTTTTGATGATGATTGTGTAGAAGCATTTGAAATACTTAAGAAAGCCTTGATTTCTGCACCTATTATTCAGCCACCCGATTGGAATTTACCATTTGAAATTATGTGTGATGCTAGTGATTATGCTATAGGGGCTGTTCTAGGACAAAGAGTTGATAAGAAATTAAATGTTATCCAATATGCTAGTAAGACTCTGGACAATGCCTAGAGAAATTATGCTACTACTGAAAAAGAATTTTTAGCGGTTGTATTTGCTTGTGATAAGTTTAGACCATATATTGTTGATTCTAAAGTAACTATTCACACTTATCATGCTGCTATTAAATATCTTACGGAAAAGAAAGATGCTAAACCTAGACTTATTAGATGGGTTCTCTTGCTTCAAGAATTTGATTTGCATATTATTGATAGAAAGGGAGCTGAGAACCCCGTTGCAGACAACTTGTCTAGGTTAGAGAATGTTCTTGATGACCCACTACCTATTGATGATAGCTTTCCTGATGAACAATTAGCTGTCATAAATGCTTCTCGTACTGCTCCATGGTATGCTGATTATGCTAATTATATTGTTGCTAAATTTATACCACCTAGTTTCAAATACCAGCAAAAGAAAAAGTTCTTCTATGACTTAAGACATTACTTTTGGGATGACCCACACCTTTATAAAGAAGGAGTAGATGGTGTTATTAGACGTTGTGTGTCTGAGCATGAACAGGAACAGATCCTACGCAAGTGTCACTCTGGGGCTTATGGAGGACACCATGCTGGAGATAGAACTGCACATAAGGTATTGCAATCCGGTTTTTATTGGCCTACTCTCTTCAAAGATGCCCGTAAGTTTGTGTTGTCTTGTGATGAATGTCAAAGAATTGGTAATATTAGTAGATGTCAAGAAATGCCTATGGATTATTCACTTGTTATTGAACCATTTGATGTTTGGGGCTTTGATTATATGGGACCGTTTCCTTCCTCTGATGGGTATACACATATTTTAGTTGCTGTTGATTACGTTACTAAGTGGGTAGAAGCTATTCCAACTAGTAGTGATGATCATAACACCTCTATTAAGATGCTTAAAGAAGTTATTTTTCCGAGGTTTGCAGTCCCTAGATATTTAATGACTGATGGTGGTTCACATTTTATTCATGGTGCTTTTCGTAAGATGCTTGCTAAGTATGATGTTAATCATAGAATTGCATCTCCATATCATCCATAGTCTAGTGGTCAAGTAGAACTGAGAAATAGAGAGCTTAAATTAATTTTGCAAAAGACCGTTAATAGATCTAGAAAGAATTGGTCCAAGAAACTTGATGATGCATTATGGGCTTATAGAACTGCATACAAAAGTCCTACGGGTATGTCTCCATATAAAATGGTTTATGGAAAAGCATGTCACTTACCTCTTGAACTAGAACATAATGCATATTGGGCCATTAAAGAGCTCAATTATGATTACAAACTTGCCGGTGAGAAGAGGCTTTTTGACATTAGCTCACTTGATGAATGGAGAACCCAGGCTTATGAGAATGCCAAACTGTTTAAAGAAAAAGTTAAAAGATGGCATGACAAAAGGATACAAAAACACGAGTTTAATGTAGGTGATTATGTATTGTTATATAACTCTCGTTTTTGCAGGCAAACTCCTTTCTAAATGGGAAGGCCCTTAGTCATTGAGGAGGTCTATCGTTCCGGTGCTATAAAAATCAACAACTTCGAAGGCACGAATCCGAGGGTGGTGAACGGTCAAAGAATCAAACATTATATCTCAGGTAATCCTATAAATGTTAAAACTAATGTTATTGAAACCGTAACCCTGGAGGAATACATAAGGGATGCTTTCTAGAACATTTCAGACTCCAAAAAATAGGTATGTGGTATGGTAAGTAAACTGACTCCAAAACAGTTCTAATAGCAATTTTTCTCTGTTTTGGAATATTTAAGAAAATAGGAAATTAAGAAGTAGTCCGGGAAGGACACGAGGCATCCACACGGGTGGAGGGCGCGCCCTACCCACCTGGCCGCGCCCCTGCCTCGTGGGCACCTCGTGTTCTCTCCGGACTCCGTTTTCTTGCACAATACTTCTTTTGGTCGGTAAAAATTCATTATATAATCTCCCGAAGGTTTTGACCACCGTATCACGCAAATATCCTCTGTCTTTCTTTCGAGTTGTTTTTCTGATAGATCTAGATCGCCATGGCGTCTTCAAGCGCCCCCAAGGACAAGTTCTTTGAGAAGGTCATCAACCCCTTCCTCGCGGAGGTGCTGCAACACTCTCAAACCATTGAGATGCGTGAGGGGTTGCTGCACATCCACGATGTTGAGGGACCAAGGAGGACGGGAAGCGTGGAGACAAGACTCAGAACAATGGAGAAACAAGTTTTCAAGTGCCAGGAGATGGTGGAACATGGACTCGACACCAAACACATAATGATCACGGAGTTCACCAACACCACCAAGCAAGATGTCAGGAACATCGGGGAGACCATCTTCAAGCTTCACAAGAAAATCGAGCATCTCCAAGCCCAGATCTATGACCTGCAAAACTAAAACTGTGAGTATGAATATAGATTCAAGAGGATGAGTTTGGCTGCAGATTCGAGGATCCCGGAGACTCGATCATCCTTCTATGATGGTGAGCCTATGCCTTGGAAGATGGACGACAAGCCTACATCATCAACAACTCCATCATCACTACCTCCGAGGAAGGAGACGTAAACACATGGGTATGGGCACTCCCCTTGGCAACTGCCAAGCTTGGGGGAGTGTCCCGGTATCGTATCACCATCACACTTTTATCTTTACCGTTTTGCTTAGTTCGATCCTTTTGGTAATATTTTGATCTAGTAGAATAAAGTTTTAGTATGATCTAGTTTTGAGTTTTGCTTTATGATCCTTCTATGTAATCAAGTCTGTGAGCTATATACAATAAAGATTAGTATTGAGTCAAGGGCTTGATTATCTTGATATGATCTTGAGGGAATAAAAATAAAAGAGAAGAGAAAGAATAAAAAGAATTAAAGAGATCATATGGATATTATGGAGAGTAATGACTTCACATATAAAAAGTATGATGAATAAAAGTTGTTGAAAATTGACAAACATAGTTTTGGTCATCGTTGCAATTAATAAGAAGTAAGTAAGAAAGAGAGGTTTTCACATATAAATATACTATATTGGACATCTTTTATGATTGTGAGCACTCATTAAAATATGACATGCTAAAGAGTTGACGTTGGAGGGTTATGTTTTCTTACATCTGAAATAAATTATATTGTCATGGATCATCCAACATGTTGAGCTTCCCTTTGCCTCTCATGCTAGCCAAATTCTTTGCACCAAGTAGAGATACTACTTGTGCTTCCAAATATCCTTAAACCCAGTTTTGCCATGAGAGTCCACCATATATACATATGGATTGAGTAAGGTCCTTAAAGTATGTTGTCATTGTTGCAAGCAATACAAATTGCTCTCTAAATATGTATGATTTATTAGTGTGGAGAAAATAAGATTTATACGTTCTTGTGATGTGGAAGAAATAAAAGCGACAGACTGCATAATAAAGGTCCATATCACAAGTGGCAATATAAAATGACGTTCTTTCGCATTAAGATTTTGTGCATCCAACCATAAAAGCACATGACAACCTCTGCTTCCCTATGCGAAGGGCCTATCTTTTATTCTTGTCTTATACTTCATACAAGAGTCATGGTGATCTTCACCTTTCCTTTTTACATTTTATCCTTTGGCAAGCACAATGTGTTGGAAAGATCCTGATACATATAGCTAATTGGATGTAAGTTTTCATGAACTATTATTGTTGACATTACCCATGAGGTAAAAGGTTGGGAGACAAACTATAAGCCCCTATCTTTCTCTGTGTCTAACTAAAACGTCATACCCATAAATATTGCGTGAGTGTTAGCAATTGTGAAAGACTAAATGATGGTTGAGTATGTGGACTTGCTGAAAAGCTCTTATATTGACTCTTTCTGATGTTATGATAAATTGCAATTGCTTCAATGACTGAGATTATAGTTTGTTAGTTTTCAATGAAGTTTCTGATTCACACTTGAAATTGTGAATGGATTGTTACTTTAGCATAAGAAATCATATGACAATATATATATATATATATATATATATATATATATATATATATATATATATGTTGCTGTTCTAAGAATGATCTTGATGCCCTCATGTCCGTATTTTATTTTATCGACACCTCTATCTCTAAACATGTGGACATATTTTTCGATATCGGCTTTCGCTTGAGGACAAGCGAGGTCTAAGCTTGGGGGAGTTGATACGTCCATTTTGCATCATGCTTTTATATCAATATTTATTGCATTATGGGTTGTTATTACACATTATGTCACAATACTTATGCCCATTCTCTCTTATTTTACAAGGTTTACATGAAGAGGGAGAATGCTGGCAACTGGAATTCTGGGCTAGAAAAGGAGCAAATATTAGAGGCCTATTCTGCACAGCTCCAAAACTCTTGAAACTCCACGGGGGTCATTTTCAGAATATATGAAAAATATTGAGCGAAGGAAGCACCAGAGGGGGGCCACCCGCCATCCACGAGGGTGGGGGCCGCGCCCCTGCCTCGTGGCCCCCCTGGCAGGCCACCGGTGCCCATCTTCTGCTATATGAGGTCTTTCGTCTGGAAAAAAATCATAAGCTAGCTCACGGGACGAAACTCCGCCGCCACGAGTCGGAACCAATCTAGGGCTCTGGCGGAGCTGTTCTGCTGGGGAAACTTCCCTCCGGGAGGGGGAAATCATCACCAACGTCATCACCATCGATCCTCTCATCGGGAGGGGGTCAATCTCCATCAACATCTTCACTAGCACCATCTCATCCCAAACCCTAGTTCATCTCTTGTATCCAATCTTTGTCCTAAAACCTCAGATTGGTACCTGTGGGTTTCTAGTAGTGTTGATTACTCCTTGTAGTTGATGCTAGTTGGTTTATTTGGTGGAAGATCATATGTTCAGATCCTTTATGCATATTAATACCCCTCTGATTATGAACATGAATATGATTTGTTAGTAGTTACGTTTGTTCCCGAGGACATGGGAGAAGTCTTGCTATAAGTAGTCATTTGAATTTGGTATTCGTTCGATATTTCGACGAGATGTATGTTGTCTCTCCTCTAGTGGTGTCATGTGAATGTCAACTACATGAAACTTCACCATTGTTTGGGCCTAGAGGAGGGCATATTGGGGAGTAATAAGTAGATGATGGGTTTCAAGAGTGACAGAAGCTTAAACCCTAGTTTATGAGTTGCTTCGTAAGGGGCTGATTTGGATCCATATGTTTCATCCTATGGTTAGGTTTACCTTAATACTTCTTTTGTAATTGTGGATGCTTGCAAGAGGGGTTAATCATAAGTGGGATGCTTGTCCAAGGAAGGACAGTACCCAAGCACCAGTCCACCCACACATCA
Organism: Triticum dicoccoides; assembly: GCF_002162155.2. NCBI lineage: Eukaryota > Viridiplantae > Streptophyta > Magnoliopsida > Poales > Poaceae > Triticum > Triticum dicoccoides. Next base: position 622,491,094 of record NC_041384.1, on the reverse strand, counting down.
AATTATCAAAGTACCAAACACGAATCATATGAACGTGATGAAAACTAGCTTGACGATAATTCACATGTGTCCTCGGGAGCGCTTTCCTTTATATAAGAGTTTGTCCAGGCTTTTCCTTTGCTACAAAAAGGGTTGGGCCATCTTTCTGCAACTTATTTACTTTTGTTACTTGTTACCATTACAAATTACCTTATCACAAAACTATCTATTACCGATAATTTCAGTGCTTGGAGAGAATACCTTGCTGAAAACCGCTTATCATTTCCTTCTGCTCCTCGTTGGGTTCAACAATATTACTTGTTGAAAAGTCTACAATAGATCTCCTACACTTGTGGGTCATCAAGGCCATATCTGCATATGCTAGGCTCGTCAAGTTTAACCACAGTATTCTACGTGTGCAAAACTGGCTTGCACCCGTGGTATGTGAACGTAGAGCTTATCACACCCGATCATCACGTGGTGTCTCGACACGACGACCTGTAGCAACAGTGCATACTCAGGGAGAACACTTATACCTTGAAATTTAGTGAGAGATCATCTTATAATGCTACTGTCGAACTAAGCAAAATAAGATACATAAAGGATAAACATCACATGCAATCAATATAAGTGATATGATATGGCCATCATCATCTCGTGCCTTTGATCTCCATCTCCAAAGCACCGTCTTGGTCACTATCGTCACCGGCTTGACACCTTGATCTTCCATATAAGCATCGGTGTTGTCTCGCCAACTATTGCTTCTACGACTATCGCTACCGCTTAGTGATAAAGTAAAGCAATTCCATGGTGATTGCATTTCATACAATAAAGCGACAACCATATGGCTCCTGCTAGTTGCCGATAACTGTGTTACAAAACATGATCACCTCAGACAATAAAATTTAGCATCATGTCTTGACCATATCACATTACAACATGCCCTGCAAAAACAAGTTAGACGTCCTCTACTTTGTTGTTGCAAGTTTTACGTGGCTGCTATGGGCTAAGCAAGAACCATTCTTACCTACGCATCAAAAACCACAATGCGGTATAGTGATTACTTTTTGATCTTCAGAAAAAACCCTGTTCATTGAATCCGATTCAACTAAAGTTGGAGAAACTGACACCCACCAGCCACCTATGTGCGAAGCATGTCGGTAGAACCAGTCTCGCGTAAGCCTACGCGTAATGTCGGTCTGGGCCGCTTCATCCAACAATACCGTTGAATCAAGAATCAACTAGTGACAGCAAGAAATATGTATATACCCACGCCCACAACTCCTTTGTGTTCTACTCGTGCATATAACATCTACGCACGAACCTGGCTTTGATACCACTGTTGGGGAACACAGTAATTTCAAAAGAAATTCCTACACACACGCAAGATCATGGTGATGCATAGTGATGAGAGGGGAGAGTGTTGTCCACATACCTTCGTAGATAGTAAGCGGAAGCGTTATGACAACGCGGTTGATCTAGTCATACGTCTTCACGAACGACCAATCCTAGTACCGAAAGTACGGCACCTCCACGATCTGCACACGTTTGGCTCAGTGACGTCCCACGAACTCACGATCCAGCAGAGTGTCGAGGGAGAGCTTCGTCAGCACGACGGCGTGATGATGGTGATGATGATGCTACCGGAACAAGGCTTCGCCTAAGCACCACTATGATATGACCGAGGTGGATTATGGTGGAGTGGGGCACCGCACACGGCTAAGGGATCAATGATCAAATTGTGTGTCTATGGGGTGCCCCCTCCCCCGTATATAGAGGAGTGGAGGAGGGGGAGGGCGGGCCCTCTACTATGGCGCGCCCTGGGGAGTCCTACTCCCACTGGGAGTAGGATTCCCCTCTTCCATGTAGTAGGAGTAGGAGAGAAGGAAAGGGAAGAGAGAAGAGAAGGAAGGAGAGGGCGCCGCACCTCCCCCTAGTCCAATTCGGACTAGGCCTTGGGGGGCGTGCGGCCTGCCCTAGGAAGCCCCACCCTCGCTCCCTAAATCCCATTAGGGCCCACATACACCCTGGGGGGTTCCGGTAACCACCCAGTACTCTGGTTAATGCCTGAACTCACCCGGAACCATTCCTATGTCCAAACACTACTAGGAAAACCCTTACTAGTAGCGCTAGTTTTTTGGCTATTAGTAGCGCGGGCAGGCGCGCTACTGCTACGACGCTACAACTATTTTTAGCAGTGGCGCTTGTTTGAACCAGCGCTCCTGCTATCTATATCTAGGAGTAGCGCGCCTCTATCCATCGCTACTGCTAATACTAGTAGCGTGCCCCTACAACCAACGCTACTGGTAAGCAGCGCTGCTACTACTCCAATACCCGACGCTACTGCTAGCATTTTTTTTATGTTGCTGTATTTGTATTTTTACAGGTTTTATACAATTACAACATACACATACACTCAAACTATATGAAAAAGGAATGTCTCATCATCATCATCGAAGTGGTACAACATAGTCTCATCATATCAACATAGTCTCAACACAAATGATGTCGATCTCATCATCATCTCGAAATAGAGATACAAGTTAATGATCACATGTCTCTTACATTGTCATTGTAGACACATGTTTCATCATCTACCTAAACTATGACATACGAGATAAGAGCGATCACGATGATCAAAAGCGGTATTATGTAGTAGTTTTTGCAGCGGCGCTGGTTCTGAATCCCCTGTTGTGCTGTGAATCTCAAGTAACTAGCTTCGGCTTCCGCTCTACTATCAAACCCTTTCTGGCTTCCACCGGAGAAGCCAGAGACTTGGGCCTGACACTCTGGCCACTCATCATACACACCCAGAACATGCCCTACATACACGACATACCACTTCCTCGCCATCGTTGATCTATATACCTGTCAGAGATGCACATATATATATATATATATCATCAAGCGAATTCAATGAAACAGTCAAGAAATAGAAGCAACATATATAGTATACATAGTTAAGAAATTTTATCATACCGAAAGTAATTAACTAGAGCGCCACACCATACATCTAATAGTTTCGTCGTACTGAGAGATTTGAAGTTTCGTCGTACAGAAAGTATCAAGTAACTAAACATACAAATTGTTTTTAAGCTGTGCACTCTTCCCATCTGTCCATATCCGGAAGGGTGGACCCAAGCTTAGTGAAAGGTGTCATGTCCTGACGCTGTAGGGCAATGCGGGTTCGGACGTCGACTCGCGATATTGGGCCACCGTAGAACATCCCATTCTCTTTGAGGACATCTTTTTTCATGATGATGGACATAATTTCCTGCTGGATCCGGTAGAAATCATTTCAAAGTTGATTATCTGGCACGGCTCCAAAGGCTTCGTCCCATCTCTGGATATGGGTATCAGATGAAGATTTCATGCAAAGTGATTGCACATCCCTTCTGTACTCCATCATTAGATGGATGACATAGAATCCATCATTCTCGCTTCTTGCCAGTTGCTGGATGCAACAGAAGTCAGTCTTGTGGCCGAAACAAATCCCGGCCTTATTTGTTTTTTTGCATTGGAAGTAGCCACCCCGCATGCTGAAGCCCAGCATAGCTCTGTCCAGAACATACTTTATGTGTGTGTAATATTTCTTATGTATGTTCTTCGACGGGTCCAAATATAGAGCGCGGGAGTAACGCGGGTAAAGAACGATGAGAACGACACGACACCCCCCGCTGTGCAAAATACACGATCAAGTTAGCCTCCGTGCGTGCAAATTAACTATTGAAATGCACGTATGTGTTATAGTGCTATCCGCGGATGACTTATCTAGGATGATAAGGTAGGAGAATCGTTTCTTTAATTTGTCCTTATTGCTGACCAAATATTCTTCGATGTACTGACTCGCATATTGACGGTTGGCGTTGTTGATTGACAAGAAACCCTCATGCATGTAGCATGGGTCCGCGACCGCAAGACCGGTGACTTGCTCTCTCCTGACAATGTAGTTCTTGTACAGCGCATACAGGTGGGCGAACGTAAAATCGAGTGTCCTCATTTGAAACATCTAGAAGATGTAATCAAACCTCGGGAAGAAGAGGTCCGCGGGGCATGTGTGGACATAAATCTTGCAACTGCTCGGCACATGAACCATATAAAGTGGGTATCCTGGATCATCCGAGGTGAGGAGGCTTCTCTCTGTCGAAAGCACATGGTCATGGTGTCTCCTGAGATCCCCTGCTATGGCAGCTAGTGCATTCGTCGGTACCATTGGCTCTCCCGCGACATGGATTAATGGCGCATGTTTCATAGGTACACGGTCAACCTTGGTCGAAGGCGGCTGGCTGCTAGAACCAACATTACCGGCTTTATTGGATTTTCTCGCCGCCGGTCTCTTCCTCTATCAGACCCTCCCTGAGAACCACCCCTAGTGTCGTCGGGCTCAGCATTGGACGAGTCTGGCTTATTAGTTGAGCTTGGGTGGATCCGGCATCTGGAGGCGTGTCCTACGAGGATTGCATGAACAAAGACTTCTTGCACTCCTGAGGACGTTCCGACTCTGGTACATGCATCTCATATTCATATGGTTGACTCATTGTTACTTCGTTGTCAAAGGCAGTATTGAAATACTGGTTAGGGTCATCGGCCTCCTCCATCTCATGATCCATATACTCTTCCATGGGGCAGATGGCATAATCTTCCGGAACGGTTGGCCCTCCTTCCTCATGTCTCTCGATCTCAGCAAGCAGCACAGACGATGGTTGTACTTGTGTAGGTGGTGTTGTGGTCATACCTTCCTGAGGTCCCGTTGGTGTGCTCCCGTCCACCTCGACACGAAGAAGATTTTTCGGCCACAGGATCGGCCAATTTTTGCATTGGCCAAGCTGCATGGGGGTCTCGTCATCCTTTCCATTGGTTTGTATCGGACGAGGGAAACCCTCGTAGCCCGCTTTCACACTCGCCACGGAGACCCTTAAGGCGTTATTAGGCATCTACCGGCGGTGAAGCAATCGATCCTTAGGCTTGACTATAGTACCCTTCCCCACATCCACCAACCCGCCCTTCATGTGGTAAAGGAGGGTGCATGGAGTGGAGTCGGCCTACAAAGACATATACGCGCGGCGTCAGAGATCCAAAAAGAACGGCAACTGAAGATTACTTAATTAGTTGAGTTGATGAAGGTGCGACGCGTATTTACCATGAGGGCATCGAGCTCAGCCAATGTTGACGGCCCGATATTCAAGCCAGAGACGGAGCTAGGGCTGCTGTGAGAGCTGGGTGCAGGAGCAAGTGCTGGAGGAGGTGCGGGTGCGGTTGCCATACTAGGTACGGGTATGGGTGCGGTGTTCATTGAGTTGCTTCCGGTGAAGCTGGGCATGGGGCAATCACTTGGTGGCGTGTTTGGATTTTGTTGCACCCATGTGAACACTGTTGGAATCAAGCTTGTAAAGGCAGCCACCATGTCATCTCTATAGGCAGCGATTATCTCAGCTTTGGTCTTAGCTTTTGCTTTCTCCATCGCCCACGCCACCTTCTCATCGATAGTCACTTGACTGAACTTCTTTCTCTGTCTTTTGGCCTCGGGGTCCTTGTTATAATAGTACTTCCACATGGCGCTATGCCCAGCGCCGTGCACACGTCCGATTGCGGCCGCTGGCCGGGCGGGTGTCCCATCATTATGTTCATGGCCCGGTTGAAAGGAGTGTCCCACTTGTACTTCGCCGACGACTGAGTCGACTGAGTCGACGAGTCGCTTTCGGCCGCAAGCTTGTGTTGCTCTCTCTGCAAAATGGACCGTGAATCATTTACGAATGCGACTAGAATGTAGTATACTTCATTGATTAGAAGCTAATATGTGTAAAAGGAGAATTACCAGTAATCTCATGAATTTCCTAGTCGGCCCGTCGGTGAAAAGAAATCTTTTTTGGGGGTCCCTAGAGAATCGGGCCCTGATGAAGTCATGCTCCTGCTGGTCGGTGAACTCAGCCAATGGGTCTAGGATCCCCTGATGTTCACGTTCTGCGTCCTCCTTAGTCCACACAGGCCTCTTTCCCGTGTAACCACGACTTCCAAAGTGGTGGTTCCCCATGTTCTTTGCCTGTAGCTGCTTGCCTCTCTCCGACCTGGCCTTGGCAGCTTCTTCATTGCAAGTCTCCTTGAACTTTTCAAAGTCCTCTATCGTAATTTTCGCATTGTCTGCAACAATCTCAGCGTAGGTTTCATGGTCTACTTCAATCGCCTTTTTCACCCTAGTTTTCCAAGCGCTCAATGCGTTGCTGAACTTCCCAAGGGCTTTGTTGTTGATTTTTCTCATGGCATCATCTTCCCATGGGTCGACATCGTCATTTCGACCCGGGAACTGGAATCTTGCATGCAACCTAGTTAGGAGCAGCTTCTTCAAATTTTCATTCTTCCGTATTTTCGTGGTGTTGATGTTAGCTGTATCTTGTAGGATGCATGCTAATTGGTTGCCGTAACACGCTGCCACTTCCCGCGGCTCTATTGGCTCGAACTCGCCAGGGTGCACCGCCGTGACCACCAGTCTTCCGGTGCTGAGTTCATTTGGGTGGCGTGTCCTCTTTTCCTTCTTTCCCTCACTGGCGTGGGAGGTCCCACCTTCCGTGCTATAGTTAGGAACATCATCTGCGCCAGTCTCAGTGCCGGTGTCGTTGGTGGCATCAGTGTCGGCGCCGGCGCCACCACCGTTGTCATCCATCATGACAAGGGGGTCTTGACACCTAGCTTGCTGTCTCTCCTGATCCACCAGAAAGTCTAGGTAGGCGTGTGCTCGAACTAATTGGGACTGAGAACCTCCCGCCTCATCGGTGTCGGTCATGTTTCCTAGGGTTCAATGTCATAGTCGTTTAATTACCGAGCTTTATATAATAAAGTGAATAATGAAAAAAAAGTGACATTTTTTTGCCGGAAATGTCGTTTCATTCCCGTCGTGACAAATCTCGAGCACTCAATATGTCCAACTTTCTAGCACAAGTCATGCCGAAATTCATGGAAAATTTCGGCATGACCTTTGCTAGAAAATCCGCCAGAAAATTTTGCCTGAAATTTGCCGGAATGGAAATGAATCAACATTTCCGGAAAAACATACGTCACTCGCAATTGATTTCCCTGCAAATGACAATAAGCACTATGTGCTGAAGTAGCATTTCACTAATAATCACGGAGATGCAGCCCAAAGTGAAGCTTACTGCCCAAAGTTAAAAATCTTCTTTTTTAACTTGAAAAGTGAAGCTTACTTCCCAAAGTGAAGCTTCACTGGCTAATTTTCATTTTCTACAGAACTGCAAAAGTGAAGCTACTGCCCATAGCATATAACAAAAAACATATCAATGAATGAAGCATTGTTGCCAATACAACAACTACTTGTGGCTCATACAAAAACAAAAATGCAAAATTGATCACCGCATATTTTCACTAAGAATACTTTCTGCCAACTACTTGCTGCCAATAGAAGTACTTGTGGCTTAATACAAAAAACAATCTTTAGTTTCCACTAATCTTCAGTGGCAGAAAAATGCAAAATTGATCACCGCATATTTTTAGTTCCAAGTTTCAACAGTTTTAGTTTCTGATTTATAAATGAGGCTAAAAATACTCAGCAAATTCTTTTCTAAATTTTTACTCCAAGTGACAGTAACTTCAAGTGAGTAACTATAGTAACTTCAAGTGGGTAACTCCATTTTCTGAATTTTTTGAGCATTGTTTTTTGCAATGATGCTAGCTAGCTAGAGTGGCATCTACTGCCTTAGTAATCAAGAATGAGCATTGTTTTTGCAAGCGAAAGAAAGAAACAGAGCATGTATGCATGAGTGAGCAGTTTGCATAGAGATAGAGGAGAGGAAGGGGTGGCACACCGAGCGTCAAGGTCAGGCTCGCCGGGGCTGAGGGGGTGGCGTCGGGGTTGAGGACGTCGGCGTCGTGGTCGGCATCGCCGGGGCTGAGGGCATCCTTATCCTCCTCGTTGAGCACTGTCGATCTGTAGAGACCGAATTTGGTTAGAGAGAGAGAGAGGGAGAGAGACCTGCCGGCGGAGAGGATGGCGCCAGTGGTGGGGACTGCACGGGGGAGCGGCGAAACAGGGGGAGGGGCCGGGGGCACCACAGGGGGAGGGGGCGGGGCGAGCGGCCGGTGGCACGGGGGGAGGGGTCAGGTGTGGCCTGCGTCGACGGCGGCGATGGCGGGTGCGGCATCAGCGGTGGCACGCGTCGCAGAGAAAGGGGATCAGATCGAGCAAGAGTGAGAGAGAGGAAAGAGATGTGTGGCTATCTAGGCAACTTAGCTACAGCGCGGGGCAGCAAAACGCGCTATAGCTAACTTAGCTATAGCGCGGGGCAGCAAAACATGCTATAGCTAACTATAGCGCGGGGCAGCAAAACGCGCTATAGCTAAGTTAGCTATAGGGCAGGACAGCAAAACGCGCTACTGCTTACCTTTTATTTTATTTTTCTTTTTCCTTTTCTTTCATTTGCACTTTCCTTTTTCTTTTCCTTCTTCATATTCCACTAACTTCCTTCTTTCTTTTTTTATTTGTCTTTCATTTCATTTTCCACAACTTATTAGTTCCTTTTTCTTTTTATTTTTCTTTCATTTGTAGTTTTCTTTTTCTGATCTTTCATTTTCATTTGTACAAAGTTTGTATAGCAGGGGTATATATAGCTCTAGCTAGCTAGGGTTTAATTTGGTTTGTCATTGGAGCAATACCACTGTTACTCTCCGGATAATAATTAGTATAATATAGATTACATCATTTGACCGCTAACGGCAATATACAAAATAGCTAGACACACACAAAATTTGTGGATTAGTTTGTCAGCTTGGGCGACAACGACGCTTTAGACTGATCTTCTTCCCTCTTTTTTTCGTTGTCGGATAATTGAGCCCATGGTCGTGACTTTTCCTTCTCCAGGGACTACGATCTTTTGTAGGTAATGTAGTCTTCATTCTTCTTTTGATGTATGTTTCATCGTCATCAGCATCATCTTCCCTCATCGGATCACCATACTGGTCGTAGTCTTCCTTGTTGGCGACTCCATCAATTCCGGTGATGCTCCTTTTGCTTCTCCTCACGACAACACGGCTGGGATTAATCGGATCAGTTATGAAGAAACATTGTGTCACGTGTTTAGCGTGTACCCATGGCTCATTTTTGGCGATGGCGTTGACGGTACCACTATTGGAGTCGGGTATACACATGGTAGTGAAATGTCGGTTTTCTCTTTGTATATTCTTAGCCCATCTGACATGGAACATCCTCGCGCTATGCAATCCAGAGTAGTTAAGCTCCCATATCTCTTTGACCCTTCCGTAATATCTTTCAATTACATTCCCGGTCATGGTTTCCATCGTCACCCCTGAGTTTTGGTCATCACTGTTTATATCATTCGCCTCCGTGTAGAACGTGTATCTGTTGATATCGTATGCTTGATAAGTCGCGAGGTTGGTCGAGGGGCCATGTGCTAAGGCGTATATGAGCGTTCTGTTCAGACAACCCTCTTCCGGGGGATTAGCCAAAACTTGCTCTTTGAACCAACGCAAGAAATTGGAGTTGTGCTCTGTAATAACTTCAGCGTCCGTCCTATGCACCCCATGGTCGCAGTACTTCTTTGCGATGGTCACTTTGTGCAGTGTCACGAAATCTTCTAGCACATCTAGGTGTTGTAGCACTTCTAAGTTTGCCCTATCTAGGTCATTTTGTCGGCCCGAGCGTAACACATTCACATTCCTATGGCCGTTGGTGTGACCTTCGCCTTCGAGCCTTCCACAGTGCTTGTTGACGGGCAAACCAACAACAGGGTCTCCGGTGCCTACTAGATAACTCTCACAGAAAGAGATGCACTCTTTGGTCGGATATCCCTGGGCTATGCTTTCATCTGGACGGGACATGTTAGGAACGAATCCTTTGATGACGCCATTCATCCTCTCGAACGGCATCATGCTGTGCAGGAATGTCGGCCCTAGGTCGATGATGTCGTCCACGATGTGGACACATAGATGCACCGTGACATCAAAGAATGCGGGCATGAAGTACATCTATAGCTCATTCAGTATGACAATGATCTCTTCCTATAGCCTATGGAGTTGCTTCACTGATCGACTTTCGAGAGATAGCATCAAAAAAGTGGCATAGGTCAGTAAGCGTCTCACGCACATGTGTGTCTATAATCCCTCTAAGTGCAACCGGGAGTAACTGCGTCATCATCACATGACAGTCGTGAGACTTCATCCCACTAAACCTTTTTTCCTTAGTGTCTAGATATCTGCTTATCTTCCCACAGTATCCGGAACTAACTTTGATTCCGGCAAGGCACTTGAACAATTGATCGACCTCCTTCGGATCAAAGGTGAAGCAAGAGGGGGGCAATATTGTTCTTCCTTCTTGTTTACTTTTTCCCCTATCTCCCGTCTCCGTCTCCGTCTCGGTCTCCTCTGACGACCTTTTACCGGGCATTTGGAGATCTTTCTTGATATTCAAAAATTCCAAGTCTTTTCTTGCCTTCGGCCCATCCTTGGTCCTCTCCGGCATGTTCATCAATGTTCCAAGCAAACTCTCAAGGATATTTTTTGTGATATGCATTTGATCAAGGCTATGAGGCGTGTCGAGTATGGGCCAGTATTCCAAGTCCCAGAAAAAAGATGTCATCTTCCATACCTTCAGCAGGGGCTCCGGCGCCTTTTTCTTCGTCTTTCCCGGCGAGGGGCACTCTTCCCAGTTCTTCAATAACTTATATATTTCTGCACCGCTACGCTTACGTGGAGGACCTCGATGCTCAGCCTTACCATTGAATAGATCTCCACGCTTTCTCCACGGGTCATCCTTCTTGAGCCATCTTCGATGCCCCATGTAAATGATTTTCGAAGACCCGCCATCTTTCAATAGCTGCAGAGAAGTTGTATCATCCATGCACCTCATGCATCCGCAATATCCGTGGCACACTTGGCCGGAGAGATAGCCGTAACCGAGATAGTCCTGCACCGTCATGATCAGCGCGGCTCTCATGTAGAAATACTATCCTTTGCTTGCATCCCATGTCTTGGCCAGCGTTGTCCATAAGGTGTGTAGCTCCTCTTTCAGTAACTCGAGATACAAATTTATATCATGTCCCGGCTATCTCGGCCCTTGATTAAGCATAGCCATGTGTATGTATTTTTCCTTCACGCACAACCAGGGGGGAGGTTGTACATCCATACAAACACGGGCCATGTGCTATGATTGGTGTTCTGGTTGCCAAATGGATTCATGCCATCACTACTAGCGCCAAGCATGATATTCCTTGGATCATTTGCGAAAAAAATCAAATTCAGCATTTAATGCTCTCCACTGGCTAGCATCTGCGTGGTGTCTCAGCTTCCGCTCATCTCCGTCATCTGGCTTCACCCTCTCCACGTGCCAGCGCATAAGCTTTGCTTTCTTAGGATCTATGAAATACCGATGTAGACATGGAGTGATCAGAAAGTACTATACAACTTTCTGTGGAGCTTTCTTTCCGGCCTTTTTATATCGTGAAGCATTGCACTTTGCATAGATGATTTTTTCCGCCTGCTCGTTATGATATATGATGCAATCATTGATGCATGTGTGATATCTAATGTGTGGCAGATCAAGAGGGCACACGATTTTCTTTGCCTCCTCGACACTAGTAGGACACAAGCTTCCCGCGGGAAGAACCTTCTTTAGATACTTAAAAAGCTCATCCAAGCTTGTATCTGTCCATTTGTTTCTTGCCTTCATCTTTAGAAGTTCTAGTGTGAAACTCAAGCGGGTCACCTCGGGATTGCAACCATCATACAAAGGAGTCATCGAGTCTACCTCCAGTTGCGCCAGTTTGGCCTCCTCTCTAGATGCAGCTCTGTCGCTAGTCGTCTTCTTGTGAAGCAGGTATCGAACATGCAGGTCCTGCATGGCTGAACTTATTAGCGACGAAGACGGCGGCGTGTCCGCGTCTTCTCCGCCTTGAACTGCCTCTTCGCCATCGGCATTTCTGAGGCCGTCTTCCTCTTGGGGCACATAATCGGTCATCTCTTCGTCTGGTGGCCCCATGTCGTTATTTCCTGCCCCGTCGACATCCTCGTCATCATCATCTTCACTTATCCACCGAGTATGGCCATGCATGAAACCATGCATGAGCAGGTGCGCCTTGAATGTGCCACCCTAAAGGGGTCAAGCCTGACTATTCCTTTGCATTTTTGACACGGGCATAAAACATCCTTCAGTCTTTTTCATACATGTCGTCCACAGCGGATTGCCAGTATCTTTCCACCATCTTTCCATTGACCTTCATGATCACCCGCGCATGGAGCAAATATTATAACCACGTATATATGCATGCATGGATCAAATTCATACAAAAATTCGGCATGATCTTCCCTAAACATAGGACATATTGAGTTTGCCCGAAATTCGCCGAAACGGAATTGAATCGACATTTCGACAAAACATAGGCAACTCATGTCACCCACATTATTTCATCAAATACACAATGTAGGCAACTCAAATTATGCCACACACAATTCGATATATTCTCATATCG
>NC_041384.1:622388019-622478142 GCF_002162155.2 Triticum dicoccoides | reverse complement strand
TCTAACTAGCTAGCTACCTCCCTAGGGAGAGAGAGCTAGGGAGAGAGTGGGAGGAGAGGGAGAGAGGAGAAGAGGGAAGGCATTAATGGAAGGGGGTGGGGGAGGGCAAAGAAGAGGGGGAGGGAGGGCATTAATGGAGGGGGTCACTACTAGGGAAAAGGCTAGCAGCAGCGCGGGTTCTAGGTATATTAGTAGCGCGGGGACCAGCGCTACTAATAAGGTGCTACAGCTAACCCGTAGCAGTAGCGCGTGCACACCCGCGCTACTGCTATACAGTGTAGCAGCAGTGCGCTTCGTGGAAGCTCGCTCCTGCTAATAGCTCTAGCGCGCTTTGCCTGGACGCGCTACTGCTACTGTGGTGCTGCTGCTAACTTTTCTCCACTCGCTACTGCTAATTTTAGTAGTTTCTTTCCTGCATATTTGTTTTGTATGTGAACAGGCTTTAAACAAGAATATTTAGCAGATACAAATGTCATCATGATACACATACAAATGGCTGCGAGACCACAAATGTAATCATAACATATACATACAAATAGTCTCATCAAAATCATCATCCAACACAAAGTGGTATCTCGTCATCATCTCAAAAATAGCGATACATGCAAGTCTTGAATACTTTCAACTACAACGTCATCCATCTAAACAATGGTATACACGAGAAGAGCTATCACTATGAGTGAGAGCGGAACTATGCAGTACATGAGGCGGCGGTTACGAGTCCTCTCTCGCGCTAGCGTGAACCTCAAGTAACTAGCTTCGGCTTCTTGTCTGGTTTTGAAGCCTTTATGGCTAGCGCCCGAGACCCCATTCACTTGCGCCTGACACTCAGGCCACTCGTTGTACACCCCCGGAACCTTCCCTTTGTACACAACATAGCACCACCATCTCGCCATCAAGAAACTAGGTACCTGTTAGAGATGCATGTTCATCAAGAGGATGTATAATCATATGCAACAAAATATATTAGAGCAACACGAAAAAGAAAGGGTTAATTAGCATCTAGATGCAACATACAGTACGCAAACTAATTAACTAGATGTATGTAGGTCATCGTACCAAAACAAACAAAGTAGCATTACGCAAGTTCGGCAGGGACCGTGGACATCACCAAGTATCATCGCTACAGAAAGTATACAAGTTCAACCGACACATATCATCATCATCGGCATCATAAATCACTAGAAGTTCCATCCTTCCATATCATCGAGGATGGACCCTAGCTTCTTGAATGGCGTGAGGTCTTGACGTTGCATGCCTATGCGAGTTCGGACGTTAGCCCGTGATATAGGGCTGTGGTGGAACATCCCCTTCTCATCGATGACTTCTTTCATGATGATCGTCGCAATGTCCCTTTGGATGCGAAAGAAGTCATCTCTAAGTTTATAATCCGCTTCTCCATGAGATTCTAGCCACTTGTGGATATGTTCATCATTTCTGCTTGTCATGCGAAGCTTTTGGTGATCCGTGTTGAACTCAATCATGAGATGGAGGATGTAGAATCCATCCTTCTTGCTTGGTTTTGGGACATGGATGTAGCAGAAGTTAGTTTTATGCGTGAAACCCATCTTCTTATTCCTTTGTTTCCTGATCTGCATGTGGCCACATCTAATGCTGAAGCCTTGGAGAGCATCATCTAGAATATTCATTATGTGTGTGTAGTCCTTCTTCTCGTAGTCTCTGGAAGGGTCGAAATACATGGCTTGGGAGACTCGCAGGTAAAGAACGATAAGGACGGTGCGCCCGTTGCTGCGGGGAAAAGACACCTCAAATTATTCTTCATATGAGCGAGAAGGAATGATTGAAATGTACGAAAGGGTTGTCCGGAACTAACTTACTTTGGATGATAAGGCAGGAGGACAATTTCCTGGTCCTTATTCAGTACCATGAAGTTTTGGAGGTAGTCCCTAGCAGTTTCACGCTCAAAGTCCCGAGACTCAAGAAAGACTCGTGCATGTAGTCGGATCCGCCACACAGATTTGCGAGACTTCTTCTCTCTTCATGATGGAGATCATATGTAGCGCAAAAAGGTGGACGATTGTAAAATCGAGCCGCCTTGTCAGAAACATCTCAGAGATATGGTCAAACCGCAGGAAGAACGCCTCCGCGGGTTGTGTGTCCACATAGCACTTACCCTCAGGCACATGAGTCGCGTATGTCGGATATCCTGGATCCTTCGAGGCTAGTAGGTTTTTCTCAGTCGACTGCACATGGTCATGCAGTCTCCTGAGATCCCCTGATAGTGCCTCCAGCGGTTTCAACAGTAGCATCGGCTCGCCTGTGAGATGGAACATGGCCGCACCTTTCACGGGTACACGCTCTTCAGAATCCATCATCTGGCTGCTATGTGCTCTGGCTTGTTTGGAGGAAGCTATCTTCCCCGATCTCTTCCTCTCCTTTTTCTTGGGCACACCTTCCAGACCCTTCCTTAACCCCCGCCCCATTGTTCCCGGGCTAAGCACTATACGACCCTTGGCTAGTTGAGCCTGTGTTGAGGCGGCATCTTCAGGCGTGTCCTGTGAGGATTTCATGAAGAGAGACTTTTTGTAATCCCTGCTACGACCTTCCTGGCCGGGCAGATCATCCATATCCTCATTAGCATGCCGATAGCCTTATTCGTCATATGGTTGACTCATCATATCTATGTCACAGTCATACACGTTTGTATTGAGGAAATCCATTGGGTCGACCTCCGTCTCATCATCCATTCTATGTTCTACAGGACCGATTACATTAGCCAGTACTATTGCACCCCCTTAACCACGTCGTCCGCCGCTCTCACTCGGCACTACAGGAGCTGGTAATTGCGTAGGCGGGGTGGTGGTCTCCGCACATGGTTGTTGATGTGTGGTTATTGGTGTGCTCTCGGCCAACTCCAGACGAATAAGAATCTTCGGCCATAGCAGCACCCAACCCTTGCAGTTTCCAATTCGCGGCAGGGTCTCGTCGTCCTCTCCCACAAGCTTTACTAGAGGAGGCAAATGCTCGTGCCCCGATTTCACACTGGACAAGTTAACTCTGAAGTGCCCAGCGGGGATCGGGTGATTGTGGAACATGGGTTGCAAGGGGTTCATTACCATCCCCTTTCCCACGTCCACCTTCTGGCCTTTGATCAAGTTGAGTATGGTGCATGGGGTTTCTTCGGCCTGCAAACACATGTCTGTGGCATAAAACATCCGAAAGGCAACGAAAATGGAATATTCTATGTTGGTGCAACATGTAATTACCGTGATGGCGTCGAGCTCATCCAAAGATGAAGGCCCACCTAGCACGCCAGAGACTAAGGACGGGCTGCTATGAGCGGGAGCGACTGCGAGAGGAGGCCCGGTTGCGTGAGCAAGTGATGGTACGATGGTGTTGTTGTTCATGGAGTTGCTCCCGACGAAACTGGGCAACGGGAAATCATGTACCGTCTTGTCTGGATTTTCCTTCGTCCAGTTGATGATAGCTGGAACCAAGTTAGTAGCGAAATCATTTCTGCAAGCAGTTACAGCTGCATTGACTGCCTGCAGTAGCAACTCATTTTTCTCCTTGGCTGTTTTTTTCGCGTCCTCAGCTATTTTTTTCTCGACTGCAAGCTTCACCTTCTCGTCGATGTCCGCCTGACTAAACTTATTTTTCTGCTTCTTGGCCTCCGGGCCCTCGTTGTAAAACACCTTCTATGTGGCGCCGTCTCCAGCGCCGTGCACACAACCATATTGCGGTCGCTGGCCCAAAGGGAGTCCCTTAAGTTCATGCAAGGCCCGGTTGAGAGGGGTGTCCCACTTGGGCCTCATCGGAGAAGTAGGGCTTTCGGCTACAAGCTGGTGTTGATTATCCTACAGAAGTAGCGTGAACCGTTTAGGAATGTGTAGTCGACTAGATCTGGAGCTAAATGTAAGGTGGTAAAAGAATAATTACCAGTAGTCTAATCAATTTCCTCGTGATCTGGTCCGTGTAAAAAACCTTCTTTTCCTTGTCCCACTTGTAGCGGGCCCTGATGAAGTCACGCTCCAAGGGGTTGGTGAACTTCGCGAAGGGGTCTGGGATACCCGCGGCTTCACGCTCCACGTCATCCTTATCCCATATGTGCCTTTTACCGAGGTAGCCACGGCTTCCGAGGTGATGCTTCCCCATGTTCCTTTGCTGAAGGCTCTTGAATTTCGTAGCCTTATACTTGGCTGCCTCGGTAGCGCAAGTGTCCTTGAACTTTTTGAACTCCTCTACCGTAAGTGTCGGATTTTCCTCCAGAATCTTGGACAGGGGTTCCTCAGCCTCAATAGCTCGTTTCACCCTCCCTTTCCAGGAGGCCAAATCATTGCTGAACATGCCCATGGCGTGATTGTCAATCTTTTTCATCTTCGGATCATCCCACGGTTCTTCTATGTTATCATCCCGGTCGGGGAACTTGAATCTCTTGTGCAACTTCGTTAGGACCAACTGCGTCAAATGTTCTTTACTCCTTAAGTCATCGTCGTTGATGCTCGCGCATTCCCGTATGATGCATCCTACTTGGTTACCATAGCACTTGCGAGGTTCTTCTGGCTCTAATTGCTCAAACTTGTCAGGTGCCATCTTTATGATCACCAGTCGTCCAATCCCTAGTTTGTTAGGTTTTCGCATCCTCTGCTTCTTCTTTTCGGTAGCGGCATCGGCGCCGGTATCTTCCTCGCTGGTACCTTCCCTGCCAGTCTCGGTGCCGCCATCGGTGCCAGCGCCATCGGTGTCGATGTCGGCGTCAGTACCACCATCGAGGCTGACCTGCAAACCTTGACTTTGCATTTTCTTTGCAGTCAAATAGTCGAGGTACTCTTGTTCACCCTCATAATCCATCTCGTCTGCATCTCGGTCAGAAGGCCCAGTTTCTTCATTGTTCGACATATTTCCTATGATTAAGTCTCCTCGTTTAATTCTAAAACTATGAAAAAAATGAGAAATGACATAAAAAAGAAATCTATGTTTGCCGGAATGTCGTTTCCGAGCACTCGATATGCCTACTATCTAGCACAAATCATGCCAAAATTCCCGGAAAATTTCGGCATGACCTTTGCTAAAAAATGGACATATCGAGCACCTGAAATTCACCGGAACATAAATGAATCAACATTCCGGCGTAACATAGGCCACTGGGATCATTTACCCTGCACATAATCATCATGTCCGAATGACATGTCCAAATTAACAAACATGACATGTCCAAAACATCACATGCCCACATATATAACCTAATTAACCATCTGCCCTAACTAAAACCTAACTTAATTAACCAAAAAACCTAGCTACAAGAGAAAGGAGGAGAGGTGGGGGCTTACAAAGGGTGCAGGCCCGACGACGGCCGAGGTTGGGAGGGGTCGGGGTCGGGGTCGAGCACCGGGGCTGGAGTCGGGGTCGGGGCCTAGGCCGTGGGCGAGCGCCAGGGTCGGGGTCCGGGGCCGTGGGCGAGCGCCGGGGTCGGGGGCCAGAGCCGGCGCAGGGGTCGGTCGGCGCCGGGGTCAGGGGCGAGCGCAGAGGCGCAGCGAGGGCTCCGGCGGCGCGACGAGGGAAGAGAGAGTGTGGGGATTTGGGGGAAAAGAGGCGGGATGAAGAGAGGAGTGGGGATTTTCGGGGTTAAGTGGGCATAGTAGTAGCGCGTTAGGCAAAACGCGCTATAGCTACTCGAGGTAGCTATAGCAGTTTCGTGTAGAAACCACTACTGCTACCTTGACTAGTTGTAGCTCTTTTCTGAAAAACGTGCTGCTGCTATAACCAGTAACAGTTTTCCCATTTGTTTTCCTTTATTTTCTCTCACTTTTTTTCCAAGAGCAGTTAACTAAGTGTGTATACAAAACAAGAACATATATATTACATCATTTGACCGATAACATATGGTTCCTCAGCGTTGACGTTTTCATTTTTGAGTCAGCTTCTTTCCCTTGTTCGTTGAAGAATAATTGAGCCCCTCATTGTGACTTTGCCTTTTTCCATGGAGTACGATTTTTCTTAGGTAATGTAGTATTGATTCTTATTTTGACGTATACTTCATGATCATCATCATCTTCCCTGATTGGGTTGCCGTATTGATCATAGTCTTCCTCATTGGCGACTCTATCCATTCCAATGATGTTCCTTTTGCCTCTCCTCACGACAACACGGCTGGTATTGCGTGGGTCGGTTATGAAAAAGCATTGTGTCACGTGCTTAGCGTGTACCCATGGCTCATTTTTTGCGATAACGTTCACGCTAGCGCTCTTGGCGTCGGGTATAGTCATGGTGGTTAAATTCCGGTTTTCTCTTTCAACATTCTTAGCCCATCTGACACGGAACATCGTCGTGTTGTGCAGTCCAGACTAGTCAAGCTCCCAGATCTCCTCGACCCTTCTGTAAAATCTTTCAGTTGCGTCGTTGTCGCTACCGGTCATGCATTCCATTGTCACCCCTGAGTTCTGATCATCACTATCCATATCTTTGGCCTCCGTGTAGAACGTGTATCCGTTGATATCGTATGCCTGATAGGTTAGGAGGTTGGGCGAGGGGCCATGTGCTAAGGCGTATATGAGCAATCTGTCCTTAGAGCCCTCCTCCAGGGGATTAGCAATAATATGCTCTTTGAACCAATGCAGGAAAGTGGATTTGTGCTCTTTAGTAACTTTGGCGTCCGTCCTGCATACCCCCCGGTCACGATACTTCTTTGCGATAATTTTTTTGTGCAGTGCCACGAAAGGATCTACCTCGTCTAGGTGTTGTAGCACTACCAAGTTTTCTATGTCAAAGTCGCTGCTTCGATCTGAGTATGCCACGTGCAGTTCCCTGCGACCGTTGGAGTGACCTTCTCCTTTGAGCCTCCCATCATGCTTCTTACCGGGCAAAACAACACTAACATCAGGCGGCTAGTCTGCGCCATATAGAAAATTCTCGCAGAAAGAGATGCACTCTTGTGTCAGATAGCCCTGGACGATGCTTCCATCCAGACGGGACATGTTACGAACAAATCCTTTGATGATCCCATTCATCCTCTCAAAGGGCATCATGTTGTGTAGAAATGACGACCCCAAGTCTATTACGTCGTCCACAATATGGACACACAAATGCACCATCACGTCAAAGAACGCGGGCGGGAAGTACATCTCAAGCTCATTCAGTATCACAATGATCTCTTCCTGTAGCCTTCGGAGCTGCTTCAGACTGATCGACTTTCGAGAGATGACGTCGAAATATTTGCAGAGACCAATAAGTGTGTCACGGATGTACTTGTCCATTATCCCTCTGAGGGAAACAGGTAGTATCTGCGTCATCATCACATGACAGTCATGGGACTTCATCCCGCTGAACCTTTTCTTGTCTGTGTCTAGATATCTGCTTATCTTGCCACAGTAACCGAAACTAACTTTGACTCCGGTAAGGCACTTAAAGAATTGATCGATCTCAGCCTGACTTAAGGTGAAGCAAGAAGGGGGGCAATAATCCTCTTTCTTTATTTTCTTGCCCTTCTTGTCCCGTGCCTCTGTCTCCGTCGCTGTCTCGTCTGACTGTTTACGGGGCGGCATGTGCAGATCTTCCCTGATTTTCAAATCTTGCAAGTCTTTTCTTGCCTTCGGCCCATCCTTGGTCTTATCCGGCATGTTCATTAGTGTCGCGAGCAAACTCTTAAGGACATTCTTACAGATGTGCATTTCATCAAGGCAATGAGGTGTATCGAGTTTGTGCCAGTACTCCAAGTCCCAGAACACAGACTGCGTCTTCCTTACCTTCAGCAAAGGCTCCGGCGCCTTTTTCATCGTCTTTCCCAGCATAGGGCACTCCTTCTAGTTTTTCAACAGCTCATCGATTTCGGCACTGCTCTGCTCACATGGAGGTCCTCGATGCTCAGTGTGACCATTGAATAGATCTCCATAGTTTCTCCACAGGTCGTCCTATTCGAGCCATCTTCAATGCCCCATGCACATGATTTTCCCAGACCCGCCATCTTTCCTTGACGTTAGCTGCTGAGACGTCGTATCATCCATGCACCGCATGCATCCGCAATATCCATGGCACACCTGGCCTGCGACATATCCATAACCGAGATAATCGTGCACCATCGTGATCAGCGTGGCTCTCATGTAGAAATACTCACCTTTGCTGGCGTCCCATGTCTTGGCCGGTGTTTTCCATAAAGTGTCTAACTCCTCTTGAAGTAGCCCCAGATACAAATTAATATTATTTCCTGGTTGTTTCGGCCCATGAATAAGCATGTTCATGTGAATGTACTTCGACTTCATGCACAACTAGGGGGAGGTTGTGCATCCATACAAACACGGGCCATGTGCTATGGTTGGTGCTCTGGTTGCCAAACGGATTCATGCCATCGGTACACGCGTCGAGAACGATGTTCCTTGCATCACATTCAAAATACCGATAGAAGTTGTTCAACACTCTCCACTGGCTTCCATCCTTGACGTGTCTCAGCATCGGATCATCTCCATTGTCGGGCTTCTTCCTCTCCGTGTGTGAGCGCATTAGCTTTTCTTCCTTGGGATCTACGAAATACCGCCGGAGACGGGGAGTGATCGGTAAGTACCATACAAATTTCTAGGGACATTTCTTCCCGGCCTTCTTGTATCGAGAAGCATTGCACACCGGACAACTTGTTTTTTCTGCGTGCTCCTTTCGGTAAATTATGCAATCATTGATGCATGCATGGTATCTAACATGCGGCAGATCAAGAGGGCACACGATCTTCTTGGCCTCATCAACACTAGTAGGACATAGATTCCCCATGGGAAGAACATCCTTTAGGTACTTGAGATGCTCATGTAGGATAGTGTCGGTCCATTTGTTTTTAGCCTTCGTCTTCAGGAGTTGGAGCGTGAAACTCAAACGGGTCACCTCAAGATTGCAACCATCATACAATGGAGTGTTTGAGTCAACCACCAATTGCTCCAGCTTAGCCTCCTCTCTAGAAGCAGCTCTCTGAGTACTCATATCCTTGCGAAGCAGTGCTTGAACATGAGGGTCCCGCACGATTGAACTTAGTACCGACGAACTTTGCTTCGTGGAGTCCTCATTCTCTCCGCCGCCATGTCCGGCCCCTTCTACTCCGCCATGTCCGGCCCCTTCTCCACCGCCATGTCTGGCCTCTTCCCCACCGCCATTATCGATCATCTCTTCGTCTTGCCCCATGTCATCATTGCCTGCCATGTCGGCATCCTCAACGGCATCATCCTCATCTTCAATTATCCACCGAGTATGGCCACCCATGAAAACAGTCATGAGCAGGTGCGCTTCGACACGACCATCATCATAGGGGTCGAGCCAAGCAATTCCTTTGCATTTTTGACACGGACATAAAACCTCTGTCCAGTTGTTTTCTTTCATGCCCCGCACCGCCAACCACAACCACCTGTCCACCATTGTCCCACTGACCATCATGAATGTCTGCACAGTAATAATAAACAAATTGATTATGCAAATGCGTGCATGCATCAAAGTCATACAAAAATTCGGCATGACCTTCCCTAAAAATAGGACATATGTAGATCTAGAGAGTTTGCCCAGAATTCGCCGAAATGGAAATAAATCGACATTTCGACAAAACATAGGCAACTCAAAAGCACAATTTGGCGTCAACATATGCCACACACACAATTTCCATCACGTTGCCCAATTATCATATCACACACACATACACATATTTCCATTTTGCAAAAGCATGAAATTTTAATCACCTCTATCTCGAGATCGAGCAGACGGTGGAGATGATGATGTACGGAGATCAAAAGTGCACAAAGCTCTTCTTGACAAACAAAGATCTAGTTAGGGGGCAAATAGGTCACTTAACTAAATGTTACATCTACCTAGCTAGCTAATTTGGGAGGAGACAACTTGAACTAGTGGAGGGGAAGGAAAAAGAGAAAGGAGATGCATTAATGGAGGTGGTGTAGTTAGCTAGGAGTAATGAAGAGAGAGAAAGGTAGGTAGAAGAGGGAGAGTAATGGGGGGAGAAGTATTGAGGAAGAAGAAGAGTGATAGAGGGAGAGGTAGGGGAAAGGGAGGAGAGGAGATGGGGAGAGGGGAGGTGGAAAAAGGTGGTGGGTCCTGCGTCTTAGCAGTAGCGTGAGAGGAAAAATGCGTTGCTGCTAAGAGCGTAGCAGCAGCGCACTTTCCCACCACGCGCTACTGCTAAACGAGCCAACCGTGTGGACAATTTCAAAATTAGCAGCAGCGACGTGACTAAAAAGCACGCTACTACTATTGCATTAGTAGTAGCACGCTTCGTGATGCTGCGCTGCTGGTAAACTTAGGTCGTTGTGTTCTGTCGGTGGATTTTTGTAGCAGCGCGGTTTAGACATCATGTGCTACTGCTAAATTTATATCAGTAGCGCGCTTTTCCTAACCTCGCTGCTGCTAATTAGCAGCAGCGCCTCTTTTTGTGCCGCGCTACTGCTAAGATTCTGTGTATAATGTTTACCCTAGTAGTGGGTGGTGGTGGAGGGCAAAGAAAGAGGGGGTGGTGATGGGAGGGCTCTAATGGAGGGGTGTGTTGGAGGGGCAAAGAAGAGGGGGGTGGTGGAAGGGCAAAGAAGAGAAGAAGGGAGGGCTCTAATGGAGGGGTGGTGGAGGGGGAGCATTGGAACAAGCAAGGTGCAAGGAAATGGGGAGAAAGGAAGGGGGGAGGAACAAGAAAGGGTAGGAAGGAGGAGAAGGTGGTAGGTGGCTGGCGACCATAGCAGTAGCGCGTGGAGCAAAAACACGCTACTGCTATGGCAGCTTGCAAAATATCTATGGCTAGTGTTGCACTACCTATAGCGCGGTCTAGAGAAACACGCTACTGGTAAAATGTTATACATAGAAAAAATAGCAGTAGCGCGCTTATCTAAACAGGCGCTATAGATCCAAAACTAACAGTAGCGCCGGTTGGATGACCAGCACTGCTAATATTTATTGACCAAGGGGTGTGGTGTGTTACACTTAGCAGTAGCGTGGGGCTAGGTAACAAGCGCTTCTGCTAACACATACCAGTAGCGCGCTTTCTACCCAGCGCTACTACTAACTACTAGTAGCCTGGGGTCATAAACAAATGCTACTGGTAAAATTCTATCTATAAGCATTTTCAGAGTAGTGAAACATAGTCATCCAATATATTGATCTTTATGTCTCGACCATTTTGAGACTCCTCGTCATGTCCATGATCATATCCGGGACTGCGAACAATCTTCGGTTCATCAAAACACATAAACTCATAATACCGATCGTCACCGAATGTTAAGCGTGCGGACCCTACGGGTTCGAGAACTATGTAGACATGACCGAGACACGTCTTTGGTCGATAACCAATAGCGGAACCTGGATGTTCAAATTGGCTCCCACATATTCTACGAAGATCTTTATCGGTCAAAGCACATAACGATATACATTGTTCCCTTTGTCATCGGTATGTTACTTGCCCAAGATTCGGTCGTCGGTATCTCAATACCTAGTTCAATATCGTTACCAGCAAGTCTCTTTACTCATTTCGTAATGCATCATCCCGTAACTAACTCATTAGTCACATTGCTTGCAAGGCTTATATTGATGTGCATTACCGGGAGGGCCCAGAGATACCTCTCCAACAATCGGAGTGACAAATCCTAATCTTGATCTATGCCAACTCAACAAACACCATTAGTGACACCTGTAGAGCACCTTTATAATCACCCAGTTACGTTGTGACGTTTGGTAGCACACAAAGTGTTCCTTCGGTATTTGGGAGTTGCATGATCTCATAGTCATAGGAACATGTATAAGTTATGGAGAAAGCAATAGCAACAAACTAAACGATCATCGTGCTAAGCTAATAGATGGGTCAAGTCAATCACATCGTTCTCTAATGATGTGATGCCGTTAATCAAATGACAACTCATGTCCATGGTTAGGAACCATAACCATCATTGATTCAACAAGCTAGTCATGTAGGGGCAAACTGGTGACACTCTGTTTGTCTATATATTCACACTTGTACTAAGTTTTCGGTTAATACGATTCTAGCATGAATAATAAACATTTATCAAGATATAAGGAAATATAAATAACAGCTTTATTATTGCCTCTAGGGCATATTTCCTTCAGTTTGGACATCAGAATGGTTCCGAGTGAGTTCGTGCATTTACCGGAGTACCGGGGGGTTATCGGAACCCCCCAGGGAGTATATGGGCCTTATTGGGACTTAGTGGAAAAGAGGAGAGGAAGGGAAAGGTGGAGGGCGTGCCCCCCTAGCCCAATCCGAATTGGGTGTGGGGCCGGCCCCCCCTTCCTTCTCTCCTACTCCAACTAGGGAAAGGGGGCAATCCTACTCCCGGTGGGGGAGTAGGATTCCCCCTAGGGCGCGCCATAGAGAGGGCCGGCCCTCCCCTCCTCCACTCCTTTATATACGGGGGAGGGGCACCCCATAGACACACAAGTTGATCTCTTAGCCGTGTGCGGTGCCCCTCCATAGAATTCCACCTCAGTCATATCATTGTAGTGCTTAGGCGAAGCCCTGCGTCGGTAACTTCATCATCACCGTCATCACGCCGTCATGCTGACGAAGCTCTCCCCCGACACTCAGCTGGATCTAGAGTTCGTGGGATGTCACCGAGCTGAACATGTGCAGATTGCGGAGGTGTCATACCTTCGGTGCTAGGATCGGTCGGATCATGAAGACGTACGACTACATCAACCACGTTGTCATAATGCTTCCACTTACGGTCTACGAGGGTACGTGGACAACACTCTTCTGTCTCGTTGCTATGCATTACCTAGATAGATCTTGCGTGTGCGTAGATTTTTTTTTGAAATTACAGCATTCCCCAACAGTGATATGGTCAAGACGTGGTGATATATAAATTGTTGTATGAGATGATCATGTTTTGTAACAGTTATCGACAACTGGCAGGAGCCGTATGGTTGTCGCTTTATTGTATGAAATGCAATCGCCATGTAATTGCTTTACTTTATCACTAAGCAGTACCGATAGTCGTAGAAGTAATAGTTGGTGAGACGACAATGATGCTACGATGGAGATCAAGGTGTCAAGCCAGTGACGATGGTGATCATGACGGTGCTTTGGAGATGGAGATCAAAGGCACAAGATGATGATGGCCATATCATATCACTTATTTTGATTTCATGTGATATTTATCCTTTATGCATCTTATTTTGTTTAGTATGACGGTAGCATTATAAGATGATCTCTAACTAAATTTCAAGGTATAAGTGTTCTCCCTGAGTATGCACCGTTGCTACAGTTCATCGTGCCGAGACACCACGTGATGATCGGGTGTGATAAGCTCTACGTTCCAATACAACGGGTGCAAGCCAGTTTTGCACACGCAGAATACTCGGGTTAAACTTAACGAGCCTATCATATGCAGATATGGCTTCGGAACACTGAGACCGAAAGGTCGAACGTGAATCATATAGTAGATATGATCAACTTAGTTATGTTCACCATTGAAAACTACTCCATCTCACGTGATGATCGGGCATGGTTTAGTTGATATGGATCACGTGATCATTTAGATGACTAGAGAGATGTGTATCTAAGTGGGAGTTCTTAAGTAATATGATTAATTGAACTTTAATTTATCATGAACTTAGTCCTGATAGTATTTGCATATCTGTGTTGTACATCAATAGCTTGCGATGTAGCTCCCCGTTTATTTTTGATATGTTCCTAGAGAAAAATAAGTTGAAAGATGATAGTAGCAATGATGCGTACTAGGGTCCGTGATCTGAGGATTATCCTCATTGCTACACAGAAGAATTATGTCCTTGATGCATCGCTAGGTGACAGACCTATTGCAGGAGGAGATGCCGACGTTATGAATGTTTGGCAAGCTCGGTATGATGACTACTTGATAGTTTAGTGCGCCATGCTTTATGGCTTAGAACCGGGACTTCAAAAATGTTTTGAACGCCAAGGAGCATATAAGATGTTCCAAGAGCTGTAATTGGTATTTCAGACTCATGCCCGACTCGAGAGGTATGAGACCTTTGACAAGTATATTGCCTACAAGATGGAGGAGAATAGCTCAACCAGTGAGCATATGCTCAGAATGTCTGAGTACTACAATCGCTTGAATCAATTGGGAGTTCATCTTCCAGATAAGATAGTGATTGACAGCGTTCTCTAGTCACTATCACCAAGTTACTAGAACTTCGTGATGAACTATAATATGCAAGGGATGACGAAAACGATTCCCCGAGCTATTCACGATGCTGAAATCAGCGAAGGTAGAAATCAAGAAAAGCATCAAGTGTTGATGGTTGACAAGACCACTAGTTTCAAGTAAAAGGGCAAGGGAAAGAAAGGGAACTTCAAAAAGAATGGCAAGCAAGTTGCCACTCCCATGAAGAAGCCCAAAGCTAGACCCAAGTATGAAACTGAGTGCTTCTACTGCAAAGGATAAGAAGTGGAAGTGGAACTGGAAGTGGAACTGCCCGAATACTTGGCGGATAAGAAGGATGGCAAAGTGAACAAAAGTATATATGATATACATGTTATTGATGTGTACTTTACTAGTGTTCAAAGTAGACACTGCGTATTTGGTGCTAGTTCACTTGCTATGATTAGTAACTTGATATGGGAGTTACAAAATGAACAGAGACTAGTTGAGGGCGAGGTGACGATGCGTGTTGGAAGTGATTCCAAGGTTGATAAGATCACCATCACACACTCCCTTTACCTTTGGGATTAGTGTTGAACCTAAAATAAATGTTATTTGGTGTTTGTGTTGAGCATAATATGATTGGATCATGTTTATTGCAATGCAATTATTCATTTAAGTCAAAGAATAATTGTTATTCTGTTTACATGAATAAAACCTTCTATAGTCAAACACCCAATGTGAATGGTTTATGGAATTCCGATCATAGTGATACACATATTCATAATATTGATACCAAAATATGCAAAGTTGATAATGATAGTGCAACATACTAGTGGCACTGCCGTTTAGGTCATATTGGTGTAAAGCGCATGACGAAACTCCATGCAGATGGACTTTTGGAATCACTTGATGCTTGCGAACCATGCCTCATGGGCAAGATGACTAAGACTCCATTCTCTGGAACAATGGAGCGAGCCACTGACTTATTGGAAATAATACATACCGTTGTATGCGGTGCGATGAGTGTTGAGGCTCGTGGCGGGTATCATTATTTTCTGACCTTCAGAGATGATTTGAGCAGATATGGGTATATCTACTTAATGAAACACAAGTCTGAAACATTTGAAAAGTTCAAAGAATTTTAGACTGAAGTGGAAAATCATCATAACAAGAAAATAAAGTTTCTATGATCTGATCGTGGAGGTGAATATTTGAGTTATGAGTTTGGTCTTCATTTGAAACAATGTGGAATAGTTTCGCAACTCACGCCACCTAGAATACCACAGCGAAATGGTGTGTCCAAATGTCCTAACCGCACTTTATTAGATATGATGTGATCTATGATGTCTCTTTCTAATTTACCACTATCATTTTGGGGTTATGCTTTAGAGACGGTTGCATTCATGTTAAATAGGGCACCATCTAAATCCGTTCAGATGACACCATATGAACTGTGGTTTGGCAAGAAACCCAAGTTGTCGTTTCTTAAAGTTTGGGGCCGCGATGCTTATGTGAAAAAGCTTCAACCTGATAAGCTCAAACCCAAATCGGAGAAATGTGTCTTCATAGGATACCCAAAGGAAATTGTTCGATACATGTTCTATCACAGATCCGAAGGCAAAATATTCGTTGCTAAGAATGGATCCTTTCAAGAGAAGGAGTTTCTCTCGAAAGAAGTGAGTGGGAGGAAAGTAGAACTTTATGAGGTAATTGTACCTTCTCCCTTATTGTAAAGTAGTTCAACACAGAAAACAATTCCAGTGATTCATACACCAATTAGTGAGGAAGCTAATGATGATGATCATGAAACTTCAGATCAAGTTACTACCGAACCTCGTAGGTCAATCAGAGTAAGACCCGCACCAGAGTGGTACGGTAATCCTGTTCTGGAGGTCATGCTACTTGACCATGACGAACCTATGAACTATGAGGAAGTGATGATGAGCCCAGATTCCGCGAAATGGCTTGAGGCCATGAAATTTGAGATGGGATCCATGTATGAGAACAAAGTGTGTAGTTTGGTTGACTTGCCCGATGATCGGCAAGCAATAGAGAATAAATGGATCTTCAAGAAGAAGACTGACGCTGATGGTAACGTTACTATCTACAAAGCTCGACTTGTTGCAAAAGGTTTTCGACAAGTTCAAGGAGTTGACTACGATGAGAACTTCTCACCCGTAGCGATGCTTAAGTCTGTCCAAATCATGTTAGAATTGCCGCATTTTATGATTATGAAATTTGGCAAATGGATGTCAAAACTACATTCCTTAATGGATATCTTAAAGAAGAGTTGTATATGATGCAACCAGAAGGTTTTGTCGATCCAAAAGGTGCTAACAAAGTGTGCAAGCTCCAACGATCCATTTATGGACTGGCGCAAGCCTCTTGGAGTTGGAATATACGCTTTGATAGTGTGATCAAAGAATATGGTTTTATACAGACTTGTGGTGAAGCCTGTATTTACAAGAAAGTGAGTGGGAGCACTACAACCTTTCTGATAATTATATGTGAATGACATATTGTTGATCGGAAATTAGAATTTTCTGGAAAGCATAAAAGAGTGTTTGAAAGGAGTTTTTCAAAGAAAGACCTCGGTGAAGCTGCTTACACATTGAGCATCAAGATCTATAGAGATAGATCAAGATGCTTGATAAGTTTTTTCAATAAGTACATACCTTAACAAGATTAATTTTGAAGTAGTTCAAAATGGAACAGTCAAACAAGGAGTTCTTACCTGTGTTGCAAGGTGTGGAGTTGAGTAAAGACTCAAAAAACCCAACCACGACAGAAAATAGAAAGAGAATGAAAAGTCATTCCCTATGCCTTAGTCATAGGTTCTATTAAGTATGCTATGTTGTGTACCACACCCATTGTGTACCTCTTCATGAGTTTCGCAAGAGGGTACAATAGTGATCCAGGAGTGGATCACTGGACGGCGGTCAAAATTATCCTTAGTGGACTAAGGATATATGTTTCTCGGTTATGGAGGTGACAAAAAGTTTGTCGCAAAGGGTTACGTCGATGGAAGCTTTGACACTGGTTTGGATGAATCTAAGTCTCAATCTAGATACATATTGAAAGTGGGAGCAATTAGCTAGAGTAGCTCGGTGCAGAGCATTATAGACATCGAAATTTGCAAAATACACACGGCTCTTAATGTGACAGACCCATTGACTAAACTTTTCTCACAAGCAAAACATGATCACACCTTAGTACTCCTTGGGTGTTACTCTCATGGCGATGTGAACTAGATTATTTACTCTAGTTGTCGGTGTACAAAAAGAGGGGTACATTTTTTGTACCCCTATAACTGTGCACGGGCAGTCTGAGCCGCGGATACCACCACACCAAGCAAGGCAAGGGAGGTGAGCCAAGGTAAGACCGAAGCTCAAGAGAACTAGAACGATGCCAAGTCCAAGACCACGAAGAGCAAAGGGGACGAAGCGGACTCCCCCAGCAAGATCCTTGCCGGGAGACAGTTCTAGCAGCCCCGGCAAGACCCTTGCCACGGCGACTCGTCCCACGCCTACGGAGCAAACCACCCTTGAGTCCACTGCCCCCAAAGGGAAAGGATTCGGGAGACATCCCCGTGGTGGCATGCAGATCTTTGTGAAGACATTCAAGATCAGATACGCACTAAGGAGATGACAACCCTTGGCAGGATCCCAGCCGAGGAAGACCACAAGGCCCCCAGCAAGCGCCTTGCCGGGGATGACAGCAAGCGCCTCGGCAAGACCCTTGCGGGGGCCCCTGCAAGGCCCTTACCGAGGACACCCGCAGGGCCACCACCAGGCCCACGCCGACTAAACCTCCACCACCTCATGCATGCAGCTGCCGACCCAACCAGCTGGGCAGGCACCTGCGTGGCAGCATGCAGATCTTCGTGAAGACCAACCACTGCGCCACCTCAGCTGCCTGCCTACCTACGTGGCATCGCAGGCGTCGTTGGCCAGGGCGCGTGTCGACACAAGAAGGAGCGGCGACGAACGAGACATGTTTCTCCCCCATCCCCGATAAAGCAAGGACACCTAAGCAAGACGCATTAAAGGCGCCTTGTCATGTGATGCGAGGGATAACCTCGTAGCACTGTACCCTTTCCACCTCCTGTGGGCCACTGTGGCAACCCCTTTTTTCTATAAAAGGAGGCCCGAGGCGACCAGAGGAAGGATTCGGCTTTTTGGAGCTCCTCATGCCCCATAGCTAGCTCAAGAACACAGATATACAATCCACCAAAGCAGGAGTAGGGTTTGACGCATCCTTGTGGCCCAAACCTGGATAAACGAACCGTGTGCTATCTGTTTGATCCGCTCTTCTCACGACCCCGCGCCCCGCCAACCACAGTAGGGATTCTTGTGATCCCATAGGTGTCGTTCCCACCAACATCTCTGGCGCGCCTGGTAGGGGGCATAGTTGTGAGAATTAGCTTTAGCAGTTAGTTCGGCGCTTCTTCATCATCATGGCGCCCAAGAAGAAGATGACGGTGGCGGTTGGCCAGTCGGAAGCCGGACAGCCTATCCCGACGCGGGCGAGCAGCGGAACGGTCGCAGAAAGGACCCGGGGCGCTACTCGCAAACACCAACACCATCCTAGCAGCCGGAGTTTGGGAGGCGGTGATGTTTGTGCGCCTGGTAACGGGCCACATGTCGCCAAATCCAAAGGCAGAGCCAAGCCCTTTGCGGGTGGAGCGGGTCTTTCCAAGGTCATCGCCGCCCCGCCTGAAGGCGACGCAAGGGCCTCCAAGACTCCCACGCCGGCGCCAACAGCGTGCTCCTCCCAGGCAGCGCGCGACGAACGGCGTAATCACGCCGAAGATCCCGGGCGTCGCCACGGGAAGAGCCCCGAACGCCACTCCCGGGACGTAGAAGATCTGCCCACTCGCCGAGGCGCTGGTGAAAACGGCATGCGACCGCGGGGTCGTGATAGAGCTCCTTCTGATATGGTGAGAAGTCGAAGCGCGTCATGATCCGTGCAGGTTTCGCTGCCACCGACGCCAGCAGAGGCCCTGTGTCGGTGGGAACGACACCTATGGGATCACAAGAATCCCTACTGTGGTTGGTGGGGCGCGGGGTCGTGAGATGAGTAGATCAAACAGATAGCACACGGTTCGTTTATCCAGGTTTGGGCCGCGAGGATGCGTAAAACCCTACTCCTGCTTTCGTGGATTGTATATCTGTGTTCTTGAGCTAGCTATGGGACGTGAGGAGCTCCAAAAAGCCAAATCCTTCCTCTGGTCGCCTCGGGCCTCCTTTTATAGAAAAAAGGGGTTTCCATAGTGGCACACATGAGGTGGAAAGGGTACAGTGCTGCAAGGTTATCCCTCGCATCACATGAAAAGGCACCTTTAATGCGTCTTGCTTAGGTGTCCTTGCTTTATCGGGGACGGGGGAGAAACCTTTCTCGTCCGTCGCCGCTCCTTCTTGTGTCGACACGCGCCCTGGCCAGCGACGCCTGCGATGCCATGTAGGTAGGCAGGCAGCTGAGGTGGCGCAGTGGTGGGTCCTCACGAAGATCTGCATGCCGCCACGCAGGTGCCTGCCCAGCTGGTTGGGTCGGCAGCTGCATGCATGCGGTGGTGGAGGTTTAGTCAGTGTGGGCCTGATGGTGGCCCTGCGGGTGTCCTTGGTAAGGGCCTTGCCGGGGCCCCGGCATGGGTCTTGCCAAGGCGCCTGCTGTCATCCCCGGCAAGGCGCTTGCCAGGGGCCTTGTGGTCTTCCTCGGCTGGGATCCCGCCAAGGGTTGTCGTCTCCTTAGTGCGTATCTGATCTTGAATGTCTTCACAAAGATCTGCATGCCGCCACGGGGATGTCTCTCGAATCCTTGCCCTTTGGGGGCAGTGGACTCAAGGGTGGTTTGCTCCGTAGGCGTGGGACGAGTCGCCGCGGCAACGGTCTTGCCGGGGCTGCTAGAACTGTCTCCCGGCAAGGATCTTGCCGGGGGAGTCCGCTTCGTCCCCTTTGCTCTTCGTGGTCTTGGCCTTGGCATCGTTCTAGTTCTCTTGAGCTTCGGTCTTAGCCTGGCTCACCTCCCTTGCCTTGCTAGGTGTGGTGGTATCCGCGGCTCAGACTGCCCGTGCACAGTTATAGGGGTACAAAAAACGTACCCCTCTTTTTGTACACCGACAGGAGCCCCCGGGCCTGGGCCACACATAACCGCAACGGGTTGTTGGGCTAGGCCCAAAAACGGTGCGCGGGCAGGCGGGACGGCTTTTACCGCGGTAAGATTCTTCGCGCACTGTGCTTCCCACGATTCCCGCGCGTGGCGCGGCGTGGGGAGGCGCGTGTGACATGGGCGGCATGCGTGGGGTTGGTTCCCGTAGGCATGCGTCACATCATAGTAAAGGGGCGGTTCGCGCCTTCCCCATAACGGAGGGAGGCATGGAGGCGTGGCCCATTTACTGAATGGGGCTGAGGCGCGATCTTCAAGGCGTCCACTCCCCACGATCACGGGGGGGGGGAGTGGGTCGTCTCACCCGTCCCCTCGGTTCTGCACGTCCGCCACGTGTCTCCCATGCGCCTGGGGTGGCAAACGGTGGAGGGGGAAACCGGGCCGTCGCTGGTTGGGGCGGCGGGTCGGTCCTGGCTCCCTGCGCCTTCCGTATCTTGATTGTTCGAGCGGGGCGGCCGAGCCCCAACCCCGATCCTTTATAAAGAGCGGGAGGGGGATGGCGTCCCGCATTCTTTCATCTTCTTCTTCCTTCAGCTTCTGCTCCTCCCTTCCATCCGTCATGGAGAGAGGGAATCCTGGTCCTTCAACAGTGGCAGCAAGGGTCGCCGCTCGACAACGCGTCCCTCCTTCTCCTGCGCCTGCGGTGGCAGAGCCAGCAGCGAGGGGAAGGGGGAGGGGGCGAGGCCGTGGGCGAGACCGGGGCGCTCGGGGAAGAGGAGGACGGGGCGGCGCTCTGACCTCGCCTCCGCCAGCAGCTCCTCCTCCAATGGAGGGCCATGTTGGGGATGCCCCTTGTGAGTTCTTCGTCAGGCTGTGCCGGCCGCCGCGCCGTCGCCTTCGTCTCCTGACTCCATTTGCGCGGGAGATGGAGCTAGATCCGCCGGAATCATTGCAGCTGCACATGAGGGGCTGCGGGATCAGTGGCACGCGGGTCCGCGTCGACTTCCCCGCCCCTCACGTGATGTATCTTCGTCGGGGATGGAAGACGTTTTCTCATATCCACCGCTTGACAGAGGGGCTCACTCTCCATTTTAAGCTGATGGAGGGTGGCCTTCTCTCCGTCGAGGTCTTAGGGTGCTTTGGGACCCGTGCAAGGTGCTGCATGGAGAGCTCTTCTGATCGTGAAGACTCCTCCTCGGGCGGGAGTGATGAGGAGGACGGCGGCAGCAACGATGAGGGTAGTAGGAGGCAGGATGACGGGTCCGACTAGGTGTCGGGTGCCGCTCCGTGCGGCACCAGCGACCCCATCATCCGTGTCGCCGGCTCCTTGAACTTCTCGGGGTCGTCTCCTTGGGCGGCTGGCGTTGGGAGGCTGCGAAAGAGGAAGAGGGCGGGCGACAAGGCCGTCAAGTCAGAGTATGTGGGCACCGACACCTTCGACGCGTGCTGACGTCCTGCCGCCTCGTCTTCGAGCTCTGCTTCCGGCGCCGCCATCACCATCCAGCCCTTGGACGACCACGAAGATGTTCTCTTGGTGTCTTCTGCCACCCGTAGCTCGCCTAGGCGCTCCTTTTGTCCCTTTCGCCTCCTTGACCTGCCTCCTGAGGAGAGGGACAAGAAAGGGATTATGGGCACCTTATCTCTTTTTAGTTTGTAAGCCTTTGGGCCTTTGTTGAATTTAAAACTTGTAATCCCATCATTCATGTTTTTCATTCCCTATGGACTGTACCTGAGTGGAATGTTTTTTTAATGAAAAAGGGATGCTTGCCGGGTCATTTGTTTGCGGGTGGAACCCACAACAAGGAGTAAATCCTTGATATCTTCAAGATAAACATTTCCTTGCACGGCAACAGGCCTTGCCGTCTCCCCACTTCGCTCGACCTTCCTCACGCCTTTGGCGGAGGCAGGGATGAGGCGGGTTCAGGCTCCTTGTTTCATCCTTTCGCTGCCGCGACTACGACCAAACTCGGCCCCAGGAACGAGCCCTAGGGCCTAGATTTATGGGAGCACGGTAGCTTAGGGGAAAACGAGGTTTCACATACCTCAGTCCATAATGGAATGCATGATAAGGGATGAAGAACTTATCTGAAGCTGCAGTCCCCGGCAACCCTGGTTCGCCGTGGGTGAATCTTTGCTCTTGCAGCCCCCGGCAATACTGGCTTGCCGGGGGCTAGATGCTAGTCTGTTCCTCTTTTTTTCCTCCCCAAGTGGTTCGGCATGGATATCTGTGTGTCTTGTGAACCAAAGAAGACAAAAGAAAGACAAAGAGACACGCACTCGACCTCTAAGCTAGGGGTTAGTTGCCGCTAAGCACTATCAACCCTAACCAAGGACGAGACTCCACCTAGCATGCATGCTATAACTTAGGGCGCCAGCGCTTCATTTATTTATGCTCAGGGTCTGCGCCTGGCTTTGTACAAAGGGTTACATGCGTCATCGGCAAGGCTCGTACAAAAGGTGGCTTGCCGGGGGGCCCGGCAAGCCGCGCCTCATGGGTAAAACTTACGAAGATGCTCAATGTTCCAGGAGTTACTCACCGGAATGGCATCTTCGGTCTCCAGGTGGACTGCGCCGGGCCTGGTGACTCATATTACCCGATAAGGGCCTTCCCACTTTGGCGTCAACTTGTTGGAATTCATGGCCGATTGAACGCGCCGAAGAACAAGGTCGCCTTCCTCAAAGCTTCGGGCATGAACCTTGCGGCTATGGTAGCGGCGCAAGGCTTGCTGGTAGCGCGCTGCTCTCACAGCCGCCCGAAGACGATCTTCCTCAAGGAGAGTTGCGTCATCTTGCCGCAATTGCTCTTGCTCAAGCTCGTCATAAGCGAGTACTCGAGGTGACCCGTATATGAGTTCCGTGGGGAGAACTGCTTCTGCCCCGTATACCAAGGCAAAGGGTGTCTGGCCGGTGGCTCGATTTGGTGTCGTTCTGATTGACCAAAGAACCGCCGACAATTCGTCAATCTAGAGCCTTCCACTCTTGTGCAGTCTGTCAAAGGTCTTTGTCCTCAGGCCTTGCAGTACTTCAGCATTTGCCCTCTCAGCTTGACCATTGCTTCGTGGGTGAGCAACGGAAGCGAAACAGACCTTGCTGCCGAGGTCTTGAATATATTGCATGAAGGTGTGGCTTGTGAACTGCGTGCCGTTGTCGGTGATAACCCTATTGGGTACACCAAAACAGCACACCAGTCCTTTGAAGAACTTGACGGCTGACTGTGCTGTGACCTTCCTCACTGCTTCCACTTCTGGCCACTTTGTGAACTTGTCGATTGCAACGTACAAGTACTCAAAGCCCCCGACAGCATGGGGGAAAGGGCCCAGTATGTCGAGCCCCCAGACCGAGAAAGGCCAGGAGAGAGGAATGGTTTGAAGGGCTTGAGCTGGCTGATGAAGCTTCTTTGAATGGAACTAACACGCTTCACACCTGGTGACTAGTGTCGTCGCATCCTGGAGGGCGGTGGGCCAGAAGAAGCCTTGCCGAAATGCTTTGCCAGCAAGGGCCCTTGACCCGATGTGGGATCCACATATGCCTCCATGTATCTCCGCCAACAGCCCCAGTCCTTCCTCTCGAGGGATACACTTCAATTTCACGCCGTTCGGCCTCTTTCTGTATAGGTCGTCATCGACGAACTGGTACATAGTAGAGCGACGGGCTACTTTTTCCGCTTCTTCCTGCTCCTCAGGAAGTTCCCCTGTTTGGAGGAATCAGACGGTATGCTGTGCCCACGCTGGAGCCTGGGGCTCGACGGCGAGGACTAAAGGCATTTCCTCCGCTATCGGAGCGGCTGTCTCCATGGCAAGAGCTTGATGCTCTGTCGGAGCCAGCCGTCCCGTGGCGGGCTCAGTGTCTTCGGCAACATCCTTGCCGGCGGCTTCGGGGAGCTCGGCGGGAAAGTACTTGCCGGGCCCTGATTTTCTCCTCTTGTTCTGCTCTGTTGATGGATCAATGGATGTATGAGTTAGCCGAAGCACAAAGGTACCTGGTTCCACAGGTAGCTTGAGGGCAGCGCGTTTTGACAGGTAATCGGCGATATCATTCTCCACTCGGGGAACGTATTCTGCCTGTATACCGTCAAAACGCTCTTCCAGCTTTCTCACTTCATCGACGTAGGCCTTCATCAACGGGCTCTGGTAATCCTTGTTGACTTGCTTGACGACAAGTTGCGAGTCGCCTCTGACGACGAGTTTCTTGATTCCGAGGTTCGCCACGATCCTAAGACCGGCAAGTAGCCCTTCGTACTCAGCCGTATTGTTTGTTGACACCTCCCTGGGGAAGTGCATCTGGATCACGTACTTGAGGTGCTCTCCGGTGGGCGCGACAAGCAGTACGCCAGCCCCGGTGCCCTGTAAGGGGAAAGCTCCATCAAAGTACATGATCCAGTCGCAACTTGCCTCCTTGCCGGGGAGAGCAGTCTCTTGGGTTTCTTCGTCAGGCGTCGCGGTCCATTCTGCAATGAACTCCGCCACGACTCGGCTTTGAATCGTCGAGGTACTCTCAAACTTGAGGCTAAAGCTGGACAGTTCTAGTGCCCACTCTACGATCCTTCCCGTTGCGTCTGGATTGTGCAATATCTGTTGCAGAGGGAGGCAAGTGACGACAGTGATTTCGTGCGCCTGGAAGTAGTGACGCAGCTTCCTTGAGGCCATAAGAAGGCCAAAGAGCAGTTTCTGCACACCGGAGTACCTCGATCTAGCCCCCTGCAGGAGGGAACTAACAAAGTAGACCGGGTGCTGCATCATTTTCTTCTTCGGCGGCACTTCAATTGGATGCGTCGTCTCGGCATCGGTGGCATCGGGCTCCGTCGCTGCTATTACCTCGTCATCAATTTCTCTCTGCACCACTAGTGCGGCGCTGACCACCTGGTTCGTTGCCGCCAGGTACAGCAGCAACGGTTCCTGTGGCCTAGGCGCAACTAGTATTGGCACTGAGGAGAGGTACCTCTTCAAATCTTGCAATGCTGCTTCGGCTTCTGGCGTCCACTCCATTGGGCCCGCCTTTTTCAAAATTTTGAAAAAGGGAAGGGCCCGCTCGGCGGACTTGGGAATGAACCTGCTCATGGCGGCAACGCAACCAGCAAGCCGACGCACATCCTTGACTCGCTTGGGCGCTTCAATCTGCTCTATAGCTTTGATCTTGTCCGGATTGGCCTCTATCCCACGCTGTGACACAAAGAACCCAAGAAGCTTGCCAGACGGGACGCCAAAGACGCACTTCTCAGGGTTCAGCTTGAGATTGATCTTGCGTAGGTTTGCAAATGTTTCTTATAAATCTGATATGAGGGTTGCCCTGTTCTTGGTTTTCACCACTATATCATCCATATAAGCTTCCATATTTCTATGGAGCTGGGGTTGAAAACCAATCTGGACCGCCCTTGCAAATGTTGAACCAGCACTCTTCAACCCGAAAGGCATCCATATAAAGCAATACGTACCACATGGGGTGATGAATGCCGTTTTCTCTTCATCTTCCCTTGTCATGAAGATCTGGTGGTAGCCGGAGTAGGCATCGAGGAATGACAACAGATCACACCCAGCTGTGGAGTCAACAATCTGGTCGATGCGCGGCAACGGGAAGGGGTCTTTGGGACAAGCCTTATTAATATCTGTGTAATCAATACACAACCTCCACTTCCCATTTGCCTTGCGCACTTCCACCGTATTGGCCAACCACGTTGGATGGAGCAATCCTCTTACCAAACCCGCTGCTTCCAGTTTCCGGATCTCCTCTATGATGAACTCTTGTCGTTCCAAAGCTTGCTTTCTGACCTTCTGCTTGATGGGCCACGCATGAGGACAGACAACAAGGTGGTGCTCAATCACCTCCCTGGGAACGCCGGGGATGTCGGATGCTTGCCATGCAAACACATCGACATTCTCCCGCAGGAAGGTGACGAGCGCGTCTTCCTATTTGTCATCAAGGGTGGAGCTTATGGTAAAAGCTCCTCCCGTGCCGTCCTCCTTGACATAAATCTTCTTGGTTCCCGGCTGTGTGGCCCTGGACTTCTTGTTTCTGTCGGCGGAGCTCTCTGGCACGTCCTCGACGGGAGCGCTACACTCCGAAGAGGTGCGCTTGCCGGAGTGGGTGCCTGAGGTCTCACCGGTCTTCTTCTTTTTCCTTCACGGGGCTCCAGCGGCAGGAGCAAGCGCCTTAGCAGTGGCGGCCGCTGCAACTGCTTGTTGGTAGAGTTGGTCAGCGCAAATTAGCGCATCCTTCTTGTCTGACGGGACGGTGATGATCGTCACAGGCCCCGACATCTTTAGGGTGTTGTAGGTGTAATGTGACGCCGCCATGAACTTGGCCAGCGCTGGGCGGCCAAGGATCCCGTTGTAAGGCAAGGGGATCTTGGCAACGTTGAACACAATCCTTTCTGTCCTATAGGTCAGATCACTCCCAAAAGTCATGGGCAACGTGACCTTTCCCTTGGGTTAACTTCTTCCCGGGTTGACCCCCTGAAACGTGCCCGTCTCTTCGAGGTCTTCATCAGGGATC
This sequence comes from Triticum dicoccoides, assembly GCF_002162155.2. Taxonomy (NCBI): domain Eukaryota; kingdom Viridiplantae; phylum Streptophyta; class Magnoliopsida; order Poales; family Poaceae; genus Triticum; species Triticum dicoccoides. The sequence continues at coordinate 622,451,485 of NC_041384.1, read as the reverse complement.
TGCAATTTCTCGATCACGGCAGGCGAGATTAAGTTTAGACCGGCCCCGCCATCGACTAGCATCTTTGTCACCCATGAGGTTGCGTATTGTTGGTGAAACCAACAATGGCAAGCACCCAACTGCAGTAGTGCGATCAGGGTGATCCTCAGTGTCAAAAATGATAGGTGTGCTGGACCACTTCAGCGGCCTTTGGGCATCAAACGACGGTTTCGCCGCTGTAATCTCAGGCGCCCACTGTTTAAGCTGGAGGTGAGAGGTATGCAACGAGGCGCCGCCCTCTACGCACATGGCGTCTGTAGCTTTCTGAAATTCTTGGTCACCAGACTCATCGTCCTCTTCGTGATCATCGTCTTCTGGCTTTTTGTCACGGCCCCGGGCGGGCCTCTCCTGCTGTTTATCTTTGCCGCTATGGCCCGCCTGGCCGTTACGCTTCTTGCCGGACCCCTCAGCACCGTCCTGTCCTTTCTCCTTGTCCCGCCTCTCATATTCAGCCCTCTGCTTTACAGCAAGGAGCTCAACATGTCGGCAGTTCTGGAGATCATGGCTTTGGTGCGATGGATCTTGCAGTATTGCTTGTCCGAGTTTCCTGGCTTCTCGGCAGCTGCCAAGGCCCGGCAGGCGACACATCCGGCAATTTCCTTGCTGGGGTCATCTGCCTTGGTTTTCTTGGCGGACCCGACGTCGTCAGATCCCTCGACAGCAAGCACAGCCTTACCTTTACGCTTCCTGTTGCGGCACCGGCCTTTCTTCGCCGGGGCGGCAGTATCCTCATCTGAGGAGTCGGTTTCCACGCCGACATCTTCGCCGGGGGGTACTTCCTTCCCTCTTTAGCTCGGGCACATCTGTCAGCAAGAACATAGAGTTCTGCCACATCTTTGACCTTGTTCATTGCCAGTTCTTCGCGCATCTTGCGGTTACGCATGTTCTGATGGAACGCGCTGATGATGGAGGCAGGGTGAACATCAGGGATATTGTACTGTACCCGGCTGAACCTCTGTATATACTTGTGCAGACTCTCGCCTCCCTTCTGGGGAATGACATGCATGTCGCTTACTTGGCCATGGGCTTGGTGACCTCCAATAAAGGCGCCCACAAACTCATGGCACAAATCCGACCAGGAGGAAATAGAGTCTACCGGCAAGTGCATCAACCACGACATGGCGTTGGGTTTAAGAGCCAATGGAAATTAATTCACAAGCACCTTATCGTCGCGGGCTCCGGCGGCTTGCATCGCGATGGTGTAGATGCTGAGGAACTAAGACGGGTGAGTCTTGCCATTGTACTTTTCGCCAACGTCAGGTTTGAAGGTGCGGTGAGTGGGCCACTGGAACTACCGCAGCTCACGGGTAAAAGCCAGACAACCTACCTCGTAAGCTAGGCCTCCAGGGCTCTCCGGGGCCAGGTGGTTCATAGCAGGCCCTGCTCGCCTGTCGGACTGGTGGCGCGCTCCGCGCCGGTGCTCGATAGTGGTTCGAGCGTCTTCATGGGCTCGTTCCCGAAGAACTTGGCGCTGGTCACAGTGGGTCCGCGGTTCAGACGATGCTATGGAGATGTCGTCGCCCGCGACGTCACGACGAGCCAGCGTCCGCGGTACCGGATGGGGAAGAGGTGAATGCACCGTGGTCGTGGCGCCGCCGGCTTTTCCGCCACTGGTCCGCGGGACTCCATCGGAGCATCGACCCGGGGGCCCCACCAGGCTTGGTTCGTCTTTGTTGGCCACCGCAACAAGGCTTCGGATAGTGGCTCTCTATTCGTCGAGTTTCCCCGTAGTGGGAGGAAAGTCGAGGAGCAATTGCGTGCGCCAGGGTGTCGGTGTACAAAAAGAGGGGTACATTTTTTGTACCCCTATAACTGTGCACGGGCAGTCTGAGCCGCGGATACCACCACACCAAGCAAGGCAAGGGAGGTGAGCCAGGGTAAGACCGAAGCTCAAGAGAACTAGAACAACGCCAAGGCCAAGACCACGAAGAGCAAAGGGGACGAAGCGTACTCCCCCGGCAAGATCCTTGCTGGGAGACAGTTCTAGGAGCCCCGGCAAGACCCTTGCCGCGGCGACTCATCCCGCGCCTACAGAGCAAACCACCCTTGAGTCCACTGCCCCCAAAGGGCAAGGATTCGGGAGACATACCTGTGGCGGCATGCAGATCTTTGTGAAGACATTCAAGATCAGATACGCACTAAGGAGACGACAACCCTTGGCGGGATCCCAGTCGAGGAAGACCACAAGGCCCCCGGCAAGCGCCTTGCCGGGGATGATAGCAGGCACCTCGGCAAGACCCTTGCCGGGGCCCCGGCAAGGCCCTTACCGAGGACACCTGCAGGGCCACCATCAGGCCCACGCCGACTAAACCTCCACCACCGCATGCATGCAGCTGCTGACCCAACCAGCTGGGCAGGCACCTGTGTGGCGGCATGCAGATCTTCGTGAAGACCCACCACTGTTCCACCTCAGCTGCATGCCTACCTACGTGGCATCGCAGGCGTCGCTGGCCAGGGCGCGTGTTGACACAAGAAGGAGCGGCGACTGACGAGACAGGTTTTTCCCCCGTCCCCGATAAAGCAAGGACACCTAAGCAAGATGCATTAAAGGCACCTTGTCATGTGATGCGAGGGATAACCTCGCAGCACTGTACCCTTTCCACCTCCTGTGTGCCACTGTGGCAACCCCTTTTTTCTATAAAAGGAGGCCCAAGGCGACCAGAGGAAGGATTCGGCTTTTTGGAGCTCCTCACGCCTCATAGCTAGCTTAAGAACACAGATATACAATCCACCAAAGCAAGAGTAGGGTTTGACGCATCCTCGCGGCCCGAACCTGGATAAACGAACCGTGTGCTATCTATTTGATCCGCTCTTCTCACGACCCCGTGCCTCGCCAACCACAGTAGGGATTCTTGTGATCCCATATGTGTCGTTCCCACCGACATCTCTGGCGCGCCAGGTAGGGGGCACAGTTGTGAGAATCGGCTTTAGCAGTTAGTTCGGTGCTTCTTCATCATCATGGCGGCCAAGAAGAAGATGACGATGGCGGTTCGCCAGTCGGAAGCCGGACAGCCCATCCGACGCGGGCGAGCAGCGGACCGGTCGCAGAAAGGACCCGGGGCGCTGCTCGCGAACACCAACACCATCCCAGCAGTCGGAGTTTGGGAGGCGGCGATGTTTGTGCGCCTGGTAATGGGCCACACGTCGCCAAATCCAAAGGCGGAGCCAAGCCCTTCACGGGTGGAGCGGGGCCTTCCAAGGTCATCGCCGCCCCACCCGAAGGCGATGCAAGGGCCTCCAAGACTCCCACGCCGGCGCCAACAGCGCGCTCCTCCCAGGCAGCGTGCGACGAACGGCGTAATCACGCCGAAGATCCCGGGCGTCGCCGCGGGAAGAGCCCCGAGCGCCACTCCTGGGACGTAGAAGACCTGCCCACTCGCCGAGGCGCTTGTGAAAACAGCATGCGACCGCGGGGTCGTGATAGAGCTCCTTCTGACATGGTCAGAAGTCGAAGCGCGTCACGATCCGTGTAGGTTTCGCTGCCACCGACGCCAGCAGAGGCCCTGGCGCGCGTGTAGTTGCTCCTCGACTTTCCTCCCACTATGGGGAAACTCGACGAATGGAGATCCACTATCCGAAGCCTTGTTGCGGTGGCCAACAAAGACGAACCAAGCCCGGTGGGGCCCCCGGGTCGATGCTCCGATGGAGTCCCGCGAACCAGTGGCGGAAAAGCCGGCGGCACCGCGACCATGGTGCATTCACCTCTTCCCCATCTGGTACCGCGGACGCCGGCTCGTCGCGACGTCTCGGGCGACGACATCTCCATAGCATCATCTAACCCGCGGACCCACTGTGACCAGCGCCAAGTTCTTCGGGAACGAGCCCATGAAGACGCTCGAACCACTATCGAGCACCGGCGCGGAGCGCGCCACCAGTCAGACATGCGAGCAGGGCCTGCTGTGAACCACCCGGCCCCGGAGAGCCCTGGAGGCCTACCTTACGAGGTAGGCTGTCTGGCTTTTACCCGTGAGCTGCGGCAGTTCCAGTGGCCCACTCACCGCACCTTCAAACCTGACGTTGGCGAAAAGTACAACGGGAAGACTCACCCATCTGAGTTCCTCAGCATCTACACCATCGCGATGCCGGAGCCCACGACGATAAGGTGCTTGCGAATTACTTTCCATTGGCTCTTAAACCCAATGCCATGTCGTGGTTGATGCACTTGCGGTAGACTCTATTTCCTCCTGGTCGGATTTGTGCCATGAGTTTGTGGGCGCTTTTACTGGAGGTCACCAAGCCCATGTCCAAGCAAGCGACCTGCATGTCATTCCCCAGAAGGGAGGCGAGAGTCTGCGCAAGTATATACAGAGGTTCGGCCGGGTACAGTACAATATCCCTGATGTTCACCCTGCCGCCATCATCAGCGCGTTCCATCAGAACGTGCATAACCGCAAGATGCGCGAAGAACTGGCAATGAACAAGGTGAAAGATGTGGCAGAACTCTATGTTCTTGCTGACAGATGTGCCCGAGCTGAAGAGGGAAGGAAGTACCCCAGCGAAGATGCTGGCGTGGAAACCGACTCCTCAAATGAGGATACTGCCGCCCAGGCGAAGAAAGGCCGGTGCCGCAACAGGAAGCGCAAAGTTAAGGCTGTGCTTGCCGTCGAGGGATCTGACGACGCCGGCTCCGCCAAGAAAACCAAGGCAGATGACCCCGGCAAGGAAATTGCCGGATGTGTCGCCTGCCGGGCCTTGGCGGCTGCCGAGAAGGCAGGAAACTCCGACAAGCAATACTGCAAGATCCATCGCACCAAAGGCCATGATCTTAAGAATTGCCGACAGGTTGAGCTCCTTGCTGAGAAGCAGAGGGCTGAATATGAGAGGCGGGACAAGGAGAAAGGCCAGGACGGTGTTGAGGGGTCCGACAAGAAGCATAACGGCAAGGCAGGCCGTCGCGGCAAAGATAAAAAACAGGAGAGGCCCGCCCGGGGCCGTGACAAAAAGCCAGAAGACGATGATCACGAAGAGGACGATGAGTCTGGTGACCAAGAATTTCAGAAAGCTACAGAGGCCATGTGTGTCGATGGCGGCGCCTCGCTGCATACCTCTCACCGCTAGCTTAAACAGTGGGCGCGTGAGATTACAGCGGCGGAACCGTTGTTGATGCCCAAAGGCTGCTGAAGTGGTCCAACACACCTATCATTTTTGACACTGGGGATCACCCTGATCGCACTACCGCAGTCGGGTGCTTGCCATTGTTGGTTTCACCAATAATACACAACCTCAAGGTGACAAAGATGCTAGTCGATGGCGGGGCCGGTCTGAACTTAATCTCGCTTGCCGTGATCGAGAAATTGCAGATCCCTGATGAAGACCTCGAAGAGACGGGCACGTTTCAGGGGGTCAACCCAGGAAGAAGTCAACCAAAGGGAAAGGTCACGTTGCCCGTGACTTTTGGGAGTGATCTGAACTACAGGACAGAAAGGATTGTGTTCGATGTTGCCAAGATCCCCTTGCCTTACAACAGGATCCTTGGCCGCCCAGCGCTGGCCAAGTTCATGGCAGTGTCACATTACGCCTACAACACCCTGAAGATGCCGAGGCCTGTGACGATCATCACCGTCCCGTCAGACAAGAAGGATGCACTAATTTGCGCTGACCAACTCTACCAACAAGCGGTGCCCCCTCCACAGTTTACTCCTCTGGTCATAGCGTCGTGGTGCTTAGGCGAAGCTCTGCGCGGATCACATCACCATCCCCGTCACCACGCTGTCGTGCTGATGAGACTCTGCCTCGACCCTCTGCTGGATCAAGAGTTTGAGGGACGTCATCGAGCTGAACATGTGCTAAACTTGGAGGTGCCGTACGTTTGGTACTTGATCGATTGGATCACGAAGACGTTCGACTACATCAACCGTGTTAACCTAACACTTCCGCTTTCAGTCTACGAGGGCACGTGGACACACTCTCCGCTCTCATTGTTATGCATCTCCTAGATAGATCTTGCGTGATCGTAGGATTTTTTTTGAAATTGCATGCTACGTTCCCCAACAGTGGCATCCGAGCCAGGTTTATGCGTAGATGATATGCATGAGTAGAACACAAAGAGTTGTGGGCGATAATAGTCATACTACTTACCACCAACATCTTATTTTGATTCGGCAGTATCGTTGGATGAAGTGGCCCGGACCAACCTTACATGACCACATTCATGAGACCGGTTCTACCGACAGACATGCAACTTGTTTTGCATAAAGGTGGTTGGCGGGTGTTTGTTTCTCGAACTTTAGTTGAATCGAATTTGACTACGGTCGGTCCTTGTTGAAGGTTAGAACAGCACACTTGATGAAAAATCGTTGTGGTTGTGATGTGTAGGTAAGAACGGTTCTTGCTAGTAGCCCATAGAAGCCACGTAAAACTTGCAACAACAAAGTAGAGGACGTCTAACTTGTTTTTGCAGGGCATGTTGTGATGTGATATCGTGAAGACATGATGTGGTATAAGTTATTGTATGAGATGATCATGTTTTGTAAAAAGTTATCGGCAACTCGTAGGAGCCTTATGGTTGTCGCTTTATTGTATGAAATGCAATCGCCATGTAATTGCTTTACATTATTATGCGCTAGTGATAGTTGTAGAAGCAATAGTTCGCGAGACGACAACGACGCTACGATGGAGATCAAGGTGTCAAGCCGATGAAAATGGAGATCATGACGGTGCTTTGGATATGGAGATCAAAGGCACAAGATGATGATGCCATATCATGTCACATATTTTGATTGCATGTGATGCTTATATTTTGTGCATCTTATTTTGCTTAGTACGACGGTAGCATTGTAAGATGATCCCTCACTAAATTTCAAGGTATAAGTGTTCTCCCTGAGTATGCACCGTTGCTACAATTCGTCGTGCTGAGACACCACGTGATGATCGGGTGTGACAAGCTCTACGTTCACATACAATGGGTGTAAGACAGTTTTGCACATGCAGAATACTCAGGTTAAACTTGACGAGCCTAGCATATGCAGATATGACCTCGGAACACTGAGACCGAAAGGTCGAGCGTGAATCATATAGTAGATATGATCAACATAGAGATGTTCACCATTGAAAACTACTCCATCTCACGTGATGATCGGACATGGTTTACTTGATATGGATCATGTGATCATTTATATGACTAGAGGGATGTCTATCTAAGTGGGAGCTCTTAAGTAATATGATTAACTGAACTTAAATTTATCATGAACTTAGTCCTGATTGTTTTTTTGCATATCTATGTGGTAAATCAATGGCCCGTGCTACCGTTTCCTTGAATTTTAAAGCGTTCCTAGAGAAAGCTAAGTTGAAAGATGATGGTAGCAACTACACGAACTGGGTTTGTAACTTGAGGATTATCCTCATTGCTGCACGAAGAATTACGTCTTTGAAGCACCGCTAGGTGCAGGGCCCACTTTAGGAGTAACTACGGACGTTATGAACGTCTGGCAAACTAAAGCTGATGACTACTCGATAGTTCAGTGTGCCATGCTTTACGGCTAAGAATTGAGATTTCAAAGACGTTTTCAACGTCATCAAGCATATGAGATGTTCCAGGAGTTGAAGTTAATATTTCAAGCAAATGCCCGAGTTGAGAGATATGAAGTCTCCATCAAGTTCTACAGCTGCAAGATGGAGGAGAATAGTTCTGTCAGTGAACACATACTCAGAATGTCTGGGTACTATAACCACTTGACTCAGCTGGGAGTTAATCTTCCAGGTCATAGTGTCATTGACAGAGTTCTTCAATCACTGCCACCAAGCTATAAAGGCTTCGTAATGAACTATAATATGCAAGGGATGGAAAATACAATTCCCAAGCTCTTCACTATGCTTATGGCTGCGGAGGTAGAAATCAAGAAGGAGCATCAAGTGTTGATGGTTAACAAGACCACTAGTTTCAAGAAAAAGGGCAAAGCTAAGAAGGGGAACAGCAAGAAGAATAGCAAGCAAGTTGCTGCTCCCAGGAAGAAGCCCAAGTATGGACCTAAGCCTGAAACTGAGTGCTTCTACCGCAAAGGGACTGGTCACTGGAAGAGGCACTGCCCCAAGTATTTGGCGGATAAGAAGGATGGCAAAGTGAAAGGTATATTTGATATACATGTTATTGATGTGTACCTTACTGATGCTCGTAGTAGCGCCTGGGTATTTGATACTGGTTCTGCTGCTCATATTTGCAACTCGAAACAAGGGCTACGGATTAAACGAAAATTGGCTAAGGACGAGGTGACAATTCGTGTCGGAAATGGTTCCAAGGTTGATGTGATCGCCGTCGGCACGCTACCTCTACATCTACCTTCGGGATTTGTTTTAGACCTAAATAATTGTTATTTGGTTCCAGCGTTGAGCATGAACATTATATCTGGATCTTGTTTGATGCGAGATGGTTATTCATTTAAATACAAGAATAATGATTTTTCTATTTATATGAGTAATATCTTTTATTGTCATGCACCCTTGATGAGTGGTCTATTTTTGTTGAATCTCGATCGTAGTGATACACATATTAATAATATTGAAGCCAAAAGATGCAAAGTTAATAATGATAGTGCAACTTATTTGTGGCACTGCCATTTAGGTCATATTGGTGTAAAGCACATGAAGAAACTCCATGCTGATGGGCTTTTGGAATCACTTGATTATGAATCACTTGATGCTTGCGAACCATGCCTCATGGGTAAGATGACTAAGACTCCGTTCTCCGGAACAATGGAGCGAGCCACTGACTTATTGGAAATAAAACATACTGATGTATGCGGTCCGATGAGTGTTGAGGCTCGCAACAGTTATCGTTATTTTCTGACCTTCACAGATGATTTGAGCAGATATGGGTATATCTACTTAATGAAACACAAGTCTGAAATATTTGAAAAGTTCAAAGAATTTCATAGTGAACTGGAAAATCATCGTAACAAGAAAATAAAGTTTATACGATCTAATCATGGAGGTGAATATTTGAGTTACGAGTTTGGTCTTCATTTGAAACAATGTGGAATAGTTTCGCAACTCACGCCACCTGGAACACCACAGTGTAGTGGTGTGTCCGAACATCGTAACCATACTTTATTAGATATGATGTGATCTATGATGTCTCTTACCGATTTACCACTATCGTTTTGGGATTATGCTTTAGAGACGGTTGCATTCACGTTAAATAGGGCACCATCTAAATTCGTTGAAACGACTCCATATGAACTGTGGTTTGGCAAGAAACCTAAGATGTCATTTCTGAAAGTTTGGGGCTGTGATGCTTATGTGAAAAAGCTTCAACCTAGTAAGCTCGAACCCAAATCGGAGAAATGTGTCTTCATAGGATACCCAAAAGAAACTGTTGGTCACACCTTCTATCAAAAATCCGAAGGCAAGATAATCGTTGCTAAGAATGGATCCTTCCTAGCGAAGGAGTTTCTCTCAAAAGAAGTGAGTGGGAGGAAAGTAGAACTTGATGAGGTAGTTGTACCTTCTCTCGAATCAGAAAGTAGTTCATCATAGAAATCAGTTCCAGTGATACCTACACCAATTAGTGAGGAAGCTAACGATGATGGTCATGAAACTTCAGATCAAGTTACTAGCAAACCTCATAGGTCAACCGGAGTACGTTCCGCACCAGAGTGGTATGGTAATCCTGTTCTGGAAGTCATGTTACTAGACCATGATGAACCTACGAACTATGAGAAAGCGATGATCAGCCCAGATTCCCAAAATGGCTTGAGGCCATGAAATCTGAGATGGGATCCATGTATGACAACAAAGTGTGGACTTTGGTTGACTTGCCCGATGATCGGCAATCCATAGAGAATAAATGGATCTTCAAGAAGAAGACTGACGCTGGCGGTAATGTTACTGTCTACAAAGCTCGACTTTTTGCAAAAGGATTTCGACAAGTTCAAGGAGTTGACTACGATGAGACATTCTCACCTGTAGCGATGCTTAACTCTGTCTGAATCATGTTAGCAATTGCCGTATTTTATGATTATGAAATTTGGCAAATGGATGTCAAAATTGCATTCCTTAATGGATTTCTTAAAGAAGAGTTGTATATGATGCAACCAGAAGGTTTTGTCAATCCTAAAGGTACTAACAAAGTGTGCAAGCTCCAGCGATCCATTTATGGACTGGTGCAAGCCTCCCGGAGTTGGAATATACGCTTTGATTGTGTGATCAAAGCATATGGTTTTATACAGACTTATGGAGAAGCATGTATTTACAAGAAAGTGAGTGGGAGCTCTGTAGCATTTCTAATATTATATGTGGATGACATATTGTTGATTGGAAATAATGCAGAATTTCTGGATAGCATAAAAGGATAATTGAATAAGAATATTTCAATGAAAGACCTCAGTGAAGCTGCTTACATATTGGGCATCAAGATCTATAGAGATAGATCAAGACGCTTAATTGGGCTTTCACAAAGCACATACCTTGATAAAGTTTTGAAGAAGTTCAAAATGGACCAGTCAAAGAAAGGGTTCTTGCCTATGTTAGAACATGTGAAGTTGAGTCAGACTCAATGCCTGACCACTACAATAGATAGAGAGAAAATGAAAGGCATTCCCTATGCCTCGGCCATAGGTTCTATCATGTATGCAATGTTGTGTACCAGACCTGATGTGTGCCTTTCTATAAGTTTAACAGGGAGGTACCAAAGTAACCCAGGAGTGGATCACTGGATAGCGGTCAAGAACATCCTAAAATACCTGAAAAGGACTAAGGATATGTTTCTGATTTATGGAGGTGACAAAGAGCTTGTCGTAAATGGTTACGTCGATGCTAGCTTTGACATTGATCCGGATGACTCTAAGTCACAAAACGGATATGTATTTATATAGAATGGTGGAGCAGTTAGTTGGTGCACTTCCAAGCAGAGCGTCGTGGCGGGATCTACGTGTGAAGCGGAGCACATAGCTGCTTCGGAAGCAGCGAATGAAGGAGTCTGGATGAAGGAGTTCATATCCGATCTAGGTGTAATACCTAGTGCATTGGGTCCAATGAAATTTTTTTGTGACAATACTGGAGCAATTGCCTTAGTGAAGGAATCTAGATTTCAAAAGAGAACCAAACACATCAAGAGACGCTTGAATTCCATCCGCGGTCAAGTCAAGGAGGGAGACACAGAGATTTGCAAAATACATATGGATCTGAATGTTGCAGGCCCATTGACTAAGCCTCTTCCATGAGCAAAACAAGATCAGCACCAAGACTCCATGGGTGTTAGAATCATTACTATGTAGTCTAGATTATTGACTCTAGTGCAAGTGTGAGACTGAAGAAAATATGCCCTAGAGGCAATAATAAAGTTGTTATTTATATTTCCTTATATCATGATAAATGTTTATTATTCATGCTAGAATTGTATTAACCGTAAACTTAGTACATGTGTGAATATATAGATGAAACAGAGTGTCCCTTGTATGCCTTTACTTGACTAGCTCGTTAATCAAAGATGGTTAAGTTTCCTGACCATAGATATGTGTTGTCATTTGATGAACAGGATCACATCATTAGAGAATGATGTGATGGACATGACCCATCCGTTAGCTTAGCATAATGATCCTTAAGTTTTATTGTTATTGCTTTCTTCATGACTTATACATATTCCTCTGGCTATGAGATTATGCAACTCCCGAATACCAGAGGAACACCTTGTGTGCTATCAAACGTCACAACATAACTGGGTGATTATAAAGATGCTCTACAGGTGTCTCTGAAGGTGTTTGTTGGGTTGGCATAGATCGAGATTAGGATTTGTCACTCCAAGTATCGGAGAGGTATCTCTGGACCCTCTCAGTAATGCACATTACTATAAGCTTTGCAAGCAATGTGACTAATGAGTTAGTTACGGGATGATGCATTACGAAACGAGTAAAGAGACTTGCCGGTAATGAGATTGAACTAGGTATGATGATACCGACGATCGAATCGTGGGCAAGTAACATACCGATGACAAAGGGAATAATGGATGTTGTTATTGCGGTTTGACTGATAAAGATCTTTGTAGAATATGTAGGAACCAATATGAGCATCCAGGTTCTGCTATTGGTTATTGATCGGAGATACGTCTCAGTCATGTCTACATAGTTCTCGAACCCGTAGGGTCCGCACGCTTAACGTTCGATGACGATTTCTATTATGAATTATGTGTTTTGGTGACTGAAGTTTGTTTGGAGTTCCGGATGAGACCACGGACATGACGAGGAGTCTCGAAATGGTCGAGAGGTAAAGATTGATATATTGGACGATCATATTCGGACACCGGAATTGGTTCGAGATGTTTCGGATATTTATCAGAGTACCGAGGGGTTACCGGAAGCCCTTAATGGGCCTTCATGGGCCATAGGGGAGATAGAGTGGGGAGCCCGCAGGGTGGAGTGCCCCCCCAGGGAGTCCGAATTGGACAAGGGGGAGGGGGCGCGGCCCCCTTTCCTCTTTCCCTCTCCCTCTCCTTCCCCTTTCCCCTCCGATGAGAAAGGAAAAAGGGGGGCGAATCCTACTAGGAGTGGAGTCCTAGTAGGACTCCCCCCTTGGTGCGTCCACTTGGTCGCCGGCCTCCTCCTTACCTCCTTTATATACGGGGGCAGGGTGGCACCCCAAAGCATAACATTTATTCTCTTAGCCGTGTGTGGTGCCCCCCTCCACAGTTTACTCCTCCGGTTATAGCATCGTAGTGCTTAGGCGAAGCCCTGTGCGGATGACACCACCATCACCGTCACCATACCGTCGTGCTGATGAGACTCTCCCTCAACCCTCTGCTGAATCAAGAGTTCGAGGGACGTCATCAAGCTGAACGTTTGTTGAACTCAGAGGTGTCATACATTCGGTACTTGATCGGTTGGATCGCAAACACATTCGACTACATCAACCGCGTTAACCTAATACTTTCGCTTTCGGTCTACGAGGGTACGTGGACACACTCTCCCCACTCGTTGCTATGCATCTCCTAGATAGATCTTGTGTGATCGTAGGAATTTTTTTGAAATTGCATGCTACGTTCCCCAGCAGCCGCTCCGAAAAGAAAAGCTAACTACTATCAACTCTCATGGGATTTCGTCTGACCACTTATTTGAATAGCTAAAATTTCATCGTATTTAATAACTATTCGAATGGCTCAAATTTCACTTACGCGACAAAGTGCACCTATGTGAGTAAACTCAACTCATGTGTCATCTTCACTTCTTCCGAAGATAGCAAAGGCAAAGACTCCAACATACACCGGACAATGGACCACACACATAGCATTGCATCATATTAAAGCGCGAGTACACATGACACAAAGTATGGCCCTGAGATCATGTGCTCTCTAATGAACAATAATATAAAAAAGTAAAAAAAGTGCAAACTTTGAAAAATGTTCTCAATGCTTGCAAATTTTATCCCGAAATAACATTCTTGGAAGTCGTGGTAAAAAAGCAAAATTTGACACTCCATAAATGCTATTTTTAATGCATTTTTGAGTGTTGTCTTTTGCCATGACTTCCACGAATGATATTTCAGGATGAAATTTTCAAGCACTGAGAACATTTGTCAAATTTTACACCCAAAAAATTCAAGATTTATTAAAGTTTTCTTTTTCATTTTTTTGAATTTAATATTCATCCTGAACTCAATTGAGCTCAGAAGTAGAAGAGGACTTTCCGAGTACACATCAACATATTGCTAATTTTCTTTTATTCCATTTGTCTCAAGTTTCTAACAAACCCGTCATCACCTATAAACAGTAACAACAACACAAGTTTACTTGCTTGACCAGAAAACACTGATACATGGGTCCTTATGGATTTTAGTTACCACTAGTAAATTAATATATCACCCCACTTTTGAGTAGAAAAGGTAACTACTATCAACACCACAATAGTCGCTGCAGTTTCCCCTCAAAAAAAATTGTCGCTGCAGTTGCATCAAACACACAAAACAGCCAGATTTCAAGTCCTCCTCCTCCTACCAGCACGGCTATGGAAGTTGAATGGCGGGTCACCGTTCACTAGATGCAGCTACCGTAGTGCCGTGATAGGGTGTCACCCTTCTCGGCGTTGACATTCTCCTTTGACTGTTCCGTCTTCTTCATCAGCTGTAAAAAAAATCACGGCCACCGGGTGTTACCATCAGCACACACACACATTAACTGTTTTAAGACTGGGCAATTAGGTTCTTGCAAGCAACTGACGAATGATGGTAAGTGTAGGAGCATTTTTTCTGAGAAAAGGAGAATCACCCCTCGCCTCCGATACAGACAGTCGTAAGAACATAAAGGTTGATGATAGCCGTCATGGTTGGCCAACCAGAGAGCGCAACTGAAAGTTAGCCGGACCCTCAAGCAGCGAGCTGTGGCGGAGGGGAAAGGGAATCGACTACCCAAGCATGGCGATGGGTGACCACCTGTCAAGGCTCACGGGATCCCGTGTTTGAATAGCTCAAATTTCACTAGATTTAAAAATTATTTGAATGCCTCAAATTTCTCTGATGTAGTAAAGTGCGTCTACGTGACTAAACTCTAACCCCCCTCCCCCCCACACACCAGAAATGGACCACATGCATTGCATCACATTAAAGCGCGAGTACACATCAACATATTGCTAATCTTCTTTTGTTCCATTTGTCTGAAGTTCTGACAAACCCATATACCTATGAACAGTAACAACAACAAAGTTCACTTGCTTGACCAGATAAACACTGACATTCGGGTCCTTATGGTTTTAGGTACTACTAGTAAATTACTATACGACCCCGCTTAAACACCACAATTCCTCCTCATCCTCCTGCGAGCACGGCTATGGAAGCTGGATGGCGGGTCACCTTTCACCAGATGCAGCTGCCGCAGTGCCGCGAGAGAGGGGCACCCTTCTTGGCGTTCACGTTCTCTTTGGACTGTTCTATCATTTTCTCCACCAGCTGTAAAAAAAGATCGCCGCCACAAGGCGTTTCCATCAGCATGCACACATTGACTATTTTAAGACTTAGCAATAACAGTGGATTTGTTACAAGCAATTGGCAAGTGGGGGCGAGTGTAGGAGGATTGCCAGGTGATGGTTGGAAACTGTACATACCATTTGTTTCTTGGTCAGCAGAATTGTCTTCTGCAACAAAACAATGAAACAGTTTAGTAATGGTAAGAACTGAAAAGCATATGAAAACTGAATTTTCTCATGGTTTTCACTGGTCAGCAGCTCTGTACCTCCTCGGCTTTCAGACGAGCGTTCTCCTCCTTGAGGTGGTTCAGTTCAGCTTCAAGCTCCACGGTATAAGCCTGTAGGATTTAGAAAGACAGGTAGTGTAGGTGTCACCAACATTGTTACCACCGTTACAGAAATAGCATTGCATAAAAACCAACAATTTTGGCAGCAAGGTAAGTACCTGCTTCCTAGCACGCGATCGTGCCGCTGACTCACGGTTCTTGATCATGCGGCGGTGGCGGCGCTCGATGCTTCTCTCGCAAGACAGATCCTCCGGGGCACCGCGTTTCCGGGTGCCGCCATTCTCCATCATCGCTCCTTCGCCCATGCAGTTCATCATGTCAGCCTGCGTCATGGCGCTCCTCCCGTCCGACGACCCGGGGCTCACGATACCCACCACCCCACCTTGAGGAGGTGGTGGCGGCGGCACCACAACCATCCCTGCGTACCCATTGGGGATGAACCCCATGCCGTCGCCCATCACCGGGAACATGCCATTGGCTGGTGCAATTGGGTACATCATTGGGCCAGGCTGCTGCCCCTGTTGCGCGGGGTTCATCTGTCCATGGACCATGCCGACCGGCACAGGCGCCTGGCCGCCGGTGCCAGATCCCCGGACCACGCCGGCCTTGACAAGGAACTGCTCCAACGTCAACTCGCCTAGGGTCCCCTGCCGGTCGTTGGCCGGAACCGATGGCTGGACAGGAGGCTGCTGTGAGGGTCGCGCGGCCTGAGGCTGGGCATGCACCGGGCGGGGCTCCCTGTTGATCTCAGCCCACACCTCCTCCACCGTCTTCCGGCACAGCGGGGGAGGCAAGGAGAACGACTCCTGCCGGGCTAGGTTGCTTCCTCCTGCATCAAGGCCACCTCCACCCCCACCAGCACCTACCACAGGAGCCACCTCCATGCCCACCAAGCCACCGCCGGTCGCTGCTTGGAACTCATCGGCATTCCATATGTTGCTCATGAACTCGTCCATGTTCATGGACCCAAAATTGCGCCCTGCCTCGCACACCGAGTATTGCAGCTCGTCCAGCGTCAGCGCGAAGATGGAAGACTGTCGCGCCGGCGCAACCGCCTGCTCCTCACCTTCGAGAACGCGCGGGTGTGAGGTGACTTCCTCCTCGGAGAACTTCACATCCTTGCTCATCTCCGACGCCATCCTATCTCTCCTCACCACTGTCTACGTACGCTCTTGCTTGGTGGTTGTGGTGTGTGTGGTTCAGTCTTGTGCGCCACGCTCCCTATTTATAGCCTGCAGCATGCAAGAGATAAGCATGAATTAAAGCATTAGATAGCTATTAAATTCACGTGAGAAAACGGTGAGCTATAGATAGATAGATAGATAGATAGATAGATAGATACAGTAGTAAATAGTTCGTCTCGTACTGGATAGATAGGGTACTGCCAAAGCGCCAAACGTGGCCGCGAGTTAAGCCTGGTATACGAGACGAACCCGCGGGGTCTGCTGGTTTCATTCAATAGCTAGCCGGCAACTACCGCCGCCGAGACGCCTCAGTACCGACGACTGAGCATTACGCGCGTTAGCGTGAGAGACAAGGACATGAGTAAACCGTGTGTGGCCGTTTGCTACTGCCTAATGCTGCCAAGATCGCCGTTTCTAATTCGGGGGTTGGATTAGTATAAGGAGTCTTACGACACGGTGCTCTTCAATTCAAAGAGGTGACAAAGGTGGTGTCATCAAAAATGGAAAAATAGATAGGTGACAAATAGCAAAGTCAGTCATGCATTCTTTCTTTTTTCTTTTTTGAGAAAGTCAGTCATGCACGTGAAAATGCATGTCTACCTTTTATTTTTGGGCCTGGACCATCTAGAGGGAATCTAGGCCCAGAGTTTGTCCTGCACTAGTGGGCCTGTTAGAGGCCCAGAGATACAGCAATATAGTGTTTTTTTTTGGGACAGATACTAATCTCATACTGACTCTTCGTGTTCTATAAAAAATGTCATACTGACAGATACTAACCAGACTTCACTCAAAAAGAAGACAGTTATTAATCAGACAAGAGTCGACCTGATGGCATGGAAAAGCAAAATCAGATAGAGCCGACGTCCCTAGGATGGTGTGGAAAAGAAAAATCAGACAGGGTGCTATGGTATGGAAAAGAAGAATCAGACAGAATCGACGGATGATAACACATGACTTCTCACTGTCTGAAGGAAAAGACACGGGCTCGCTTTTCAGCGGCAACCCGACGGTTCTCGAGGGCATATGAAGAAGAATGCCTCAGCTCACATCACACCAACAATGGCCACCCCAGGCGAAACTGCTATGACTAGTACAACGCGTGCAGGCAAGCACAGACTGGCTTGCGGTTGCACGATTTCGAAGGATTCAGATGATGAGAAGGTAGCCTACCGGAATACCGGATCCTCGCAGCATATAATAAGCACTTAAGCAGCAGCCAAGGCGGTTCAAGATTTATTTACTGCTGGTGCTACACAAGAATCACTCCCGGCCGGGCACCAAGAATTCCCCCGCCGTTCCGACCCCGAACATGAATGAAACGGCGGTGAAACAAAGGCGTTAGGTTGCCGAAGCCGCTGCTACTACGATCGATGGAGATGGCATGGTGAAACGAGAGCAAAGTTGACGGCTCCGAATGAAACGAGAGCGACAAACGCACGTACCTCCACCTCCCGGTAAAGCGCCGGAGAGCCCACCGAGACGGCCGGCCGCGCGCCGGCCGCGAGCGCTAGCAGCGCCGCGCAGATCAGCTTCGGACACCGCCGCAGCCGAGCCTAGGAAGCGAAACTTTTATAGTACAGTTGCGTGGGGGAGGGAGCTGTGGCGAAACGGGAGGCAGCATCGCTCCTTACTAACTGGAGAGAGAGGGAGAGACGCATGTGCGTGCGCTGTTTATACGTGCTCGCGGCATGCCTCCTGGCGTTGGCTGTGTCGGGCGCGTCGGCACGTTGGGCTTTCCAGAGCCATCGCCATCCTTCCGAGACGGGCGATGGGCTCCGAGTTCCGAGGCTGGGATGGAAAGGAACGGGTAGCTACGAGCGAGCAGAGCTAGCTGTGCCCCTGCATGCTGCTTGCTTACTTCCACTCCGGGTTTTGTCAGCTCTGCGGCCCACACGGTCGCAGCTGCCTCCTTCCCCGCGTTACTTATCTCGTCGCCCTTTTGGTCACCGTACATACGTGCCGGCCAGCTGCGGAGCGGCGCCAGAACGCGCGCCCAAAGCTGGAGGTCCATGCAGAATCTACTTGATGGTAGAGTATTTATACGACGCACCTGCCTACAGCCTGAACCTTTGGCCTGAAGCTTGCGGAAACAGGGGAGCTTTGGTGCAGAGATGTGGCTTAACCAGAGTGGCAAAAGTTATCGGCACCTTGCGACCCGTTTTTTTCCGGCTGGCTTAACCAGAGCTTACGAGCTTTAATGCTGACCTTTTTAAACAATTAAAATGATTTTCTATCCTACTTCTAGGCCTCGTTTAATAAAAAAGGAAAAAGTTAGGAATTGGGAGAACTAAATACCTATATAAATAGTTCCTATGGTATCATTCGGAATAAAGAAATGCTTCACCAGATTTTTTATGAATTGGAAAATCCCTAGGAACTTTGCTGGAAATCATACATGTGGTCTTATCTTTCGTTTTTTCCAACTTGTGTCATGAATTCATGTATATTTCATTCCCCTGTTTTAGGTTAGAACTCAAATTGAACATAATTTCTTATTCAACAGATTAAATGGCATCAGAATTCCTGTGATTTTTCCACTCCTGCAATTTTTAGTTGCTTTGTTTCAAGCGGATATGTTATTGGACACAAATATGGCATGAACGTAGGTTCGTTGTCCCCCTGGCACAACGACGCGCGATAGAAATGATTCACACTGGAACGAGCCGCGAGCTACGCCATGACCGGGCAATAGAGAGAAGTCTTGTGATCAAACTCTTCAACCAGCAAGTGTAAGCGCGGGGCCACTAGATCTAAAACCGGTCTAGGTTCATCCTGACTCTGCGACGAGTTTCTTCCTCCTTCAGAAAAACACCCCAACCACCCCGCCCCTCTCCCTCCCCGATCTGACGTGTTGCGGGTTCTCGTATTGATAGATCACCATAGCTTCTCCTAAAACCCCATCGGTGAAACAACATCGACATCGTTTCTCCCGTAACTGCGCCCCCCCCCCTCACTCCACCTGATTCCCTCTCCTTTGTACAACCCCCAGCCGCCCCCTGTCACAATAGGGATATCCTTGTAGAGAACAGAGAAGAGGGCACATGCAATTGTCGAGGATAATTTCACCTGGCACCTCTTAGCGGTACGGGACTCACATATTATTTCAGTGCCCCTCCTTCCCCTTGGGAGGGGGTGGGGGCTAATAGCTCCACTCATGCTTAATTATATGGGATTAATCTTGATATAGAGTACAATGGAGATTTACAAAGAGGGTTTCGACAAGTTGGGAGGCAACTCGTCGAGTTCTAGGGGTCGATCTAGACTGGATGTCATGGATTGATGTGGCTTCTATGGGCAGGTTGCAATGTGTGTACATCTTGGTTCTTCTCTGTGGTGTCAGACGACCTTGTATATGTGAAATATGGCAGCCCCCCCCCCCACACACACAGTAGTGATGCTTGTCCCTAAGAATTGGACTCTTCCCTAGTTTTGAAAGGCCTTGACTTCCTTTATAGGAAACCTCAGAAGTCACCTTCCATTAAATCGGTCTCCCATGTATGGGTCCCTTGAACCCCCATGTCCCTATGCATATATGTCCCTTGCGGTACATGCGACACAGGGATACAACTATCCATCAACACCAATTCCCCCTCCCACTATCTCCAAAGTAAAAAAAACATGAATGTTGAATGAAAATTGTGATGCCTTGTGCTTTGGAGTGGTCATCTAAGGTTATGGTAATGTTCCACCCTCCATATAAAAACATGGGTCAAATGAAAAATGTATGGAAAAGACTTCTATGTATCATGCTCTAGTGCTTCCATCCACATGTGATAAGTTTTCACCCCCTCTAATTTCCCTCGAGAACCCAGGAAACAAAAGGTTGTCATGTGTCGATACCTAGTGTTGCCATGTAGTTATCTAAAAGTTGACATGTGTTTTGTGGTATAATGTCAGCATATAAGTATGTGTCAGATTGCCATCAACACAAGCCAATTAGGTTTGCCTCCATTCTAACGCCAATCAGTTATGCATATGCTAGGAAAGTTTGCCATGTTTTGCTAAATAAAACGACCATATGGTGTGTGTGAGAGTTCCCATGTGTCGTGGTTATTTTCGTAGTTGCACACACAATATCCAAAAACACAAATACCAGGATGGAAAAGAAAACACGCAAGGTCATACTCCAAAATGGCACATAGTCGAATGGTGCACTCAGAGGAAATGGATAAGAACATAAGACCAAATAATGTACCTTGGTAGAACTAGTAGGAGTCGTATTGAGATCATTCCATATCTTAAATCCCTATATGCCCCAGAAGAAGATGTAGTTTATGCACAAGAAGAAGATGTAGTTCATTGGCATTCATAGACCAATAGTGAAAAATAGAGAAGATGAGGAAAATTTGTTTGCATAGAGAAACTAGACAACCCTATCATGAAGCATACCATGTGCAAGCAAAAAAAGTTGATACCAACAGTACTTGGCCCTACTAAAGTTGCCATGACATGTGAGCATGAACTACTATCATATAAGTATAAGTTTCCATGTTAATTGTGTAAAGATTTCCTTGAATTGCGTGCATATTGTTGAAAGAGCCATCAACCTCAATGTCTACCTTTATCATCTGAGAAATGAGCTTGTTTTTCATGAGGATACAACGATAGGTTCACGGGATATATTTATTTCAAGTTACAGATGTTCAGTGTCTAAGTTGTCAACATGAAGTAGCTGCAAATGACAAAGAAAATGCAAAAATGGAGAGGGTGTGCGTGAAAAATCAGCAAAATCATGGGGCGTGAAAGGAAATTTGGCTGTGGAACTTGGCCCTATAGTGTTAAGTAAACAAAACTTTCCACACGCCAAACAAATATATAAATCCATTTATGAACAAGAAAGTTGTCAATATGTATCCACACCTCAAGAAAGAAAAAAGTGACACCCCTTTGCAAAGGGGTGCCATGAGATAAATGTACAATATGCACACATGGGAGAATGTAAAAAAAAAGAGGACACTACAAATGTTTTGAGAGATATGGTGTGACCAAAAAATCAGGAAAGAAGTTGTTATGCATGCATATGTAGAGAATGACATTCTGTTTCATAGAATTTTTTTACCAAAAAAGTGAAATGTGTCTCCCAGGTAACACGAAATCCATATGTGGACAACAAAAGTTGTCATATATGATGCGTAGTCACAAAATCAGTAGCAAATAAAAATTGTTGGGATGTACCGGAGAGATTGCCATGGAATCTATGTAAAATTGGACACACATAAGCGAACTAGAAATTAATTTAATGTCACAAATAGTTGCCAAAGACATGTGAATAAAGCATGCAGATGAAGTAATTGTGTGCATAGACTAATTACCTTTGGTGATGGGCTATGGAGATGAGAATCTTCCTTCTTTTGTTTCCAATACCTATCGCCCCCTGCGGCAATGTTAGAAGGAAAGATGCATGTAAGATCAAAAAACTTGTAAACCATATATATGTTCCTTCAACGAGAGGAAAATCAATAAAAAAATTGGAGGATTAGAAAACCGTAGGGGTCACCAAGGGGGGGGGGGTCTAGATAGAAATCATGGCTAGATGATACCAAGATGCATGTCCGCCCGCCCAAGCACTTCCCCAACCACCGCACAAACATGCATCATCTCGTGTCTCATGTTCCCCTAACTCTACTAATTCGCAAACACTCCTTTACAAGACCAGAAATTGAAGACTGAGCCACTCTGCTTCCCAATCAACAACAATTTCATCTTGCGGGGTCAGATCTCATATCCTCCCACCCCACCCCTCCCCGACCAAACCCTAGCCCCCAAAATCCTTGTCGTGGTGAGCACATAGATGAAATTGATGAATCATAATAAAGTCCAGCTCACCACCAAGGGGGTCCAGATAGAAATCATAGCTAGATAATACCAAGATGCATGTACGCCCGCCCAAGCACTTCCCCCAACCACCGCACGAACATGCATCATCTTGTGTCTTTTGTTCCCCCCAACTCTACTAATTCACAAATAGAACTTTACAAGACTAGAACCTAAAGACCGAGCCACTTCGCTTCCCGATCAACCATAATTTCATCATGCGGGGTCAGATCCCGCATCCTCCCACCCCACCCCTCCATGACCAAACCCTAGCCCCCAAAATCCTTGTCGTGGTGAGCACATGGATGAAATCAATGCATCATAATAACAAAAATTAAAGTGCGCCTCACCACCTGGCAGAAAATGAACTTGTATTCAACCTTAAAACCACTTCTATCCTAGATCCACTCTGCACGATTTCGCAAAAAATCTGACATAATAACAACGCACATCAAACACGTCAAAGATTTGGACAACAAAGAGAAGAGTGGGTGGATGCGTGATTCGTACCTCGTATGAGTGCGAGAGTGGACGGATTCCGGCGAAGGCGATGCGGCGGCGAGCCAAACTGGTGTAAAACTTGAGGGTGAGGAGATCTGGTGTGCGAAAGAGGAGCGGTGGTGTAAATGCAGCCCCGGCAAGCGTTGTTTTAATGGGGAAAAGGGGCGTGGTTCCCTAAAATAGTGAAACTGCCAACCCTACTCCACCAACACCCCAGATCATCTCCTCCCTTCATTTCGTAACATACGGTTATCAATGTGTCTCACCAAAAAGGATAAAACACGGACGCTCTATGCCAGACCATGCTATATTGTCCACATGTGTGATCAATGCAACATTATTGCATTAGGCTAGGATATTTGTGAGGTAAAGTCCATCCAATATAATTTCCAAAGTGTCACATCCCAGATTTTTCCCAAATCTAGTACGTTAAAAATTTCACAGGTAATTAAAGTTTTTTCTAGGAAAACCTATGCTTGTTAGCCTCTAGCTAAATATTGCCTTGGAATTTTCTTAATGGTTGACTTGTTTGTTCTGTTTGAATTCACCTAGAGGGCCAAGGACCTTATGGCCACATTGAAACCCTTGTTTGAAATTTTGGGGAGACAGAATGAACCCTACAAGGTTTAGGGAATAAATTTGAATCCCAAAATAGGTTGAAAATTTAAAAAAATGGGCATAAGGCTATCCTTAATAAGACCTAGATGATATTCAAGCCCTAATAAATTTCCCTAAATTATTGGAGTGGATTGGTTGGAATCAATTCAAAAATCAAATAGGGATTTTTACAAAAAAAGGGGGGATTTGAATTATTTGGCAAGAAAGTGAATCCCATATGTCCAAATAATAGGCTTGACCTTTTGCCAAATTTTCCAAATTGGATTTAAAACATATTTCATCTTAAACCAAATTGAAATTCAAGATGGAAAATAAAGTGCAGAAAATGTATGCTCAGAAGAGCCAAATAAAATGTAGGCACAGTCAAAAATATTCATGTTTGGATTTAGATAAAGTTTTCTCTAGGAAGAAAAATCAAATTCAAATTCAAATGAAAAGGAAGAGATAAAATAGAGAAGGCAAAAAGAACATAAAAAAGAAAAAGGCCCAACCGAGCCAACTAGCCAGGCCGGCCTAGCTAAGCTAGACATAGCCCAGCCCTGATAACCCACAAGTATATGGGATCGCGACAATCTTTGAGGGTAATATTTCACCCAAATTTATTGATTCGACACAAGGGGAGCCAAAGAATATTTGTAATTATTTTGTTGAATATTTACGGTAGGGTAAAACCCCACAACCCTTTATTAAGAAACGGGAACTGTATAGAAGGTTTCCAATGCTACAAGTCTAAACTATGAAAGGGCATACTTACAATTACAAAAGGGTATTTACCCAAGAAATAAGCTTCTGCTTGGTGCTATCTCTAAGTTGAGAAAGTAGGAGAATATCATGTACAAATTTACACCTCCAGGTAGCAAAAGTAGCATGTTCCCCTGTGAATGTTTTCCCATTCCTCAGGATCCATATATTCCATGCAGCCATGAGCATAACCTCAAAGAAGAAAGGATGACAAAATCATGTTCTAGCTTGAGAGATGCATTGCTAAATGTTAGATCCATGGCTCCAGTCAATTTGCAAGTAATACCATACTCTGCAACTGAAGTTACATTGGAAGAAGAGATGAACTCTATCTTCATAAACATAAGCATTGGAAATGACACAGAGATTATCATCCGAGGGGGACCTCCGGTGTCTTCTAACCAACATGTCGTTGGTATTATGCCTATCAAAGAAGAGAAGCCAGCCAAAGTCATTTATCTTCATAGTACACCTGCTCTGCCATAACCACTTACAAGGTTGAATGACTGGAAGGTGGGTGTGCATGATGTCATAGAAACTTTTTGCTTTGTACTGTCCAGATTTCCCAGGCCCATATCCAAACATTAGGCAGTCATGGATCTCTCTGTAGATGGAACAACCACCCTTCCAGGATCTGCAATTCAGAGGTTGCTTCCTGAGAGATTGGCAGATAGAACATGGAGAACATATCCTAGTTTTGAAGAAAATCCCTAACAGAGACTTTTTCATCCATAACAAAAGAATATAGCTTTGGCAGCCTGAGATATAATGGCCCGGAAGATCCTCCCACATGCCAAGCATCAAGCCAAAAAACTGCAGAATCCCCCATGTTAATATGCACTAAAGCAATGGACTGATAATGATCACTCAATTTAATAACATCCTCCACCAGAAAGATCATGCCATCACCATGGCGTGAAGAACAATACCATCATAGTAATTGTCACAAATCAACTGCACCAAGGGGACATCAACTTTATTATAAAATTTGTGTAAGTGCTTGATCAAAAGCCCTTGGTCTTGGATGTGCAAGTTGATAATACCCAGGCCACCTTTATCCCTAGGTCTGCAAACTAGATCCCAAGCTGCCAGAGACTATTTTGGAGCATCAGAGTTTTCTCTCCATAGACACTGCCTCAAAATCTTGTCTAGTTGTTTGATAATACCGGGGCATATGGAGGCTGCAAAGGAAGTAAATAGGCAGAGATGTGAGCAAAGAAATGAGCAGCTGCAACCTGGAACCTTGGTTGAGCATGGAAGAATTGACAGACAACCTCCTTTCAACACTGTCAACTAAAGGCATAAGCTCACTGATTTTGGGCATTGTAGTACCAAGTGGCGGACCAAGGTAAGTAAAGGGCAATTGTCCAATCTTGCAACCCAAAATATCAGCCAACCTCTGTGCTTCAACAGCTTCAACATTCAAGGGCACCATGGAGGATTTAGCAAAGTTCACTTTAAGTCCAGTTGACTGCTGGAAGATGTGTAGCATGTTCTTGAGAGCAACTAGCTGGTCCTCAACAGCAGATAAAATTATAATGGTGTCATCATCATACTGAATAGTAGGAAAATCAATATCATGATATGGAATTGGAAGTGATAGAACTCCTCTGGCAACATATCATTAACCACTGTTTGTAAAAGATCTGTAGCAATGACAAACAGAAGTGGAGACAGTTGGTCCCCCTGTCTGACCCCACATTTGCATTTCAATTGCTTTCCAGGAATACCATTCAAAAGCACAGAAGATGATCCATAGGATAGAATCTCCTTGACCCATGCAATCCATTTTGCATCAAAGCCTTTATATGTGAGGACTTGCAAAAAAACCTCAAGCTCAACTGTATCAAAGGCTTTGGCACAATCAAGTTTTAATATAATGATAGGCTTCTTGGACTGCTTAGATTGGTGAATGTATTCAAAAGCCCAGGCAAGGCAATCTTGAATTGCTCTGCCTTTCAAAAATCCATACTGATTTTTGTCTATGCACTAAAGAATAACCTTTTTGTAATCTATTGGCCAAAAGCTTGGTGAGGAATTTCAAACATGTGTTAGTCAGAGAAATGGGCCTAAAATCAGCAAGTCATTCTGGGTAGAGCATCTTTGGTATTAAGGTGATCAAAGAACCATCAATATTTTCCAAAGACAGTTTCCCATCATAGAAGTCCTGGATAAGCTGTAAAAAATCTTTCTCAATTATAGGCCAGCATCTCTTGACAAATAATCCATTGAAGCCATCAGGTCCAGGAGCTCAATCAGTGGGCAATTCCTTGAGAATTGTGTTGATTTCCACAACTTAAAAAAGGTGAGGACAAAGTTTCTAGGCCGGTAGTATTAGCAGTCGAATTAACCGATTGAAGCTAATATTTATAGGTATTAATAGTTGAGTTGGTAATTCAAGTCACTTGGAGAACTAAATATCTACAGCAAAGTGTTTAGTAGCACAGTAGTATGATAGTTTGATAGTAGTAGTAACAGTAGTAGTTTTATAGTGATTGTAACAACAGGAGCAATGAAAGCAACTTAGCAAAGATCAATATGCAAAAAGTATAGGCATTGGATCAGTGATGGATATTTGTGTTGGATGAAATTCACCATATAATAGCCACAACCTAGAGCGATACACAATAGCTCCAATTCATCAATGTAATGTAGGCATGTATTCCATACATAGTCATGCGTGCTTATAATAAGAACTTGCATGACATCTTTTGTCCTACCCTCCCGTAGCAGTGGGGTCCATAAGGAAACTAAGGGATATTAAGGCTTCCTTTTAATAGAGAACCGGAACAAAACATTAACACATGGTGAATGCATGAACTCCCCATACTATAGTCATCACCAGGAAGAATCCCAACTATTGTCACTTTGGGGTATGCGGATCAAAACAAGTAATAGGTGCATACAACTTGTAAGATAGGATCAAGAACTCAAATATATTCATGAAAGCATAGAGGGTTCAGATTTGAAATCATGGCACCCGGGCCCTAGTGACAAGCATTAAGCATAGCAAAGTCATACAAGATCAATCTCAGAACATAGTGGATACTAGAATCAAATCCTAATAAATTGTCTCGATTACATGACAAATCTCATCCAACTCCATCACCGTCTAGTAATCCTACAAAGGAATTACTCACTCCCAGTGGTGAGCATCATGAAATTGGTGATAAAGAAAGGTTGCTAAGGATGATGGCGATGAATCCCCCTCTCTGGAGCCCCGAACTGACTCTAGATCAGCCCTCCCGTTAAAGAACAGGAGGTGGAGGCAGCTCCATCATAATATGCGATGAAATTTCTTCTCTTATTTTTTTCTTGGGGAAAAGGAATTTATAGGCTTGAGATTAGGGTCAGTGGAGCCATGTGGGCCCCACATGGCAACATGGTGCACCTAGGGGTAGTCGCGCCATGTTGCCTTGTGGGCAATAGGTGGGCCCCCTCTGGTCGGTATTGGCTCCAGTATTTTTTATATATTCCATAAAAAATCTCCAAAAAGTTTCATCCAATTCCGAGAACTTTTGTTTCTGCACAAAAAACAACATCATGGTAGTTCTGCTGAAAACAGCATCATTCCGGGTTAGTTTAATTCGAACCATCCAAATTAGAGTCCAAAACAAGAGCAATAGTGTTTGGAAAAGTAGATAAGACAGAGACGTATCAACTCCCCCAAGCTTAACTCATTGCTTGTCCTCAAGCAAATTCAGTTGACAAACTGAAAGCGATAAATAAAAAAATTACGAACTCTTTTGTTCGTGTATCTATATATAAGCTTAAATAGCACCAAAGTTTTCAGCAAAGATCGTGAACTAAACATGCAAATGATAATACTTAAAAATCACATTTACTCATATCAATGGCACAATCAACTAGCGAGCAATAAAAACATATGTCAAATGACAACAATTTGTCAAAACAATCATGATATAATATGATAACATGGTATCTCGCTAGAGTTTTCTTAGACCGCAAAACATAAATGCAGAGCACCTCTAAAGTTCAAGCAATGAATAAACATTGTAATTCATGGTAGAAGAGATCCAATCATGGTGCACACAATATTAACTATACTCAATGCATAAGAATTACAATAACGCTCTCAGGACTGGTGCTTTAATTAAGAAGGTGATGACTCAACAATAAAGTAAATAGCATAAAAGTAAATAGGAAGTCCCTTCGCAGAGTGAATCATATATTTGGAGAGGTACCAGAGCTCGAAGCTTGAATAAGAGATGAATACATTTTGAGAGGTATACCTTTCCTGTCAATGTTACGTCTTAGGATTTTCAATACCTTCCATGCTAAACACATTATCAGCAGTTCCCAAGCGAAAAGGTGAAGTTTAACCCCCCAACCATTCAAACACAAGTCATGGCTATCCGAATTCACGGGTGCCATCCATACAATCAACCTTCCTAGGGATCATTATATTTTTCTTTATTTTGATAAAGGGACTGATCACCCCAATTACCAGCCTCTCTCATGCAATGACAAGTGAATAAACACCCATTGTGAGAATAACCCGCTTAGCATTGAAGATACTGACTGCCCCCTGTCGCTTCATGAGTAGTACAGGCACACAAAACAGATGATTATTTTAATGATTAGAGGTGGCACATGCAAATTTACATGGAATGGCAGAGTAATACCGCACATAGGTAGATATGGTGGACTCATCTGGAAAAACTTTGGTTTAAGGATTTGGATGCATAAGCAGCATTCTTTCTTAGTACAGGAGAAGGCTAGCAAATAGGTTCAGAAGCGACCAAAAAGAGAGCGACAATGGTCATAATCATGCATTGTTAATAATTAACATTGAATACTAGCATGAGTAGGATATAAACACCATGAACATAAATATCATGGAGGCTACGTTGGTTTTGAACCAACTACATGTGTGAACATGTGCGAAGTCAAGCCACTTGAAACATTCAGAGGAGGATACCATACTAGCATACTACATCATAACCATTTTAATGCATGTTGACACTCAAGATAAATCATTATCCACTCCTAGCTACTTAAACATGGCATGAGAAACTATAATATCTAATTGTCATCACAAACATGCTGAATCATGGATGCTGAGTTAAACATATTTATAAAAAATACAAGGAGAGTTCATACCAACTTTTCTTTGCCACAGTCACTTCATCAAATCATCGACATTATTTCCTTTCACTTGCACGATCGAACGAGATGAAAATAATAATAGTGCAAGAGTGTCGTGGACTAAGCTGGACTCTGCAAACATTTCATTCAAAGGAGACGATAAGGTAATGTTGGCTCTTCGTTAGATTAGCAACAAAGCATATGAGAGCCACTCAACAACTTTATCGCGGTCTTCTTCTTACGAAGACTCAAAGAAAAGAAAAGAAATTCATAGAAACACACTAAAATATTTTTGGAGTTTTTAGTCTTTCTAAAGGAAACATACTAATGAAGGAAAACAAAAGGCGAGAAAAACTATTTACACGGGAAAGCTCCAACAAGAAAAGGAAGAAACGAGTAATCTTACTAAATAAACAAGAAAGAAAAACCGAAAAGAAGCAAGAAATATTTTGGATTTTCCAAAGTTTTTCAAACACACAAGAAGAAAGGAAAATAAAACTAACATGGATATACAAATGAAAAAGGATGAACACTGACAATTGAATGAATCTTTGAACATGAACGTAATGTCAGTGAGAAAACATACTCCCCCAAGTTTAGGCTTTTGGCCTAGCTTGGTAATCACCACCCATAGTATCCATCGGGTCCGGGAGGAAAGTGGATGGGCAGAGGCACTTGAGCGTCCCAAGGCTGGGCCTCGTTCCCCGCCGCGGCCAACTCGCTGTTGTAAGCAGTGATATCCGGTGGCATGATGACATATGCGTGCCTGGCATGAGAAT
This sequence comes from Triticum dicoccoides, assembly GCF_002162155.2. Lineage (NCBI taxonomy): Eukaryota > Viridiplantae > Streptophyta > Magnoliopsida > Poales > Poaceae > Triticum > Triticum dicoccoides. The sequence goes on along the minus strand of NC_041384.1, from coordinate 622,421,531 downwards.
CAAACAAAGAGGGTGTAGGCAATGGAATAGTATCATGAGTGTTCTCGCTAAATACCAAGTTATAAAGAATGTGGTGAGGAGGCTCAAGATCATCAATAAAATGGTGATCTATCACGGACTGGTGGTCTAAGTAAATCCTAGGTAGAAAATAAACAGTGTGGCCTATATCAACATAGAAACATCTCGCCAAGCAAGTAGCATAAATACCACCATGAATTTTACCCCTTGTCCTGTTAGTGTGCAAGCGATGCGCAATGGTAGCTCCAAAGCTATAAGTGTTTTCACTGAAAAGTGTGTGGCGTAATATGGCAAGGTCAGGGGCACTGAGTGTGCCACCTTCCTTCCCAGCAGTGAAACCTTTCCCTATGACTAAAGCAAAGTATTGCACATCAGGAAAAATGAAAACTAGTAACTCGGGATCTCGACATGCCCCTATATTCTCCCATAGTTAAAGTACAGAGGAAGTCCTCGAACTCCTCTGGTCGAGGCTCTCTCAATTCCCCATCAGAGGGAATCAAACATATCTCGCAAAATTCTGCAAGTGGTATCTCATGATGTCCAACACATAAATCAAAGCATACCATGGGAATATCGAGCGTAGGTACGAAATATAAATTTTGCACAAAGGAGTTTGTAAGGATGTGGTATTTATCACACTCATCTGCAAGGAAGTTGATCAACCTGGCATTTGCAATGAATTTTGCAAACTCTTAGTGAAATCCAGATTCGTTCATGAAGGCATTGTGTGGTCATTCGCATAGCCGGACCTCCATCCTCCGAGGAATGTTGAGGTCACGGTCCAGGTTATCCCGAAAGATCCCCTTGGGACTCCAGCTCGAAGATCCTCTTCGGAAGAAGTTCATTTTCCTAGGAATAATTTTTTGAAATTTTTGGACCATAAAAAGATAATAACAAAACTTCACAGGATTGATAGAAACTACTCCTATGGATGTCTAGATACTATATCAAGTATTCAAACTACTTGGAACTCAAAGAAATCAATATGCAAGCTCATTTTCAGTAGGACCAATAGCAGAAAAATATGCAAAATATAATCCACTAAAACAAAAACTAATTTGAGCAATGGAGGAGTCACATACCAAGGAACAATCCCCCAAAACAGTTTCAAAAATGGAGCTCCGAGCAAAGAGATCAAAAATATCAGGTTTGGGAGAAAGAACACGAGAGAGAGAGAGAGCTCCACAATTTTTTCTGGAGGTAAGAGATGAAGTGGGTTGATGTACTAAGTGAGTGGGGTCCTGTGGACCCCACATGGCATCTTTGCATGACTAGGGGGTGGCCATGCCCTGTTGCCTTGTGAGCAACAGGGGCAACCCCCTGGGATGTATTCAATGCCAAAAATTCTTATACATTCCAAAAAAATCATGTTAAAATTTTAAGACATTCCGAGCACTTTAATTTTTGGGTCCTTTTTTATTGCACGAATAATTTAAAAAATAGGATAATCATGGCATTTTACTTTAGTAAACTATAAATAACAGGGAGTAAACTATGATTACAGTATTTTGTGTTTCCTAAATTCATCGACCACATGCCCCTCAAAAAGAATCCATTAATTAGGTTGATCAAGTCTTATTAACAAACTATTTCCGAGTGACATGAAACCAAAGAATCATCGTATAACACTAGGTTACCTCAATGGGGATATGCATCTTACCAACAATAATTGTTTCATATTTCTCTTTGACAGACGAAAAAGGGAATTCAAAGCCTCCAATAGTGATTGTCATAATTCTTTCAATAGAGTTGATAGTATTCACTTGGAGTTGTTTCTTCGGAAAATACACCGCATGCTCATTACCATTGACATGAAAAGTGACCTTGCTTTTGTTCCAATCAATAACAGCCCCTGAAGTATTCAAAAAAGGTCTACCAAGGCTAATTGACATGTTGTCGTCCTCGGGCATATCAAGTATAACGAAGTATGTTAAGATGGTAACATTTGCAACTACAACAGGCACATCCTCACAATTATCGATAGGTATGACAGTTATCATCCATTTGCAAAGATATTTCAGTAGGTTGATACGTCTCCAACGTATCTATAATTTTTTATTGTTCCATGCTGTTATATTATCATTCTTCGATGTTTTAAAATCATTTTATAGCAACTTTATATCATTTTTTGGGACTAACCTATTGACATAGTGCCTAGTGCCAGTTGTTGTTCTTTGCTTGTTTTTTACTTTGCAGAAAATCAATACCAAATGGAAACCAAATGCAGCAAAACTTTTTGGAGATTTTTTCTGGACCAGAAGACACAAGTTGGGCCAAAAGAAGTACCAGAGGGAGGCCACCGAGGGGGGCACAACCCACCTGGGCGCGCCTGGGGGCCCAGGCGCACCCTTGTGGGTTGTGCCCACCTCGGTGTCCTCCCGTGCCGCCTCTTTGCTCTATAAATACCCCGAAAATCCAAAAACCCTAGGGGAGTCGACGAAACACAATTCCAGCCGCCGCAAGTTCTAGAACCACCAGATCCAATCTAGACACCATCACGGAGGGGTTCATCATCATCATTGGTGCCTCTCTGATGATGTGTGAGTAGTTCAGACCTACGGGTTCATAGGCAGTAGCTAGATGGCTTCCTCTCTCTCTCTCTCTCTTGATTCTCAATACAATGGTCTCTTGTAGATCTATCCGATGAACTTTGAGTTTATGATCAGATCTATTTTATCGATGAAAGTTATTTGAGTTTTGACCTCTTATATGCATGATTACCTATAGCCTCATATTTCTTCTTTGAGTCTTTGGTTTTAGGCCGACTACATCGATTTTTCTTGCCATGGGAAGATGTGCTTTGTGATGGGTTCGATCTTACGGTGCTCAATCCCAGTGACAGAAGGGGACATGCCACTTATGTATCGTTGCTAATAAGGATAATAGGATGGGGTCTATTCCTACATGAATAGATCTTGTCTACATCATGTCATCGTTCTTATTCCATTACTCCATTTTCCATGAACTTAATACACTAGATGCATGTTGGATATCGGTCGATGTGTGGAGTAATAGTAGTAGATGCAGGTAGGAGTCGGTCTACTAATCTTGGACATGATGCCTATATAATGATCATTGCCTGGATATCATCATAATTATTTGAAGTTCTATCAATTGCCCAACAGTAAGTTGTTTACCCGCTGTATGCTATTTTTCTCGAGAGAAGCCACTAGTGAAATCTACGACCTCGGGGTCTATTCTTTATCATTGTCGGTGTCTTGGGAACGGGGGTACCCAGACTTGCATGCATGCGGCCCAGGGCGTGGCTCCACTAGTGGCCTGGTATGGCCCATCTTCACCAGCAACCACCCAAGACCCTCGCGAGGGGCCAAGCCTCGCAAGGCGGACGATGCCAAGACCTCCTCCAGGGCGGCCTCCCTAGGCTGACTCCCGAGGAGCGGAGATATGTATGCAAAGGGCACCTCATGAGGAGCGCTTGACGTGAGCCATGAAGACCAAGGCTAGGCGGGCGCCAGTGGGCGCAGAGTGCCAGTTTCCCCTTTGGTGCTAAAGAGGCAAGCACGGGCGAGGAGTCCTGACGCATCAGGCAAAGGTTTCCATATCGGTGCAATGAGACCAAGGCTAGTAGGACAGCAGGACGGAGGTCACTGCGGAGCCCACGACGACGTCACCGCTAGAGCCTTTGCCAGGCAAAGACCACCTTTTGTCAGGATAACTTGTACTAGTTGTCCCCCTTCAAATTGGTCGTTGTGGGATCCCTTCCTGCCTAATATTTGGGAAGAGGACCAGTGCCTCTGTACATAGGACTAGCCACCACCATGGATGAGGGATGATTCGGACCATCCACACACACAGAAACTCATCGAGCTCAAGAAAACCTCTACTCAGGAGGCTGTTCTTCCCTTGTCTTGTTCATCCTCAGACTACAAGGCAATCCACCACACCACACTTGAGTAGGGTATTACACCACAATAGTGGCCAGAACCAGTATAAACCCTTGTGTCCCTTGTTATTCGGGTTCAACGAGTTAGGCTTTGAGATCGTTGCGAGAGTGGGCTCATGGGGGAGAGTGATCTTCATGCGCACCCCAGTGTTCGAACCTCAAGGGTTTCCCGGAACCCATAATATGACATTTGGCATGCCAGTTAGGGGTGCATTGAAGCCTTTTCTTCCGTCAATCCGAGTTCCACTGCTCCATCGCATCCATGTCAGACACTCGCCGAGCCCGTGCTGAGCGCCGCACCGCCCTCGCCACCCGCTTCGCTCAGACGGTGCCCGTTGGCGGACCTCCCCGCCGTTCTCCATCACCCGCTGCCAATGCCACCACTGGCCCGGCAGCAAACGAGTAGCAGGCCTCATCACTGCACCCATCTGTGCGGCGGGACGGACACACCGCCACCCCGTCATTGACTCCGTCCGGCTTGTCGTCCCATGCTTGACACGCGCCCACGGACGCGCAGGCTGGCGCTGCTCATGGCACACGAGCTCCTGCGCTACCGCCTGGTCAACGACCTCTATAACGACTGGCTCGACCGCATCACCGAGGTCGTCAGTGCTACTGGGGGCTATCCTACACCTATCCTTTCGCTACCTGGACCATCTCTAGCGGTGGGCGACGTCGCCCACGGAGTGCTTCCACCACCTCCACACCAAGACAATGCCCTCGCAACAAGACGCGCGGTCCCACGACGCGACCCACCGCGCCGTGCGCCCGTGCACGAAGAAGCAAGCTGCCAAGAAGTCCCGGGGCGACAAGGAAACGCTCTTGCTCCCAGCACAGCAGTGCCAAGACCGCGCGCCGCCTGCGGCGGCCACAACGCGTGGACACCTGGATCAGGCTCCGCCTCCACAACGAGCTTCGGTGACCACAGCAGGCTACCATGCCTTCACTCCCAAGCTACGGAGCGTCGTCTGTCCTGGCAAGTTCAAGCCAGACCTGCCTCCGTGCTCTGATGGCACCCCCGACCCCACGGAGTTCCTGCATCTCTATGAGCTAAGCATCGAGGCGGCCAACAGCGATGAGAAGGTCATGGCGAATTGGTTCCCTATGGCCCTCAAAGATGGCGCATGCTCATGCCTCCTGAACCTACCCGTGGGATCAATCTCCTCTAGGGGCGAGATGCGCGAGTGTTTCTTTGCCAACTTCCAGGGCACTCGCGACCGCCCGCCGGCCGCGGGCGACCTGCGGCGCATCAAGCAGCTGCTGCAGGAAACGCTAGAAGTACATCCAGTGCTTCAACGACGTTCTTCTCAAGATCCCCAAGGTGACGGACGAAGCGATCATCTCCGTGTTCTCCGATGGCGTCCGTGACGTTAAGATGAAGGAGGAGCTCGCCATGCACGAGGACCTGTGCACGGCCCTAGAAATGTTCAACATGTCAACCAAGTGCACGAGAGCCGAGGAAGGGCAACTTTCCCTCCTTGAGCTCCCAGCTACTGATTAGGACGACAAGAAGGCCAAGAGCAAGGACGTGAAGCGCAAGGGGGCTGCCGTGCTCGCGGCAGAGCCGGAGATGAAACATGGACGCGACCATCCCGAGTCATCCAAGGCCAGCCGCCTGTTCTGCGCCTTCCACAATGTCCACAACCACAACACCAACGACTGTCAGGAGCTCAGGGCCATCCATGATGGGCGCTTCAGTCGACGCCCCGAGCACAACCACCGAGGCTACGGCCGAGGAGGAGGACGAAGTGGAGGACACTCGGACGACCATGGCCCCCGCCAGGAGTGGCACAATCGGCCTCGTGAGGACCGCCGGCAGGACCCGCCTCGCGAGGGCGCCTGGAAGGAGCAGCCTTGTGTGGACCGCCCTCACGGCAATGCCGGACTCCCTCCTCTGCCACCACCGCCAAGGAGAACGACGACCATCATCAGGACGAGGGGGCTGGGGGCTTCCAAGAGCCTCGTGCCATCGCCTGCATCTTGGGTGGCCCTCAAGCCCTAGCCTCTCAGCGTATCTTCAAGCAGTTCACTCGTGAGGTGAACGCAGCCCTTCCCAGGCTCGAGGCCACACGCCCGCTCAGGTGGTCCAAGTACGCCATCACCTTCAGCTCGGCGGACCAACTCAAGTGCACGGCGATCGCCGGCGTCCTCCCGATGCTCTTCTCACCCGTCATCAGCAACGTTCAAGTCACCAAGACCCTCATCGACGATGGTTCAGGGCTCAACGTCTTGTCCGTCGAGACATTCGACAGCCTTCAGGTGCCATATGATCAGCTACAGCCTACCAAGCCTTTCTCAGGAGTGACCGACGGCTCCACCACCCCGATAGGGCAGGTCCGCCTCCCTCTCACCTTCGGCCAGCGTGACAACTACCGCAACCGAGCTCATCGACTTTGACGTCGCCCACATCCGCCTGCCGTACAACGCCTTCCTTCGGTATCCAACCTTGGCCAAATTTATGGCAGTGACCCACCACGGCTACAACGTCCTCAAGATGCCAGGGAGTGGAGGCGTCATCTCGGTTGCCTACGAAGAAAGAGATGCGATGTGCTCCCTCGAGCGCGCCTACCAGGCTGCAACAGTCGAAAACCCCAACAACGAAGGCACCCTATACCCTCATGAAGCCATTCCCAACAAGAAGAAGCAGCTACTCCACCCAGGACCTCAGGAGAGCGGCGTTTGCGGTGGTACCTCCTCAGAACCTGTGCCGGTAGATGGAGCGCCTCCCTTCCTCGCATAGGAAGGCGCGCCCGGCGCCCTCCTCAGGCTGGGCTCGGGGGCTCTCTTCTAGAGGGCCTTAGACCTAGTCAACATCACGAGGGAGGTGCTCGAGCACCACATGGAGGCGTGCTTTTTTGCATGTTTCCCTCAAGACGGCACAAGGCACGGAACACCCAGTGCTTGGGAGTTCATCACCAAGGCGATCCAGGAGCTTCAAGAGGCAAGGGCCATACACGGCGACCGCCGCCCACCACCCGGCGCAGCTCCCCACCCTAGCGAGGATGGCGGGCTGCGCGTCTGTGTCAACATTCCTGGGCTCAACAGGGCCGCATCTCAGGGACGTTTCTGGCATTCGCGCGTTGGACGGTGTGAGGGTCCACCTCACAGCTACGTTCGCATGCCATTCGGCTTGCCGAGCGTGGTTGGCACCTTCCAGCGTCATGCGCGGAGCATCAGAGCGGCTAACAAGGCCAGGCATCACGCCGTCCTAGAGGAGGTCGCGACGGTCCTTCAGGAGCCACTTGGGCCTGCGGAGCCTCCCAAGGCTCAGGACCCTGGTGGCTCATGAGGAGCAACCCTTCGGCGCGCATCTCCAGCTACTCCAACACCGCTCCTGCTACGGTATCAGGTGACTCTTTCCAGTTCATTCAGTTGGGGGAACCCCTCGGGCAGCATCATCCCCAAGTCGCACGGGCCTGTCCCTGCGATGTGTATCCTTTTGCATCTCTAGCTTACTTTGATGGGGACGCCCCTCAGGCTGCATCATCCCCAGGCCGCATGGGTCCGTCCCTGTGGCATGTATCGTTCTTGCATCTATCTAATCTAATCTGCCTCTTTGCTTGAGTCGTTTTATGATTACCACCTGCTTATCTGGTACTTCGATATCCCACCCGCGACCGCCCTCGTTACCACGGGAGCCGCGCGCCGGTTGTCTTTCTTTAGGATCCCTCGCATGAGTAGGCTAGGCACAGTGTCTGTGCTCGGGTCCGTCCCTGTAGCATCGATAAACCCAACGACTGAGCTCTGTCTGGCGGGCTGGACCCGTTCACGTCACCTCCTGGGGTCGTTGGTGTCTAGCCTTCTCATGTGACAGCCTCAGGAAATTCATCCGGTGTAGGTTGTCTAACCATCTTGCAGGACCACTGAAGCTACCAAGAACCAAGACCGGGCACAACCCGCCTTGAGGTAGGGCCTCGTGAGTCCCGCGCTGGCTTGCGGGTGCCCAAACACACATCGTCTAGCCTGCCATGCAAGCCACGTGTCAGGGCGGGGCTGTGCACGCCCCAGGGGCTCCACTCAGAAGGAGCCCTCACCCATGCACCAGTGGAAGCACCATGCTCCGCGCTAGTAGTCGACATGGTCGAAGAGCGGCTATGCCCGTGCAAGTGCGGAAGCGCTATGCTCCGCGCTGGTGATAAACAACTAAGGGCGGCCCCATGACCGTACCAACCTCAGGGAGCCACCCGACTTAGTGTGCAGCCTCACCGCAATGCTCCCCCCTCGGGAGAGTCACGCGAGGGGACTCGGCACAGGGGCTAGGCTCAGGCCTCGCCTAGCGTACGCCGCCCTGTCAGGTCCCTCAGACCTGGTCGTCACGCACCCCTCTCGAGCGGGACCTCGGCGAGGGCAAGTATGAAGGTCTGTTTGAGCGTCAAGGGGGACTCCTGAGCATCGTGAATCAGGAGCCTAACTGGCCACATAGCCCCTCACCCCTTGGTCCCGTCTTGGTGATCCGGACAGCCTCACGGTGGCTGAGGTATGGGCGGGGTCAGGCCCTGCCGACGCCGAACCCTAAGGCCTATTTTTGCATTTCCTTCCCGCAGGTCGTTTGCACGTCAAGGGGGACTCCTGAGCGTCACGACTCAGGAGCCTAACTGGCCACATAACCCCTCACCCCTTGGTCCCGTCCTGGTGATCCGAACGGCCCAACGAAGGCTGAGGTATGCGCGGGGTCGGGCCCTGCCAACGTAGAACCCTAAGGCCTATTTTTGCATTTCCTTCCCGCAGGCCGTTTGCGTGTCAAGGGGGACTCCTGAGCATCGTGACTCAGGAGCCTAACTGGCCACGTAGCCCCTCATGCCTTGGTCTCGTCCTGGTGATCCGTACGGCCCAACGGCGGTAGAGGTATGCGCGGGGTCGGGCCCTGTCGACGTAGAACATCAAGCAAACGGGAAGGAAATCGGGGAACCTAAATAAATTATTACATATTGTCCTTCAAACATCAAACAATTTTTTAATGCTTCCACGAGGCACATCTCATGTCACAGGGAAGTCCGTAGGAAAATAAAATGAGAAGGAGTGCCGTCCTTCACAAGCAAGCCTTGTCATCAGCCTTGGGCGCCGTCGTCAGGAGGCGCCTTCCTGTTGGCGGCATCACCGTCGATCGCATCGTTGGCCTCGGTTGCGAGATTGGCGGCGCTGTCAGTTGGAGGTGTAGGCTCAATGGCGAGGAACTTCTTCAGCAGGGCCTCCACCTGGCCCTCCATGGCTGCAGCAACAGCTACAGCAGCGCTCCTCCTCCACGGGCTCAAGCAGCTCGCCGAGGTCAACGCCGTGGTCACGAAAATAGAGATGGCTGAAGACGCGCATCAGGGCAGATGAGGAGAGCGCGCGGGCTTCCCCCTTCACCAGGGGACCGATTCTGTTGGCAACACCCTCGAGCGCCACGACAAGATGAGGGAGCAGCTGGGCAGGGCCTTCGTCATCGGTCGCCAGCGGCTTCTCCAAGCCCTTCTCATAGAAATCCTGCAGCACCACACGGGACCTCTCCTCAAGAGATTTGAAGGCCACGCGGTCCTCAGCAAGAACCTTCGCCTTGGCCTCCAGCTGGGTCTTCTCCGCCGCCACCTTCTTCTCCAGCTCCTCCAGGCGGCTACGTTCTGCGGCCTGCGCCCTCGCCCACTGCTCTAGCTCAGCGTCACGGCTGCTGACGGCATCTTCTCGGGCCTTCATCTTCTCCTCCTCCGCCTTGCGACCACGGGCCTCGGCCGCGTGCTCGTTGTGCATGGTCTCCAGCTCGGCCTTCATCGACCAGCAACGCTCCTTGGTAGCCTCGTCTTCCTTCACCACCACCTCACGGGCGGCCGTGTATTGGCCATCGGCTTTATTGTCCTCCTCAGAAGCTGCCAAGGCCCGGCCCAACGCCTCCCTGACAAACGCGTCGGAGTGCAACCAACCTGAGATCAGCTACAGGCGCCCCGCCACCAAGCGACAGTCGGTGCCTTGAAGATCATTCCGCAGCCGAGTCAGCACGGAAAGAGCCTCCCCCAAAACTTCAGGTCCGTCGGAAGGATCAAGGGCCAGCGGCATAACTGAGGAGGAGGATGCAGCGTTGCTGCCGCGGCTTGCACGCTGGCAGCAGCGGAAGAAGGAACCAGGGGGCTCCTGAGCCATGGAAACATCAGCGGCGAGTAGGGGATAGGTACCTCTGGAGCCGGCTTGGTGGTGGAGATCTCCTTCTCCTGAGGCCGGTCCACCAGGCCTCACGAGGAGGACCGAGCTGGAGAGGCATGGGTGCTGTCACCACCCTTCCGCGCAGGAGGAGGCGTGGCAACGGCAGGCTGCTGGGTCATAGAAGGCACGGGTGCCCCTTCTTTCTTCTTCTTTGCCGCCGATGTTGGCCTGGCGGAGCAAGGAAGGGCGTCAGAAGTAGCAGCAAGAGCAAGGACGAAATCAAGACAAGGCACTTACTGATCCATGGCGACGTAGTCCCTCGGCCTCTTCAGGACCGCGAAGCCCGTAGGCTTCACAGCCAGGGGTGTCGACGCGTGGATCTCAGGACCGTTGCCTCAGGAGATCAGCGACGGTCGGCTCTTCATCAGGACCCTAGCCGACGGCTTCTTCGAGGGGGTAACCCAAGACCTCATGGAGACCCCAGCGGAGGGGAAGACCTCCCTCGCCGGATGATCGTCAGCGTCGTCGTCATCAGGCAAGGCGCAAAGAAGGTCGGCCTTGCATGGAGGGGAAGTCTCCCCTGCCCCCTCCCGGGTCGCCTCCGAGTCTCGCTCCTCCTCCTCATCAGAGTCACCGGAAGACACCACCACCGGAGTCATCGCCACCAGGACCTCGGAGGGCGCCGGAGGCACAAGCCCCTTTTCATTGAAGATGGGCATGGCGGCGGCGATCTCTGCCCCATCAGAACGGCGGTATAGCGGAACATGTGAGTCCGGCGGAAATCCCTGGTCCTCCCCAACCAGGAGTCGCTGGGCAGCGTCCAGGTCCTCGTCGGACAAAGAGTCAGGGCGCAAGCGGAGGTCATCCCCATCATCCTCGAGCTTCCAAAGGGGGCGCGAATGCGACTAAAGCGGGGACAGGCGCTGCGCCAGAAACTCCTTGAGTATCATGGCCCCCGTCAGCTTCTGCGCCCTCGGACCGTCGGGCTTCAGGTCAGCGGCCATCTTCTCCAGCACGTGCTTCGCCCGGGGGTCGGAGAGCTTCACGCTAAGCCAACTCTTGTCAGAAGAAGGCATCCCAGTCGGCAGCGACAGCTAGGAGTAGGAGCTCTTGGCATCCATAAGGACCCATCTGTTCCAGAAGCCCTCAGCCTTCTTCCCCGCCTTCGAGATTGCGTTGGTCCTGTTGGCTGCAACGGAATTGGCACATCCCGAGCAGTGGTCGTCCTTGACCCAAAGGTAGAAGAAATGGCGCAGCAACACCACAGATGGCATCACCCCCACAAATGCCTCACAGTAGAAGGCAAAAAATGACAGGAGGAGAACGGAGTTGGGATGGAGGTGAAGAGCATGGAGGCCGTAGTGGCTGAGCACGGCATAGAAGAAATCGGAAAAGGGAGGAACCAGCCCCGCGAACACGCTGTTTAAAAAGAAGGGATGAAAGGTGCTTCCCGGAGCCTCAGGCTTGGTGGAGCCGGCCCGCAGTGCCGCTACTCTTCCCTCGTCGTCATCACCCACCGTCATCTGGTGTGCGGCGGCGAGCTTCTCCTCTAAGACGCTGGGTGCGCTCAAGGCTGCCTCGTACCAGGCGGGTGAATCCCTAGTAGGTAGGAGGTTTTTTGGGGCGAGAGGAGCAAGAAAGGGGATCTGGAGCAAGACGAAGGGAACCAATAAGGGCACTGCGGCGTGCGCCAACCTTTTGTCATACGGGCAGTTGCCGAGGCAACTTGGAGAAGCGGAGACGCCAACGACCGGCCAATCGCCATGCGTCAATCAATGCCGCAGGCTATTGGGGCCCGCGGCGCTCCGCACTTGACCCTTGGCTTCGTCGTGAAGCCAAGTACGAGCGCACCTTAGGCCCCGGGGCTACTGTCGGCATCCTGGGAATGGGGGTACCCATACTTGCCTACCTGCAGCCCAGGGCGTGGCTCCACCAGCGGCCTGGTACGACCCATCTTCACCAGCAACCACTCAAGACCCTCGCGAGGGGCCAAGCCTCGCGAGGCGGACGACACCAAGACCTCCTCCGGGGCGGCCTCCCTAGGCTAACTCCCGAGGAGCAGAGATACCTATGCAAGGGGCACCTCACGAGGAGCACGTGACGCGACCCATGACGACCAAGGCCAGGCGGGCGCCACCGGGCGCAGAGTGCGAGTTTCCCCTTTGATGCTACAGGGGCATGCACAGGCGAGGAGTCTCGAGGCATCAGGCGAAGGTTTCCATATTGGTGCAACGAGACAAAGGCCAGCAGGACGGCAGGATGGACGTCACCGCGGAGCCCACGACGGCGTCACTGCCAGAGCCTTTGCCAAGCGAAGACCACCTTTTGTCAGGATAACTTGTACTAGTTGTCCCCCTTAAAATTGGCCGTTGTGGGATCCCTTCCTGCCTAATATTTGGTAAGAGGACCAGGGCCTCTATAAATAGGACTAGCCACCACCATGGAGGAGGGATGATTCAGACCATCCACACACACACAAGCTCATCGAGCTAAAGAACACCTCTCCTCAGGAGGCTATTCTTCCATTGTACTTGTTTATCCTTGACCTACAAGGCAATCCACAAAAACACACTGGAGTAGGGTATTACACCACAACGGTGGCCCGAACTAGTATAAACCCTTGTGTCCCTTGTTCTTCGGGTTCGGCAAGTTAGGCTTTGAGATCGTTGCGAGAGTGGGCTCGCAGAGAGATCTTCGTGCACACCCCGGTGTTCAAACCTCAAGGGTTTGCCGGAACCCGTAATCCGACAATCACATTTGCTTTCCGATCTCTTATTTGCCTCTTTTATTTTTAGATCTATTATTCCAAAAACCCAAAAATACTTTGCTGCATTTTTTTGTTATTTATTTTATTTCACGTTTCCGCGAGATCTATTTATCCAAACTACTACAAACCAATCTATCTTTTACCCGGGAGGGATTGACCACCCCTCTTACACGTCGGGTTGCAAGTATTTGTTCATTGTGTGCAAGTACTGTTTACATAGTGTTGCGTGGTTCTCCTACTGGTTCGATAACCTTGGTCTCATCACTGAGGGAAATACCTAACGTAGTTGTGCCGCATCATCCCTTCCTCTTCGGGGAAAATACTGACGCGAACACGAGCCATCATTGGTGTCAACTTATTCAAATCAAATCTTCTATATAAAGAGAAAGGCATAACACTAACACCGGCTCCCAAATCACATCAAGCAGTTTTGACATAACTTCTTTTAATGGAGCATGGTATGGTGGGTATTCCTAGATCTCCTAGCTTCTTAGGTCTCCACCCTTAAAAGAATAATTTGAAAGCATGGTGGAAATTTCAGCTTCGGATATCTTTCTTTTATTAGTGACAATATCCTTCATGTATTTTGCGTATGGAGGCATTTTCAAAATATCAGTCGTACGAGTATGCAAAATGATAGGTCTAAGCATTTCAACAAAGCACTCAAAATCCTCCTCAATCTTATTTTTTCAGAGGCTTAGTAGGAAAAGGCATGGGTTTCTAGACCCATGGTTATCTTTATTTACTATGTTTTCCGGCAATGTAGTCTCTTTTATCATGTGTTTTATTCTTAGGGGGTGGATTATCAAGATCAATAGCAGGTTCTATTTCTACATCATTATCAGGTTCTTTATCATTATCTAGTTGAGCATCCACATGAACATCAGTATTATCATTATCACTAGGTGGATGCTCATTACCAGATTGTGTCTCAACATCAGAAATAGAAACATCATTATGATTCTCAGAAGGTTTTTCTACCTCATGTTCACTAGAAGAATGCAAAGTTCTATATTTTTTCTTTTTCTTTTTCTTCTTAGAAGAACTAGGTGCATCGATATTAATTCTATGAGAATGTTTCTCAATTCTTTTGGGGTAACCTTCAAGATATAGTGGCTGCTGAGTCATTCTACCTCCTCTAGTGATCACTCTAACAGCATGATCATTCATTTTATTATTCAACTCATTAAGAAAATCATTTTGGGACTTAGCAACTTGTTCTAACTGAGTATGAACCATGGATGCATGTTTACCTAAACCTTTAACATCATTAGCAGTTCTAAACATCAAGTCACTCAAGCAATCAATCAAAATATCATTTCATTTCAATTGATTCTTAACATACATATTGATGTGTTCTTGCTTAACAATGTAATTATCAAATTCATCCAAGCATTGACTAGCAGATTTATTATAAGGAATATCACCTATAAAGAGAATTTACCTTTACTACCTGTGTTAGGATATAGAGTCCATGTATTTCTTTGATAGGTGATAAATTCTTAACATCTTCAGCTATAATACCCATTTCTTTCATAGGTTTCTTTGCCTCTTGCATATCTTTTGGACTGAGGAATAGAATACCTCTTTTCTTCGGAGTTGGCTTCGGCGGTGGTTCAGGAAGTGTCCAATCATTGTCATTTCTTAATATATTACTCATTAATTCTTCGGCCTTTTCAACAATTCATTTCGTGAAAACACAACTAGCATAACTATCTAGGTGGTCCCTAGAATCATCGCTTAATTAGTCTATTATAAAATATATCAAGTATTTCATTTTTCTTAAGAGGATGATCAGGCAAAGCATTAACTAATTGGAGAAGCCTCTCCCAAGATTGAGGGAGATTCTCTTCTTCAAATTAAAAAAAATATTTCCTGTAAGGCAGCTTGTTTCCTATGAGCAGGAAAATATTTTTCAGAGAAGTAATATATTATATCATGGGGACTACGCACACAACCAGGAGCAAGAGTACTAAACCATTTCTTAGCATCACCCTTGATACGTCCATTTTGCATCATGTTTTCTAACTGTTATCTATGATGTTTTTATCCATAATAATGCTTTTTGGAGTAATTCCAATGCCATTTCTCTCATAATATGTAAGGTACACACAAAGAGGGGGAATTTCTGCACCTGCAAATCTGGACCTGGAAAAGCTACGTCAGGCCACCTATTATGCACAACTCCAAACAAGCTGAAACTTCACGGGGATTTTTTATCAAATATATGATGAATATTGGAGCAAGTAACTACCAGAGGGGGCCCACCAGGTGGGCACAACCCATGTGGGCGCGCCAGGGAGCCTAGGCGCGCCCTGCTGGGTTGTGCTCACCTAGGCCCACCTCTGGTGCCCGTCTTCTAGTATATAGGTCATTTTGACCTAGAAAAAAATAAGGAGAGGACTTTCAGGACGGAGCGCCACCGTCTCGAGGCGGAACTTGGGTAGGAGCACTTTTGCCCTCCGGCAGAGCGATTCCGCCGGGGGAACTTCCCTCCTGGAGGGGGGAAATCATCGTCATCATCATCACCAACAACTCTCCCATCTTGGGGAGGGCAAACTCCATCAACATCTTCAACATCACCATCTCATCTCAAACCCTAGTTCATCTCTTGTGTTCAATCTTGTTACCGAAACTACAGATTGGTGCTTGTGGGCGACTAGTAGTGTTGATTACATCTTGTAGTTGATTACTATATAGTTTATTTGGTGGAAGATTATATGTTCAGACACAATATGCTATTTAATACCCCTCTGATCTTGAGTATTATTATCATTTCTGAGTAGTTACTTTTGTTCTTGAGCTCACGGGAGAAATCATGTTACAAGTAATCATGTGAACTTGATATGTGTTCGATATGTTGATAGTATGTATGTTGTGATTCCATTAGTGGTGTCTTATGAACGTTGACTACATGACACTTCACCATATTTGGGCATAAGGGAATGCATTGTGGAGTAGCAATTAGATGATGGGTTGCGAGAGTGACAGAAGCTTAAACCCAGTTTATGCGCTATTCCGTAAGGGACCGATTGGATCCAAAAGTTTAATGCTATGGTTAGAATTTATTCTTAATACTTTTCTCATTGTTGTGGATGCTTGCGGGAGGGTTAATCATAAGTAGGAGGTTTGTTCAAGTAAGAAAAACACCTATGCACCGGTCCACCCACATATAAAATTATGAAAATACCGAACATGAATTAAACAACATGATGAAAATGACTAGACGAAAATCTCGTGTACCCTCAAGAACACTTTTCTTATCATAAGAAACCGTTTTGGCTTGTCCTTTGCCTCAAAAGGATTGGGCTACCTTTCTGCATTTTTGTTACTACTATCGTTACTTGCTCGTTACAAATTACCTTGCTATCAAACTACTCTACTACTTATAATTTCAGCACTTGCAGACATTACCTTGCTGAAAACCACTTGTCATTTATTTCTGATCCTCGTTTGGTTTGACACTCTTACTTATCCAAGAGAGCTACAATTGATCCCCTATACTTGTGGTTCATCGAGGCTATTTTCTGGCACTGTTGCCGAGGAGTGAAGCGCCTTTGGTAAGGAAAGATTTATATAGTGTGCTGAAATTTATTGTCACTTGTTACTATGGAAAACATTCCTTTGAGGGGTTTGTTCGGGGTATCTTCACCTCGACCGAAACCAAATTCAGCTACCCCTCAACCTACTGCACCTATAGAAAATATTGAATATGAAATTCCTTCGGGTATGATAGAACAACTGCTAGCTAATCCTTATGCAGGAGATGGAAGCGAACATCCTGATATGCACTTGATAGATGTAGAAAAAATTCGTGGATTCTACAAGCTTGTTGGTTTAACCGGAGATGAAGTTATGAAAAAGGTTTTACCTTTATATTTGAAGGGAAAAGCATTGGCATGGTATAGGCTATGCGATGATGTCGGATCTTGGAATTGGAATCGTTTGAAATTGGAGTTCCATCAAAAAAATTATCCTATGCATCTAGTTCATCGTGATCGGAATTATATATACATAATTTTTGGCCTCGTGAAGGAGAAAGTATCTCTCTAGCTTAGGGAAGGCTTAATTCAATGTTATATTCATGCCCCAATCATGAGCTCTCAAGAGAAATTATTATCCAGAACTTTTATGCTCGGCTTTCTCGTAATGATCAAACCATGCCTGGTACTTCTTGTGCTAGTTGTTTTATGAAGAAGACTATGGAATTCCGGTGGGATCTTTTGGAAAGAATTAAACGCAACTCTGAAGATTGGGAACTCGACAAAGGTAAAGAGTCAGGTATTAAACTTAAGTATGATTGTGTTAAATCTTTTATGGATACCGATGCTTTTCAAAGGTTTAGCACTAAATATGGACTTCACTCCGAGATAGTAGCCTCCTTTTGTGAATCATTTGCTACTCATGTTTATCTCCCTAAATATAAGTGGTTTAAATATTACCCACCTATTAAATAAGAAATCAAATAACTGGTACCAGTTAAAGAAGAAACTATACTTTACAATGTTGATCCAGTTGTTCCTTCTGCTTATATTGAGAAACCACCTTTCCCTGTTATGATAAAAGGAACATGCTAAAGTTTCAACTATGGTCAACAAAAGCTATATTAGAACACCTAAACCTGATGAACAAATTAAAGTAGAACCTAGTATTGCTATGGTTAAGGATCTCTTGGAAGAAAATGTAGATGGGCATGTTATTTACTTCTGTGAAGAAGCTGCTAGAATTGCCAAACCTGATAAAAAGGATAAACATAGACCTGTTATTGGCATGCCCGTCATCTCAGTTAAAATAGGAGATCACTGTTATCATGGTTTATGTGACATAGGTGCTAGTGTGAGTGCTATTCCTTACACCTTATATCAATAAATTATGAATGACATAGCACCTGTAGAGATAGAAGACATAGATGTTACTATTAAACTTGCTAACAAAGACACTATATCACCAATTGCAATTGTTAGATATGTTGAAGTCTTGTGTGGGGAAATAAAATACCATACTGATTTTCTTGTTCTTGGTTCCCCACAAGATGTATTTTGTCCCATTATCTTTGGTAGACCTTTCTTGAACACCGTTAATGCTAGAATAGACTGTGAGAAACAAACTATCGGTGTTAGTTTTCGTGATGAGTCTCATGAGTTTCATTTTTCCCAGTTTAGTAGAAAGCTTCATGATTCATAGCAAAGATGACTTAATTGGTATTGCTTCTATTTATGTGCCTCCTACTGATCCACTAGAACAATATTTGCTAGACCATGAAAATGATTTACATATGCATGAAAGAAATGAAATAAATAAGATTATATTTGAACAGTGTACTCTGCTTAAACACAATTTGCCTATTGAAACTCTAGGAGGTCCTCCTCCACCTAAAGGTGATCCTGTGTTTGAATTAAAACAATTGCTAGACACTTTGAAATATGCTTATCTTGATGAAAAGAAGATATATCCTGTTATTATTAGTGCGAACCTTTCAGAACATGGAGAAGAAAGATTATTGAAAGTTTTAAGGAAGCACCAAGCTGCTATTGGATATACTCTTGATGATTTAAAGGACATTAGTCCCACTCTATGCCAGCACAAAATTAATATGGAATCGGATGCTAAACCCGTTGTTGATCACCAACGTCGGTTAAATCCAAAAATGAAGGAAGTGGTAAGAACGAAAATCTTAAAACTTCTGGAAGCAGGTATAATCTATCCTATGGCTGATAGTACATGGGGAAGTCTTATTCACTGTGTCCCTAAGAAAGGAGGTATAACGGTTGTTCCTAATGATAAGAATGAACTTATTCCACAAAGAATTGTTACAGGCTATAGAATGGTAACTGATTTAAAAAATTAAACAAAGCAACTAGAAAAGATCATTACCCTCTGCCTTTTATTGATCAAATGCTTGAAAAATTGTCTAAGCACACATATTTTTGCTTCATTGATGGATATTCTGGTTTTTCACAAATACATGTTTCTCAACCTGATCAAGAAAAGACCACTTTTACTTGTCCCATTGGAACCTTTGCTTATAGACGTATGCCTTTTGGTTTATGTAATGCACCTGCTACTTTTCAAAGATGTATGACTGCTATATTCTCTGACTTTTCTGAAAAGATTGTTGAGGTTTTGATAGATGACTTCTCTGTTTATGGGAAGTCTTTTGATGATTGTTTAAGCAATCTTGATCGAGTTTTGCAAAGATGTGAACAAACAAATCTTGTCTTGAATTGGGAGAAGTGCAACTTTATGGTTAATGAAGGCATTGTGTTGGGTCGTAACATTTCTTAAAGGGGTATTGAAGTGGACAAATCTAAGGTTGATGCAATTTAGAAAATGCCATGCCCTAAAGATATAAAAGGTATTCGTAGTTTCTTAGGTCATGCTGTGTTGGGGATATGACTATCAGATATGACCTGCCCAGGAGGGGCCGGGTCAACCACAATGGCGGTTCATCTAAATGAAGCCCAAGAATATACAAGATGGCGGTTCATAGTTAGACTTATAAGAGGCCCAATCCTAGAGGCGGCTGAAGGCCCATAAGTATAAAACCGCCTTGTATGTGTAGACTTGTAATGTAAGGCATGTACGATGTGTCATCGAGCCGGACATGTTGTATGAGCCAGCCGGGACTCTGTAGGCCGCAGGGCGTCAACCCATGTATATAAGGGGACAACCCGGTGGCGGTTTAGGGCAAGAAACATCCAATCGAAAGCGAGGGAAAGTGTATTTGCTCCCTGGTAATCGAAACCCTAGTAATACCACCTCAAACTGGAGTAGGCCTTTACCTTCCCCGCAAGGGGCCGGACCAGTATAAACTCTCTGTGTCCTTTGTCCCATTTAAACCCCTTTAAGCTAACCTCGTCGCAATGGCTCCAAAACTAAGTCCTTCCATGAGGACATCTACCGTGACACTTCCATGACAGTAGGCACCCACCGTGGGGCCCGTGCATGGTGGTTTCGAGTTCTTAAAGGGCAGCTTGGAAGGGCTCAAGGGATACACTGTGGGCCGGATGACTAAGAGTCGTCACGGCAAGCTCTACATCGATGATGCAGGCTGGGGCCCCGAGGCCAGCTCAATTGAGTACGGGTACCGGGTCCCCTTCGGCGGAATCCACGTCTTCATCCGAAATATTGGCGAGCCAGGCCCTGAGCCGGACGTCTGCACCGACATCATCGAAACGGCTTAGCGTGCATGACCCGCCCGGGCTCAACCTGCTGTAAAGTATGTCTTCATTGGGTTCAACCATGGGGCTGAGCTATATATAAGGCTCTGTCTCTGGCGGTGAGACGGAAATTTGCTCTGATGATGAGTCCACGGGCGAGGCCAATTCAATGTATCAGCTGCAAGATGGGAGGCTTCGGGGCTGTTCCGATGGCGACAGTATTCCGAACCCCCGTGAGCCGCCAAACAAGGTGGCGATCTTCATGGCTGGCAGACGGTCGGTTCTGGGTTCGACAGCCACTGTAGCTATAACTTCTAGTGCAGCTGCGGTCACGATAGCCGGGGCTGGCGGTTCAGCTCGCCCGCCGGCTCAAGTCTTAACAGATCTACTGGATGCTCTGGCGACTCTGATGGAGGTTGAGGTAACCCCAGAAAACCAGGAGCAACAGAAGGTAGAAGTGGCTAAATTACGTGATGGAATAGCGCAAGCTAAGTCAGACTTAGTGGCAGAGAACGCTAGGATGGCCGTAGAACAAGCCGTTTTGGACGCCCAAGCATAGCAGATTCAAGCAGATTCATATCGACTTAGGGTAGATCAAAACGCTTCACACGAAATCTTGAGGAGGAAGCACCGGACTCGTTTGCCCTTTGTTTATGAGTCAAGGGACCTCTTCAACACTCCTGGAGCCGAGGCCAGTAACCCGCCGGTGGTGAACCGGATAGTTGAACCGCTCGGCCAGCCGCATATGAACAGCACTCCGCCTCAGCGTGTGATGACACCGCCGGGTCATTACTCCACCCATCTAGGCAACATGATTGTTGCAACTACATGATTGGCGGCTCTGCCCGATGAGGGTGAAACTCCAGCAGCGGTTGAAACCCGAAGGGCCATGGAGCTTCTTCAAACAGCTCTGGTGCAGTAGTAGGCTTACTCTTATAGCCGTGATCAGATTCATGAGACCCCTCATCCAAGCCGGAGCTACAACAGGCACATTGCCTCGCCAGCGGTCTCGAGTACTGAATGGCGCCGTAACCAACCTCACGGACATGACCCGGCATGCAATGGAGCCAACGCATAGGATTTGGTGGACTAGGCCAGAGCACGTCGGGAGGCTGAGCTGGCGGCTCAACTAGTGGCTCATCAGCATGCGTCGATTCACCCGACAGCATCAATTGAGGCAGGTGTGACTTCCAAGGCTTTCAGTGTGCCGTGTCTAACGGCAGCTATACGCAACGAGCGTCTGCCCAAGGACTTCAAAGGCCCTCGTAAGGTTCCTAATTACACAACCGATAAACCCCCTGAGGCTCGTACCTGGTTGAAGGGATTACTCGCTAATTCCATCGGGTCATGGGCGGAGCTGAAGGCCCGGTTTATACAGAATTTCAAAGACACGTGCAAGCAACCTATGTCGATTGTGGATTTGGTTTCTTGCATTCAGGCTGAAGGCAAGTCAACAACCAGCTGGGTGCACCGGGTCTCAACTATCAAACATTCTTTAGATAATATCAATGTTGGCTCAGCGGTTCTGATGTTGGAGAAAAATTGCCGGTTCATTCCACTCAAGCAGAAGCTTGGGCGCCTCAAGCGTCATTGCAATGACATGGAGGAGCTGATGGCGGCTCTTGTTAAGTATGCCAACTCTGATGGTACCAAGGACCTCGATTCAGAGGACGAAAGATCGAGAAAGGGAAAGAAGAGTAACGGCATGAAGGGACAACATTACAACTCTACCAATCAAGGCAGCAATGGTAAGCGCAAAGCTGATGACTTTGTGGCCATCACAGGTGCATGCAATGATAACCAGCGCCGTAGGGGACAGACGGGGCCGCCGGCTCCGAGGACAGGATTCGACCTTGAGGCAATGTTAAATCAGCCGTGCCCAAAGCATGGAACGGATCGTAAGTCGGCTACTCATTCGTGGAAGGATTGCAGCATAATGAGAAGCTTTCGAGAATCCATCCAGTGCCACCATGGCCAAAATGGTGGATCAGGGTCTGGCTCTCATGGTTCGGGTCATGGAGGAGGCGATTCAAGTTCCGGGTTTCAAGGTCACGGTAACCAGGGTGGTTACAATCAGAAGAATAATCAGGAGAATCAACAGCAGCAGCAGTCCGGTTGTTAGAGCAATCCAAAGCAATCGAATAGTGGGAAGTATGACATTTTCACCACTAGTTTGTGTAAACGGGATTAGAAGCTTCACAAGAGCTGTGAACGTTGTTGAGTCAGCGGTCCCACGTTATCTACGATGGTCAGAACAGCCCATCGTATGGAGTCGAGAGGATCATCCACCCCGGGTCGATAATCCGGGTAATCTAGCTTTGGTGGTGGCACCTCAGGTTGGGGGTTATAAATTTACCAAGGTGCTCATGGATGGACGTAGAAGCATTAACATACTGTATTATGAGACCTTCCGACGCATGGGACTGATAGATAAGAATCTCAAGCCATCAAACATTGTCTTCCATGGTGTCGTGCCGGGTAAGTCAGCCTACCTAGTGGGGAAGATATCGTTAGAAGTTGCCTTTGGAGATGAGCACAATTCCAGGTCTAGGACGTTAACCTTCGAAGTGGTCAAGATCAAAAGGCCTTATCATGCTCTGTTTGGGCGGCCGGCTTATGCTAAGTTCATGGCGAGGCCCAGCTATGTTTACTTGCAACTTAAAATGCTGGGTTATAAAGGCACCATCACAGTGCATGGGAGTCGCAAGGTGGCCTTGGAATGTGAGGACGGTGATGCGGCTTATGCTGAATCAGTTTGTGCCATGGAGGAGCTGAAATTTTACAAGGACAATGTTGACCCGACAGACAGGACGTCCTTGAAGAAACCAACCATAGAGCATGATCCTTCATTAAAGTTTAAATTGGCGGACGATACTAAGATGGTTGATTTCATCCCTGGTGACTCATCTAAACAGTTCGGCATCAGCGCATCTGGATCCAAAATAGGAAAGCACGCTCATCGAGTTCATCCGTGAGAACCGGGACATCTTTGCGTGGAAGCCTTCAGACATGCCGGGTGTACCGAGGGAACTTGCTGAGAACACTCTTAATATTGATCCGAAGTTTAAATCGGTCAAGCAATTTCTTCGCCGGTTTAACGAGGAGAGGCGGAAGGCCATTGGTGAGGAAGTGGCCCGGCTTTGGGCGGCCGGGTTTATCATTGAATTTTTTCATCCTGAGTGGTTGGCTACTCTGGTGCTAGTACTCAAAAAGAACAACACTTGGCGAATGTGTGTGTGGATTATAGGACTTAAACAAGGCTTGTCCGGCTGATCTGTTTGCTCTCCCTCGTATTGATAAAATCATTGATGCTATAACAGTTTGTGAGCATTTGAGTTTTTTGGATCATCAGATCAAGATGGCAGTTAAGGACCAGGAGAAGACGGCCTTCATTACTCCGTTTGGAGCCTTCTGCTATGTGTCTATGCCTTTTGGGCTCAAGAGTGCCCAGGCAACTTATCAGCGGTGTGTGCAAAATTGCCTTCACAATCAGATTGGGCGCAACGTTCATGCTTATGTAGATGACATTGTGGTGAAGTCAAGGGGAAGGAGACCTTGATGGATGATTTGAAAGAGACGTTTGACAATCTCTGTGTCTACAAGATGATGCTCAACCCAGCTAAGTGCGTCTTTGGTGTGCCAGCAGGCAAGCTCTTGGGTTTCCTGGTTTCTAACAGAGGCATTGAAGCTAACTCGGAGAAGATCAAAGCCATTACTTCATTGGCTAAGCCGGCGTGTGTGAATGATGTTTAGCGTCTGGCGGGTTGTATTGCAGCTCTGAGTCGGTTCATAAGCCGACTAGGTGAGAAGGCTATTCCTCTTTATCAGATGATGAAGAAGACAGATCACTTTGTTTGGAGTGATGCTGCTAATCAAGCATTTGAGGATTTGAAGAAACAACAGGCTGAGCCGCCCGTGCTTGCTGCCCCTGTTGATAAAGAGCCTCTGTTGTTATATGTGGCTGCTAATAGCAGGGCTGTCAGTGTAGCCATCGTGGTGGAAAGAAAGGAGGCAGGCAAGGAGTACCCGGTCCAACGGCTAGTTTATTACATCAGTGAGGTGCTTATTGAGTCCAAACAGAGGTATCCACAATGGCAGAAGCTTGCTTATGGGGTGTTCATGGCAAGCCAGAAGCTTAAGCAATATTGTCAAGGTCATCCTATCACTGTGGTTAGTTCTGCTCCCTTGGGAGATATCATCATCCAAAACAGGGAAGCTACAGGCTGGGTTGCTAAGTGGGCCATTGAGTTGGGACCTCACGATTTAAAATATGTTCCGCGGAGGAGTGCCACGGTGTTTCTGGATCGTTCAGCACAATGCAGCGGCCGGAGTTGACGAAGAGGATGAAGGTCGACGGTGGCGGAGCTCGTGCGGGCTAGTGCATCGCAAGGAAGAAGAAGATGAGAAGGAGAAGAGAGGAGAATGAGAAAGGGGCGGTTTGACCCTATTTATAAGGAAAAGAGTAACAGGCAGGCGTGAAAAACGAGGAGGCCAAATGATGATTCTCCAACTAATTGAACGCCTTGATTTAGGAAGGTCATTAAAGATAAAGGATCCATTAAAGATGACGTCGTGGCGGGTTTCCGAAATTTCTGGAGATGACGTCATGGCGGGTTACAATGTCTCACACCAAAGCAAGAATGATTTTTTATAAGTGTTGAAGATTGACATGAACCAGTTCGAATCAACCTGGGGCCTAATATTGGGGATATGACTATCAGATATGACCCGCCCAGGAGGGGCCGGGTCAACCACAATGGCGGTTCATCTAAATGAAGCCCAAGAGTATACAAGATGGCGGTTCACAGTTAGGCTTATAAGAGGCCCAGGCCTAGAGGCAGCTTAAGGCCCGTAAGTATAAAACCGCCATGTATGTGCAGACTTGTAATGTAAGGCATGTAAGATACGTCATCGAGCCGGACACGTTGTATGAGCCGGCCGGGACTCTGTAGTCCGTAGGGCGTCAACCCGTGTATATAAGGGGACGACCCGGTGGCGGTTTAGGGCAAGAAACATCAAATCGAAAGCCAGGCAAAGCGTATTTGCTCCCTCATAATCGAATCCCTAGAAATACCACCTCAAACTGGAGTAGGCCTTTACCCTCACCGCAAGAGGCCGAACCAATATAAACTCTCCATGTCCTTTGTCCCGTTTAAACCCCTTTAAGCTAACCTCATCGCAATGGCTCCACAACTAAGTCCTTCCATGAGGACATCAGACGTGACACTTCCACGACATGTTGGTTTCTATAGGAGATTTATCAAAGACTTCTCTAAAATTTCTAGGCCTCTTACGAATCTTTTGCAACAGGATACTCCTTTTGTTTTTTATGATGATTGCTTAGAAGCCTTTGAAACACTCAAGAAAGCCTTAATTTCTGCACCTATTGTTCAACCACCTGATTGGAACTTGCCTTTTGAAATTATGTGTGATGCCAGTGATTATGCTGTTGGTGCTATTCTAGGACAAAGAGTTGATAAGAAACTGAATGGTATTCATTATGCTAGTCAAACTCTAGACAGTGCTCAACAAAATTATGCTACTACTGAAAAAAGAATTCTTAGCAGTGGTGTTTGCTTGTGATAAATTTAGACCTTATATTGTTGATTCCGAAGTAATTGTTCACACCGATCATGCTGCTATTAAATATCTTATGGAAAAGAAAGATGCTAAACCTAGACTTATTTGATGGGTTCTCTTGTTACAAGAATTTTATTTACATATCATGGATAGAAAATGAGCTGAGAACCCCGTAGCTAATAATTTATCTAGGCTTGAAAATTTGCGTGATGACCCACTACCTATTGATGGTAGTTTTCCTGATGAGCAGTTAGCTGGAATAAATGTTGCTCATAATACTCCTTGGTATGCTGATTATGCTAGTTACATTGTTGCTAAATCTTTACCACCTAGCTTTATATACCAACAAAAGAAAAAAATTCTTCTATGATTTAAGACATTAATTTTGGGATGACCCACATCTTTATAAAGAAGGAGTAGATGGTATTATTAGACGTTGTGTACCTGAGCATGAACAGGGACAAATCCTATGAAAATGTCACTCTGAAGCTTATGGAGGACATCATACCGGAGATAGAACTGCTCACAAGGTATTGCAATCTAGATTTAATTGGAATACTCTCTTCAAGGATGACTGTAAGTTCATCTTATCTTGTGATGAATGTCAAAGAATAGGTAATATCGGTAAGCGTCAAGAAATGGCTATGAACTATTCACTTCCTGTTGAACCATTTGATGTTTGGAGATTTGATTACATGGGACATTTTCCTTCCTCTAATGGGTATACACATATTCTGGTTGGTGTTGATTATGTTACTAAATGGGTAGAAGCTATTCCAACCAGTAGTGTTGATCACAACACCTCTATTCAAATGCTTAAGGAAGTTATTTTCCCAAGGTTTGGAGTCCCTAGATACATAATGACTGATGGTGGTTCACACTTTATTCATGGTGTTTTCCGTAAAATGCTTGCCAGGTATGATGTTAACCATAGAATTGCATCACCTTATCATCCTCACTCTAGTGGTCAAGTTGAACTTAGCAATAGAGAAATAAAATTGATTTTGCAAAAGACTGTCAATAGGTCCAGGAATAAATGGTCCAAGAAATTAGATGATGCACTTTGGGCTTATAGAACATCATATAAAAATCCTATGGGTATGTCTCCTTATAAAATGGTTTATGGAAAAGCTTGTCATTTGGCTCTTGAGTTAGAACATAAAGCATATTGGGCCATCAAAATACTCAATTATGATTTCAAACTTGCTGAAAGGAGGTTATTTGATATTAGCTCATTAGATGAATGGAGAACCCGAAGCTTATGAAAATGCAAAATTATTCAAATAAAAAGTTAAAAGATTGCATGACAAAAGAATCCAAAAGCGCGAGTTTAAAGTAGGAGAATATGTTCTTTTGTACAACTCTCTTTTCAGATTCTTTGCAGGAAAACTCCTCTCAAAATGGGAAGGCCCCTACGTTATCGAGGAGGTTTATCGGTCTGGACCCATCAAAATAAATAATGCCGAAGGTACTAACCCGAAGGTTGTCAATGGGCAACGAATAAAACATTATATCTCAGGTACGCCCATTAATGTTGAAAGTAGTATTATCCAAACTTTGACACTGGAAGAACACATAAAAGAGTCCTTCTGGAATAGTCCAGAATCGTGAAAATAAGAAGGTACGTGATACGGTAAGTAAACGGACTCCGAAAAATCCGCAAAAATATTTTTTGTCAGTTTTGGAATATTTAGAAAATTAGGAAAATAAGAAACTTCCAGGAAGCATAACCTGGTGGGCACAAGACACCAAGGCGCGCCAGGCTTGCCTGTCGCGCCCAGGTGGGTTGTGCCCGCCCGGGACACCTTTCGGACTCTATTTTTCTACAGTTTGCTTGTCCCCCAAGATAATATATATATATATATATATATATATATATATATATATATATATATATATATATATATATATATATATATTCCCCAAACTTGTTGATCACTGTAACATGGAGAAATTCTCTATTCTCTTTTCTTGCTGTTTTCGGCCAGATCTATCAAGCCAGGCATCATGTCTTCTTGCCCCTCCAGCAACATGGAAGAATATGCTCGGTTGATGAAGATCGAGCTGAAGAGGGAGGAGCCTGCATACGCCATCAAGGGAGACAAGGGCAAGGAGGCTACCGTAGATCCACCCTCAGTGGTAGGACAAGCACTGCCGGCCGAGGAGGAAGAAGAAGATATCCTTAATCCTTACCTTTCTCATCTTACCCCTACTGAGATTGAAGCCTTTCGCATCATTGAAATAGTTTGCATGCAAAATAAGTATCTTAATCGCGAAAATATTCTGCATTGAGAGCATATCATCATTCTCCGAAGTGTCATCCGTCGATTGGAGAATCTCTTGATCCTTAAGGACAGGATCGCTTCATCACCACCATCATCTTCTTCATCATCACCAAAAGAGAATTGAGTATCGAGTATGGTCACTCCCCTTGGCTTCCACCAAGCTTGGGGGAGGTGCCCCGGTATCGTATCATCCCACTATCTTTTTGGCTTTACTTATATTAGTTTGATCTTTTGCTTTAGATGAATAAAATTTTAGTTCGATCATTTCTTCTTTGAGAGTTTTCTTAGTGATCTATCCTTGTAATCGTGTGCAAGATATATAATAAAGTTTAGTTCGAGTTTTTTCTTTCTTTACTTTATGTTGCAAATAAAATAAAAAGAGAAAGGAAATAAATAAAATAAAGGAAATAAATCAAAAAGATCATATACTAATCTTATGGTAGGTGATGACACCACATAAGGAAAAGTATAAGTAGAAAATTTTATTAGAGATTGACAAACATAGCATTAGTCAATGATGCAACTCATGAAAGAATTAATAAGGGGAGAGAAGATTCACATATAAATATACTATCCTAGAAATCTTTTGTGATTGTGAGCCCTCATCAAAATATTACATGCCAAAATTGTTAAAGATGGACAAGGAAGACAACTTAATGGTTTATGTTTGTTTATATTCACATAGAAGTCATATTGTCATGGATCCTTTAACATGTGGTGCCTGCCATTATCTTTGCTAGCCAAAAATTCCGCACTAAGTAGAGATGCTACTTGTGCATCCAAAAACCCTTAAACCCAAATCTTATTTTCAAGTGTCCACCATACCTACCTAGGGATTGAGCAAGATCCCTCAAGTAAGTTGTCATCGATGCAAAAAGGCAATAAAATTGCTTTTAAAAGTGTGAGATCATTTAGTGTAAGGAAAAATTGAGTGTTGTACGAACTTGTGTTGGTGAAGAATAAAAGTGACAGACTGCATAATAAAGGTTGCTATCACAAGGGGCAATACAATGTGACTTTCTTTTGCACTAAGGGTTTGAGCATACAAATAAATAAGCGCATGGCAACCTCTGCTTCCCTCTATGAAGGGCATATCTTTTACTTTTATGCGAAGATTCAAAGTTTACCTTCTATTACTTTTTTATTTTTCTCCTTTGGCAAGCATCATGTGGTGAGGGAAGATCTAGGCACATATGTCTAGTTGAATATAGATAGCATGAGCTATTATTGTTGACATCACCCTTGAGGTGAATACATTGGGAGGCGAAACTACAAGCCCCTATCTTTCTATGTGTCCGGTTGAAACGTTTTGCTCATGTGTACGCAGTGAGTGTTAGCAATCATAGAAGAGTATATGATGGTTGAGTATGTGGAATTGCCTAAAGGCTCCAATACATGACCCTTCCTAAAAAGATGATGAATTGTAGTTGCAAAGTTGACTAAGAACATAGTTTGTTGGGTTATAATAGAGTTTTTTGCTTTATACTTCAATAGTGTGATGAATTGTCACTTATTCATGAGAAGTCTATGATAAAAGTTCTTTATAAAAGTTTTATTTTTAAGTTTGTTGTTGTTATGATAATGAACATGATGCTTCTATGTTCGTATTTTGTTTTTATCAACACCTCTCTCTCTAAGCATGTGGACATGTTTTTCGATTTTGATTTTCACTTGAGGACAAGCGAGGTCTAAGCTTGGGGGAGTTGATACACCCATTTTGCATCACGTTTTCTTACTATTATTTATGATGTTTCAATCCATAATAATGCTTTTTGGAGTAATTCTAATGTCTTTTCTCTCATAATATGCAAGGTACACACAAAGAGAGAGAATTCCGGCAGCTGGAAATCTGGACCTGGAAAAGCTACGTCAGGCCACCTATTCTACACAACTCTAAACAAGCTGAAACTTCACGGAGATTTTTTTATCAAATATATCATGAATATTGGAGCAAATAACTAGCAGAGGGGGCCCACCAGGTGGGCACAACCCACGTGGGCGCGCCGGGGAGGGTTGTGCTCACCAAGGCCTACCTTCGGTGCCCATCTTCTGGTATATAGGTCATTTTGACCTAGGAAAAATAAGGAGATGACTTTTGAGATGGAGCGCTGCCATCTCGAGGCGGAACTTAGCAGGAGCACTTTTGCCCTCCGGCGGAGCGATTCCATTGGGAGAACTTCCCTCCCGGAGGGGGAAATAATAATCATCATCATCATCACCAACTACTCTCCCGTCTTGGGGAGGGCAATCTCCGTCAACATCTTCAACAGAACCATCTCATCTCAAACCCTGGCTCATCTCTTGTGTTCAATCTTGTTACCGGAACTATAGATTGGTGCTTGTGGGTGACTAGTAGTGTTGATTACATCTTGTACTTGATTACTATATGGTTTATTTGGTGGAAGATTATATGTTCAGATCCCATATGCTATTTAATGCTCCTTTGATCTTGAGCATGATTATCATTTGTGACTAGTTACTTTTGTTCTCGAGGTCATCGGAGAAATCATGTGAACTTGATATGTGTTCGATATTTTGATAGTATGTATGTTGTGATTCCCTTAGTGGTGTCATGTGATCGTCGACTACATGAAACTTCACCATATTTGGGCCTAAGGGAATGTATTGTGGAGTAGAAATTAGATGATGGGTTGCAAGAGTGACAGAAGCTTAAACCCTAGTTTATGCGCTATTCCATAAGGGATCGATTGGATCCAAAAGTTTAATGCTATGGTTAGAATTTATTCTTAATACTTTTCTCATAGTTGTGGATGCTTGCGGGAGGGTTAATCATAAGTAGGAGGTTTGTTCAAGTAAGAAGAGCACCTAAGCACCGGTCCACGCACATATCAAATTATCAAAATACCGAACACGAATTAGACCAACATGATGAAAGTGACTAGATGAAAATCCCGTGTACCCTTAAGAACGCTTTGCCTATCATAAGAAACCATTTTGGCCTGTCCTTTGCCTCAAAAGGATTGGGCTACCTTGCTGCACTTTTGTTACTACTATCGTTACTTGCTCATTACAAATTACCTTGCTATCAAACTACTCTGCTACTTATAATTTCAGCACTTGCACACATTACCTTGCTGAAAACCACTTGTCATTCTTTCTGCTCCTCGTTAGGTTCGACACTCGTACTTATAGAAAAGAGCTATTATTGATCCCCTATACTTGTGGGTCGTCAAACCTTCAATGAAAAAGGAAACAACTTAACGATATAGTAGTAATGAATTTTTTTCCTCATGAGAAAATAGGTTGGCTATATCATTCAATTTTGTAAGATGTGCCACAACAGTTTCAGTTTCATAACCATGAAAAGGGTCATATTGAACTAAAGTAATTAAATCAGGATTGATAGAGAATTGATAATCCTTATCACTAACAAAGATAGGAGAAGTAGTAAACTTAGGATCATATTTCATTCTTGCCATCATAGAATTATCTTTCAGCTTACTCAAAAGTTTCTTAACATAATCTCTATCATTACAAGCAAGCATTTCTCTAGGTATCTCCCCATCCATAACATAACCCTCAAGTATGTTAATCATTTCAATTCTAGGGAGAGCTAGGCCTAATAGGTGAATCATAATTTTCATCAGTTTTAATAGTTTCAAGTTCTTTAGCTTTAGCAAGTTGTTCATCAAGAAATTCACCAAGTGGTACAGTTTTATTGAGCAGAGTACTAGCATCATTCATAATAGAACTAGCATCATCAATAGCCTCATTCATAGCAGAACTAGCATCATCAATAACCTGCGACATACCAGATTGAATACCAGGTGGTGGTGTTAGGCCTACTCAAAATAGAAGGTGAATCAAGTGAGAAGCTAGATGGCAGTTCCTTACCTCCCCTTGTCTTAGAGGGTACAATCTTGGTTCTAGTGTCTTTCAGATTCTTCATAATGATAAATAGATATAATTCCCAAGTGACTCAAAAAATAGAGCTATGCTCCCTGGCAATTACGCCAGGAAAAGGTCTTGATAACCCACAAATATAAGGGATCACGACAGTCTTCGAGGGTAGTATTTCACTCAAATTTATTGTCTTTTCACAAGGGGACCAAAGTATATTTGTAAGTATGAGTAGTTGAGTTGTCAATTCAACCACACTTGGAGAACTAAATATCTGCAGCAAAGTGTTTAGTAGCGCAATAGTATGATAGTTTGATAGGAGTAGTAATAGTAGCAATAGTAACAAGAATACTAGCAGTAGCAGTTTTGTAGTGATTGTAGCAGCAACAACAGCGAAAGTAACTTAGCAAATATCAATATATGAAATGTGTTAGCATTAGATCAATGATGGATATTTGTGTTGGATGGCATTCATCATATAACAGTCACAACCTAGAGCGATACACAATATCTCCAATTCATCAATGTAATGTAGGCATATATTATATATATAGTCATGCGTGCTTATAATAAGAACTTGCATGACATCTTTTGTCCCACCCTCCCGTGGCAGTGGGGTCCATAAGGAAACTAAGGGATATTAAGGCCTCCTTTTAATAGAGAACCGGAACAAATCATTAACACATGGCGAATACATGAACTCCTCATACTATGATCATCACCGGAAAGAATCCCAACTATTGTCACTTTAGGGTATGCAAATCATAACATGTAATAGGTGCATACAACTTGCAAGATAGGACCAAGAACTCAAATTCATGAAAACATAGAGGGTTTAGATCTGAAATCGTGGCACTTGGGCCTTGGTGACACGCATTAAGCATAGAAAAGTAATAGCAACATCAATCTCAGAACATAGTGGATACTAGGGATCAAACCCTAACAAATTGACTCGATTACATGACAAATCTCATACAACTCCATCACCGTCCAACAAGCCTATGAAGGAATTACTCACTCCCGGTGGTGAGCATCATGAAATTGGTGATGAAGAAGGGTTGGTGATCAAGATGGTGACGAATCCCCGTCTCCGGAGCATCGAATGGACTCCAGATCAATACTCGCGGCAAGGAACAGGAGGTCGCGGCGGCTTTGTATCATAAAATGCGATGAAACATCTTCTCTTATTTTTTTCTCAGGGAAAAGGAATATATAGGCTTGAGATTAGGGTTAGCGGAGCCACGTGGGCCCCACAAAGTAACATGGCGCGAGTAGGGGGCTCGTCGCGCCCTGTTGCCATGTGCGCAACAGGTGGCCCCTTCTGGTGGGTATTGCACTACTAGAATCAGGATCTTTGCCGTCTGTCAGCAATTTGTCGTCAGCCAGCTGACGACAAAGAAGGTCTTTGCCATATGCTTACACAAAACTGACGACAAAGAAAGAGCTGACGGCAAAGATCATGTTTGCCGTCAGCAAGATCTTTGTCGTCCGCTAGCGGACAACATAGAAGCTTTGCCGTCTGCTAGCAGACGGCAAGGAGGGAGGGTGGCCAACTAATGAGAACCACCTAACGACCACCTTCTTTGTCGTCTGCTAGCAGACGACAAAGAGAATAGCCAACCTAACGGTCGTTTCCCCCCGGCCCCACCCCACTAGCTACGCTCTTTGTCGTCTGACGGCAAAGAAATTAAACCTAACTAAAAAATGGTCGGCCCCGCGCCCCACCCCCTCTCTCTCTGCCTCACCTCGCCCGTGCCACCCCCGTGCCCGCCGGCCCCCACAGCCCCCGACCCCCACCGACCCCGCCGCCCCCGACCACCACC
>NC_041384.1:622387020-622387691 GCF_002162155.2 Triticum dicoccoides | reverse complement strand
GACGCCCTCACCGCCCCGACGCCCCCACCGGCCTGGCGCCCTGACACTTCGACAACCAGGCACCCGGCCGTCCCGACGCCCTAGCCGCCCCGCCGACCCACTCCGGTGAGCTCCCCCTGTTTTTTTTGTTTTTTTCTACTGCTAGTAATTAGGTTAGGTAGTACTATTAGTTTCTTTTTTTCTACTGCTAGTAATTAGGTTAGTTAGTACTGTTAGTTAGGTTAGTTTCATTTTCTAGGTTAGTTAGGTTAGTTATCTTTAGACTAGGTTAGTTAGGTTAGTTTCTAGGTTAGTTAGGTTAGTTTGTAGGTTATTTAGGTTAGTTCTTGAAAAAAATTATTAGGAGAAGAAAATAAGAAGAATAAGAAGAAGAGGAGGGGGAAGAAGAAGAAGAAGAAGAAGAGTGGGAGGAGGAGGAGGAGGAGAAAGAAGAAAAGGGGGAGGAGAAGAGAAGAAGAAGAAGAAGAAGAAGGAGAAGAGGAGGTGGAGGTGGAGGAGGAGGAGGAGGAGGAGGAGAAGAGATCGCCGCTCCCTGACACCACCGACACCCCGACCCTCAGCATGACACCCCGAGGCCACCTCGACACCCCGACATGACACCACCGACACTCCGACCCCCAACACGACACCTCGACCCTGCCTCGACACCCTAACACCGCGACCCCGACACA
>NC_041384.1:622320104-622386647 GCF_002162155.2 Triticum dicoccoides | reverse complement strand
GACCCCGCCTTGAGACCCCGACCCCGCCTGGACACCCCCGACACGACACCCCGACCTCGCCTCGACACCCCGACATGGCACCCCTCGACCCCGACACAACACCCCGACAAGACACCATTGTGGGTGTCAAAACCGGTGGATCTCGGGTAGGGGGTCCCAAACTATCCATCTAGGGCGGATGGTAACAGGAGGCGAGGGACACAATGTTTACCTAGGTTCGGGCCCTCTCGATGGAGGTAATACCCTACTTCCTGCTTGATTGATCTTGATGATATGAGTATTACAAGTGTTGATCTACCACGAGATCGGGGAGTCTAAACCCTAGAAGCTAGCCTATGGTATGATTGTTGTTGTCCTATGGACTAAAACCCTCCGGTTTATATAGACACCGGAGGGAGCTACGGTTACACAGAGTCGGTTAAAAGGGAGGAGATCTACATATATGAATCGCCAAGCTTGCCTTCCATACAAAGGAGAGTCCCATCCGAACACGGGACGAAGTCTTCAATCTTGTAACTTCATAGTCCAACAGTCCGGCCAAGGGATATAGTCCGACTGTCCGAGGACCCCCTAATCCAGGACTCCCTCAGTAGCCCCTGAACCAGGCTTCAATGAAGACAAATCCGGCGCACAGATTGTCTTTGGCATTGCAAGGCGGGTGCCTCCTCCGAATACTCCATAAAAGATTTTGAACACAAAGGATAGTGTCCGGCTCTGCAAAACAAATTCCACATACCACCATAGAGAGTATAATATTTCCAAAAATCTAATCCGCTGACCACTTTTCATAACGTGACATCATGCCATGGCTCCGGTTATTATTCGAACCATTTTTCTCAACCAACTACTGCACATATTGCGAGGTGGTTTTCTTGGCACGTCTTGTCGAAGTAGAGATCGTGTCCCCTTATCACGGGATTCTCATCAATACAGGTGTGGGTAACCCAACCACGCCATAAATCACGACGCTTGGGGAATAAGCGAGTTTTACCAAGCAAGTGGGGAGGAACACAGTTTCTACCGCCCTTATAAAGGGATAAGGACTCCTCTTTTTTACCCACGCCTTCTTCTCCCCTGCCCATCCATTCTCGCGCACTCGAGCTCCAGCTCCCAAGTTTGCATCTTCTCCGAAGAACCACTCCAAATATGTCCGGAGTAGGAGGCAAGTGGATGGCCTCTACCGTTTGGAAGAATGACATCAAGAAACTTCGGGACGCCGAGTATCTAGCCCAGAAAATCGGCCACCGTCTCCCGACGGCGGGACAAATCCTCCCTACCTTGGAACCCCATGAAAGGGTTGTATTCCTCCCTCATTTTATCTGCGGGCTAGGGTTTCCCCTCCACCCATTTGTTCGCAGCATTATGTATTATTACGGGATAGATTTTCATGATCTATCCCCCAATTCCTTCCTCAACATCTCGACATTCACTGTCGTGTGCAAGGATTTTCTTCACATCCCGCCACACTTCAGCTTATGGCTGAAGATCTTTAATGTGAAGCCCAAGGTAGTGGGTGGTGAGCATGCTGAGTGCGGGGGCGCTATGGTGAGCAAGATGCCCAACGTCACATGGCCAATAGGTACCTTCAATGATTTCGTCAGGGAGTGGCAACAAGAGTGGTTTTACATTACTGAGCCGGGCGGCGCGAAGTGGGCCGCTGCTCCCGAGTTCCGATCTGGAGCCCCTCTGCGGCTCACGTCCTGTCTCAAGAAGGGCCGGGACTAGTCTTCGTCCGACGAACTGTTGGCGCTCTAGACGCGCGTCAAGGGCATGGAAGACAAGAATATCAAACTTGTCAATGTAGTCCTGGTGATGTTAGTCCGTCGGATTCTACCTTGTTAACACCGGACTTGCAATCTATGGGAATTCGATCCGGCCAAGCACCAGACCCTGCGAGAGCTCTTTGGCTTCTCGCACGAAGATATTTGGAAGGTGCTTTTTAAGCTCGGCAAATCATGGCCGGACTCAGCCGAGGACCGCAGGTACCAACTGTCCCGCCCTGCAAGCTCGGTAACTTACCATACGTTTTATTCGCATAACTCAAGGGAAATGCTTAATGTGTTTTACACAACTCTCCTAGGGCTGGACGAAGAAGGCAGGGTGGATCCAATGTCCGGCCCCGCTGCCCAAAGAACCGGCCTGCCCACTTCTGAGGAAGATGTTAGACCCGGCGCCTTCAAGGTGCCAGAGAAGAAGACCGAAAAGGAGGCCAAAAAGACCCGGGGCGGCCTTCGTCACTGTGCCCGACCCGCCTCCGAAGAGTACGAGGAGGAAGACGAATCCCTAGTAGGGGTAAGAAAGAAGAGGACAACTTCCATACACTTGGAGGCCGAGTTGCCTAAAAGGGGAAAAACACTTCTTCTGGAAGATTCCACTGCCGTTGCCGATAGCAGCCCGGGGTGGGATCCTAGGGCCCAGCCCCTAGTGAACTGGTAAGTATAAAAAATCCAAACACGTTCATGTGTCCGGACCCATCATGGCATAGCATTTTATCCTGAGCCATATTTTTTGTAGCCTGACGGGGTCCCGTTCCGAACAATCCTCGTCCAAGGATCTGCTGAGCTCGGATGCTATGGAGAGCAGGACGCCTCCGGAGGCCCCTCCCCCCGAACATGTGATCCACACCGAGGCTTCGTCCCAGAGGGACTCCGTCCAAGGAGGGGCGGAGAAAATTGTGAAGGCGGCGCCTGGAGGTCAAACTTCAGGGCCGGAGACATGGGGGAGAAGATCCCCACAAGAGTCGATGGCGGGGACCATCTTGAATTTGGCCCCCATCCGGACACAGTTTCGGAGACCAATACGGCTCTAGAATCAAACAGGCGGCCTTTCTCGGCTGGAGAGAGCGTCCTTGTTCCACCGGCGACCTCTGTCCAACCAGAGGTGCCGGGTGCTTTATTGGCGGCGCTGAAGAGCGCCTCCATTGTTGATGAACACCGTGCCCTTATGGGTGCGGTGATCGAGAAGATTCAGTCCGCTGAAAATGGACTGAATGTAGCCTGTATCGGCCTTATAAGAGGTTTTGGGGTATGTTTTATATGGTTTCAAAGAGTGTCATAGTATGGATGGTAGCCCCTGATACACTGTCTGGTGAACAAAAGAACCGAACAGAGGATCAAATATATTTTTCGCAGGAAGACTCATTTGATGACATCTATCTCTCTTCTTTTGTAAGCAGGCGTCTGTAGCGGCTACTGCCGCTCATACCGTGGAGGTTTCTGGACTGAATCAAACTCTGGAGCGGGCCGAAGCGGAGCTTGGCCAGTTAAAAAGGCAGTTGGAAGATCAACAAGGTATGCACAAATCTTGGTTGCGTTCAGTGCGAACAAATTTCAGTATGATAGAATATGTGTCATGATTTGCGCCAGGGGTGATAACCGAAGTCGAGGCTCTGAAGAAGGCTGTTGCCGGGGCCGAGGAAAAGGCAGTCGCAGATAAGGCTCTTCGTGAGAAGCACGAGGCCAAGGTTGTGGAAGCTAGGTGAGAGCTCCAAGAGGCCATGAAAAAACGCGAGACCCCGGAGCAGAGTTTAACGGAGAAAGAATCCGAACTCACCAGGTCTCATCAGGCCGTGCGCGATGCCCATGGGGAAACCCAAGGCGCCCTGCGGGAGATCCAAGAGGCGAGGGAGATCACGGCGGGTAAGGTCTTTTTCCATGTAAAGAAAGTATTTCAGGAGAACATTATGCTTTATAATTTTAAGTTCGGATTTCTCCATGGGTATTTGCGGAACTTCCTTGCAGCATATCGGATCCCGCCCAATTCTACCGAGCCGAAGAGGGGAATACTATGGATAAGCTCTGCTGGTTGCAGTATCTGGCACCGAATTATCCGGTGCCTTTTACCGATCAACTGAAACAGCTGATCGAACTGCATAAGGAGGCCGAACTAGCCATGAAGGATTTGATTTTCCGGCTATGGCCCGCCGAGCCGATTCCAGGTAGCTACTTCAGGCTCGTGAAGTGACTTGTTAGTGCCTGCCCTTGACTTGACGTCATCAAGCGGTCGGTCTGCGTAGAAGGTGCATGAATGGCCTTTCCCGCGCAAAGGTGCACTTGGGGAAGATGGATGCAGAAAAGCTGATGACCAAGGGACCGCCAGAGGGAAAGGAGATCCGCAAGCCTGAATTGTATTATGAAACTGTCCTGAAAGGATCCCGCGTTGCGGCGGCGCAATGCACCAAGGACATTGTATTTCCATGAATATAGTCATGTTGTCCTATGTAATGTTAAACCTGAGAATTGGCCAGTCGTCGACTTCTGCCCCCTCGTAAGAAATACGGGGGTGTTCGGGATAAACCTGATCATTCTTTACCCCAGTGTTGGGTCCTTTGAAGGAGGTGTTCAGCACAGCGAACCAGGCAATCGGACTATAGGGCTTTATCATTCTCACTTAGCCATAGGAGCATTAGGAAGGTAGGCACAGCCCCGGGTGTTCGGAAGACCGCGCGAGGGGCCATATAGGCACCTGATCGAAAGAAGAACCGACCCATCGCACGCTGCATTGGTTATGGCATTATGCGGGAGAAATCCTTATAGATTTTACAACCTCTCAAACAGCTGACCAACTCTCGCCATATCATGACAGTCAGTTTTCAGCTTTCTCTACTAAGGTGCTCGTCCGGAAGAACCGGGACACAATCGCAGTAGTTCTCCCTGTGCCGCCTTAGCCGATATAGCAGAATGTAAGGCAGGAAAACATGGGAGCCGGGAAAACCCAACATTTGACCCAAGACATGATTCGGAGCTCATGCATATAATGTTATAAGTTTGGGGTGCCGAACTTTCGTGAGGGTGTTCGGACTTTGTTGTCGTATTATGGGTAAAACGAATCCCTCGGCGAAGCCATATTGTGGTGTATGGATGCCACTTAAAAAAAGAGTTTCAATAAGAAATAACAACAAATAAGTGTCATATAAGTCCACATGTTGTATTTGAATAATACGTCGAAGCGTATGAGTACAGGTACTGTGATAAAAAGGGGAATATGACTGTGGAACCTGCTGGGGCCGGGGAGGTAGAAGATGTGTGTAGATCCGGAGTATAGTCGGATGGACGTCGCGAGGAATATCTAAAGATTCCCTTGTGCGTTCGAGCTGTTACCATGTCACCGGTCCATGTCTGCGCAGAGTTGAGCCTACAAAGGAAATGTAAGAAATATTTGTGTGTCGGAGAGCGGTCGAGCCGCGATATGTGGCATGTTCTGGACTTTGCCGAAATGTTTAGTTGAGCCCTGGACGATCCGGGCTGTCCTGCCGTGAAGTAGTTCGGACTTCTTTGAATGTGTTCGGGGTTTTAGCCATCAACTCAAGATTTGACTGAAAGGTGCCCTCCATTGCTTCTGCTGTTAAAGCGGCGGCGTACTCTGTGGTACCGAGGGAGAGTTCGTCCTCGCCATTAACCGTGTGACGCCGTGCGGACCGGGCATCTTGAGTTTACAGTAGGAGTAATGTGGCACCACGTTGAATCGAGCGAACGCGGATCGCCCGAGCAGTGCCTGATAATTAGTACGAAAGGGGACGATGTCGAAGATTAACTCTTTGGTACGGTAATTTTCTGGTGATCCGAAGACTACCTCGAGGGCGATGGAGCCAGTACAGCTAGCCTCCACGCCCGGTATAATACCTCTAAAGGTGGCTTTAGTGGGTTTGATCATCGAATGATCGATGCCCATCTTGCGCATTGTGTCCTAGTAAAGTAGATTTAGACTGCTGCCTCTGTCCATAAGGACTCGTGTGAGGTGGAACCCGTCAATTATTGGGTCGAGGACTAGTGCAGCTGGATTGCCGTGACTGGTGTTGACCGAACGATCCATTTGGTTGAAGGTGATCGGCCCTAGTTTGTATTGCGGGCTGACTGGTTTCGTTAGGTCGACATCCCTAAGGGTGTGCATCCGATCCGGGTTGGGAGTGTGGGTGGTGTTTACCATATTCACCATTTGGGTTTGCTAGAGAGATTTCTTTTGTCCTCCTCTATTCGGTGATCTGGGCTCCTCGTCGCTGTCATCGCTTTGAGACCCCTTATCTTTGTTTTTGGTGCCTAACCTGCAAGCTTGTTTGAAGACCCAACATTCTCTGTTGGTATGATTGGCTGGTGTTCCTGCTTTGCCATGAATTTGTCATGGACGGTCGAGTATGCGATCCAAACTGGATGGACCCGAATTGTCATTTTTGAGTTGCCCTGTCCACTGACCGGACTTAGAGCTATTAAATCCGACATTGACTATCGTGTCTTCGGTGCTGTCACCATGTTTGCGGCGTTTGTGTTTGTTGTGTCAGGGTTTGCCGTTGCTATCTCTGGCCTCTAATTTGCCATTGTTGCTTGCTGTGTTGTTGCTACGAGCCAACCAGCTATCCTCGCCTGCGCAGAAGCGGGTCATGAGTGTCGTGAGGGCTGCCATGGACCTTAGCTTCTCTTGGCCGAGATGTCGGGCGAGCCACTCGTCACGGATGGTATGTTTAAAGGCCTCTGGGGCTTCGGCATCCGGATAGTCCAAAATTTGGTTCTTTTTGGTTAGGAACCGGGTCCAGAATTTCCTGGCTGACTCTCCGGGTTGTTGTGTTATGTGACTCAAATCATCAGCATCCAGTGGTCGCATATATGTGCCCTGGAAGTTATCCAGGAATGTGTCTGCCAGGTTCTTCCAACTTCTGATGGAGTTTACTAGCAAGCTATTCAGCCAATGCCGAGCCGGTCCTTTGAGTTTCAATGGGAGATACTTGATGGCGTGTAGATCATCCCCGCGGGCCATG
Organism: Triticum dicoccoides; assembly: GCF_002162155.2. Lineage (NCBI taxonomy): Eukaryota > Viridiplantae > Streptophyta > Magnoliopsida > Poales > Poaceae > Triticum > Triticum dicoccoides. The sequence continues at coordinate 622,379,899 of NC_041384.1, read as the reverse complement.
TGAATGTGGAGGAAGAAATCCCGATCCATACCGCGAGGTCAGTAGTACCATCTTATGATTCAATGTTCACGGGTTTAAACCCTTCTTGGAATTCATGATCCATTACTTCATTAGTGAGGCATAGGGGGTGTGTGGCGCCTCTGTGCCGGGCTATGTCACCATGCAGTTCATACGAGTCTTGTCTGCTGTGTTCGGCTCGGCCGGATTTATTTTTGGTATATCCGACATGACGGTTGTCGTCATGTGTTGGGGCGCGCCCTCGTGATCCGAAGATCGATCTTTTGTGTCCTGCTTTGTTTTCCAATACGTCTCGCAGGTCCTGCGTGTTACCCCGAGCCTTGCTGTTTTTGTTTGACTGGCGACGGGGTGCAGGCTAGACTTCGGGCATATATGCCACTTTGTCGCGGCCACGAGGTGGCCGGTCTGCCGCATCATATGCTGGAAGCACATGCTTTAATGCTTCCTCTTCAAGTTGGGGTAGCAACCTGCGCTTTGGGAAACTTTTGATTGGGCGTTCGAGTTCATGTTACTCGGCTGCCAGGACCTCAGTCCATCTATCTGCTAGCAGATCTTGTTCATCTTGAAGCTGTTGTTTCTTTTTCTTCAGGCTATTTGCTGTGGCAATAAGCCGACGCTTGAAGCGCTCCTGTTCGACGGGATCCTCAGGCACGATGAATTCTTCGTCGTCGAGGCTCACCTCGTCTTCAGAGAGAGGCATGTAATTGTCATCCTCTGATTCTCCGTCTGCTGCCTATTCCTTGGGGCTGGCTTGCCCATCCTCCTGCTCAAAGCCTGGTTGGAGGGGATTGTCTTCGTCTTCGGCACTATTTGCAGCGTTATTGTCTCCTGTGCGCTATCGCTGTTTTTGCTATGGCGGGCTTAGAGCGGCGCTGATGACGCTGGTTCTTGGATTGCTTCTCGGGGGGATTATCCTCCGTTGCCTTGTTGCCATCGCTTTCTTTGGGGGTGTCCACCATGTATATATCATATGATGAGGTGGCAGTCCAGCGCCCTGTGGGCTGTGGTTCCTGTTCGTCTCCCACATCGTCGTCCATACCGTCGATGTCTTCGGAGTCGAAGTCGAGCATGTCGGTTAGGTCGTCGACAGTGGCTACCAAGTGGGTGGTGGGTGGGGAAGGAATTTCTTCGCCGTACGCTTCCCACTCGAGCCGTACATAGTTCGTCCAAGGGTCTCCTGATAAGGAGAGAGACCGTAATGAGTTTAGCACGTCACCTAGGAGCGAGTGCTGAAAGATATCTGCGGAGGTTAACTACATGATCGATGCCCAATCAGATTGGATGAGCAGGGACACGAGCGGTTCAGAGTTTGTGGCCGGGGACGAATCCGAGTGTCCGATAACACAGGTCTCATAGGAGGTGAAGTCAGTATTCGACTCTATCGCCGCTGAGTGTGCGGCCTCGGTGGTGGGGTCCATCCACCCGTCCTCGGACGGTGCGATCTGTTCTGGATTGAGGGCCAGAGTAGTTACAGGTGTGATCTCCTGAACACTGTCCGATGGCAGAGCTAAATCATGCTCATCGTGACTGTGCGATGTACCTAACGTGGGTTCGAATCCGTCGAAGATCAAGTCTCCGGGGATGTCGGCGGTATAGTTCAAGCTTCCAAACCTAACCTGATGGCCAGGGGCATAGCTCTCGATCTGCTCTAGATGACCGAGCGAGTTGGCCCGCAGTACGAAGCCGCCAAATACGAAGATCTTTCCGGGGAGGAAAACCTCACCCTGGATTGCATCGTTGCCGATGATCGAAGGAGCCATCAAGCCCTATGATGACGACACAATGGAACTCTCAATGAAAGAACCAATGTCGGTGTTCAAACCGGCGGATCTCCGGTAGGGGGTCCCGAACTGTGCGTCTAGGGAGGATGGTAACAGGAGGCGGGGGACACAATGTTTACCCAGGTTCGGGCCCTCTCGATGGAAGTAATATCCTACTTCCTGCTTGATTGATCTTGATGATATGAGTATTACAAGAGTTGATCTACCACGTGATCGGAGAGGCTAAACCCTAGAAGCTAGCCTATGGTATGATTGTTGTTGTCCTACGGACTAAAACCCTCCGATTTATATAGACACCGGAGGGAGGTAGGGTTACACAGAGTCGGTTACAAGGGAGGAGATCTACATATCTGAATCGCCAAGCTTGCCTTCCACACAAAGGAGAGTCCCATCCAGACACGGGACGAAGTCTTCAATCTTGTATCTTCTTAGTCCAACAGTCCAGCCAAGGGATATAGTCCGGCTGTCCGAGGACCCCCTAATCCAGGACTCCCTCAACCACCGACACCCTAACCCCGACACGACACCCCGAGACCGCCTCGACACCCTCACCCCCGACACGACACCCTGACCCCGCCTTGACACCCCGACACGACACCCCGACCCCGCCTCGACACCCCGACACCGCGACCCCGACACAGCACCCTGATGACCCAGAAGTATAGGGGATCAATTGTAGCTCTTCTCGATAAGTAAGAGTGTCGAACCCAACGAGGAGCAGAAGGAAATGACAAGTAGTTTCTGGTAAGGTATTGTCTGCAAGTGCTGATATTCTAAGTAGTAAGTAGTTTAATAGCAAGATAATTTGTAACAAGCAAGTAATGATAATAGTAACAAAGGTGCAGCAAGGTAACCCAATCCTTTTGATGCAAAGGACAGGCCAAAACGGTCTCTTATGATAAGCAAAGCGTTCTTGAGGGTACACGGGAATTTCATCTAGTCACTTTCATCATGTTGGTTTGATTTGTGTTCGCTGCTTTGATAATTTCATATGTTGGTGGACCAGCGCTTATGTGCTGTTCTTACTAGAACAAACCTCCTACTTATGATTAACCCTCCCGCAAGCATCCGCAACTAGGAGAAACGTATTAAGAATAAATTCTAACCATAGCATTAAACTTTTGTATCCAATCGGTCCCTTACGAAATACCACATAAACTGGGTTTAAGCTTCAGTCACTCTCGCAACCCACCATCTAATTTCTACTCCACAATGCATTCCCTTAGGCCCAAATATGGCGAAGTGTCGTATAGTCGATGTTTACATGACACACTAAGGGAATAACAACATATGTACTATCAAAATATCAAACACATATCAAGTTCACATGATTACTTGCAACATGATTTCTCCCGTGACCTCAAGAACAAAAGTAACTACTCACAAATGATAAACATGTTCATGATCATAGGAGTATTAAATAGCATAATCGATCTGAACATATAATCTCCCACCAAATATACCATATAGTAATCTACTACAAGGTGTAATCAACACTACTAGTCACCCACAAGTACCAATCTATAGTTCCGGTAACAAGATTGAACACAATAGATGAACTAGGGTTTGAGGGGAGATGGTGTTGTTGAAGATGTTGATGGAGATTGACCTCCCCAAGATGGGAGAGTTGTTGGTGATGATGATGAAGATGATTTCCCCCTCCAGGAGGGAAGTTCCCCCGACGAAATCGCTCTGCCGGAGGGCAAAAGTGCTCCTGCCCAAGTTCCGCCTTGAGGCAGCGGCTCTTCGTCCCGAAAGTCCTCCTCTGATTTTTTTTCTAGGTCAAAATGACTTATATACCAGAAGATGGGCACCTGAGGTGGGACGAGGAGGTCACAACCCACCAGGGCACGCTTGGGGGCCTGACGCGCCCAGGTCGGTTGTGCCCACCTGGTGACCCCCCTAAGGTGTTTATTGGCTCCAGTATTTCTTATATATTCCATAAAAACTCCATGAAGTTTCAGCTCATTTGGAGTTGTGCAGAATAGGTGGCCTGACGTAGCTTTTCCAGGTCCAGATTTCCAGCTGTTGGAATTCTCCCTCTTGGTGTGTTCCTTGCAAATTTGAGAGAAAAGTCATTAGAATTACTCCAAAAAGCATTATTATGGATAAAAACATTGTAAATAACAATAAGAAAACATGATGCAAAATTGACGTATCAACTCCCCCAAGCTTAGACCTCGCTTGTCCTCAAGTGAAAACCAAAATCGAAAAACATGTCCACATGCTTTGAGAGAGAAGTTTTAATAAAAACAAAATACAGACATAGAAGCATCATGTTGATTATTATAATAGCAACGAAATTAAACATAGGACTTTTATCAAAGAACTTTTATCATATACTTCTCATGAATAAGTAATAGTTCATCACAAAATCAAAGTATAAAGCAAAAACTCTATTAGAAACCAACAAACTATGTTCTCAGTCAACTTTGCAACTACAATTCATCATCTTTTCAGGAAGGGTCACGTGTCAGAGCCTCTAGGAAAGTCCACATACTCAACCATCATATAGTCTTCTATGATTGCTAACACTCATCTTGTACCCATCAACAAAACATTTCAACCGGACACATAGAAAGATAGTGGCTTAAGATTTTGCCTCCCAACATACTCACCTCAAGGGTGATGTCGACAATAATAACTCATGCTATCTATATTCAACTGGACATATGTGCCTAGATCTTTCCTCACCACATGATGCTTGCCAAAGGAGAAAAATAAAAGGAATAGAGAGAAAAACTTTGACTCTTTGCATAAAAGTAAAAGATAGGCCCTTCGCAGAGGGAAGCAGAGGTTGTCATGCGCTTATTTGTTTGTATGCTCAATTTCTTAGTGCAAGAGAACGTCACATTGTGTTGCCCCTTAAGATGACAACATTTATTATGCAGTCTGTCGCTTTTATTCTTTGTCATCCAAGCTCGTACAATGCTCAATTTTCTCTTACCCTAAATGATCTCACACTTTTTGGGAGCAATTTTTATTGCCTTTTTGCACCGATGATAACTTACTTGAGGGATCTTGCTCAATCCCTAGGTAGGTATGGTGGACACTTGCAAAATATTTGGGTTTAAGGGTTTTTGGATGCACAAGTAGTATCTCTACTTAGTATAGAATTTTGGCTAGCAAAGATAGGGGGCAAGCATCACATGTTAAAGGATCTATGACAATATGACTTCTATGTGAATATAAACAAACATAAACCATTAAGTTGTCTTCCATGTCCAAAGTCAACAATTTTGTCATATAATATTTTGATGAGGGCTCACAATCACAAAAGATTTCTAGGATAGTATATCTATATGTGAATCTTCTCTCTCCTTATTAATTCTTTCATGAGTTGCATCATTGACTAATGCTATGTTTGTCAATCTCTAATAAAATTTTCTACTTATACTTTTCCTTATGTGATGCCATCACCTACCATAGGATTAGTATACAGTATTATTGATTTATTTCCTTTCTCTTTTTCTTTCTTTCTTATTTCTTCTCTTTATTTGCAACATGAAAGTAAAGAAAGCAAAAACTCAAACTAACTTTATTATATAACTTGCACACGATTACAAGGAAAATCACTAAGCAAACTCTCAAAGAAGAATGGATCGAACTAAACTTTTATTCATCTAAAGCAAAAGGATCGAACTAAAATAAGTAAAAGCAAAAGATTGTGGGATGATATGATAGCGGGGCACCTCCCCCAAGCTTGGCGGAAGCCAAGGGGAGTGCCCATACCCGATAATCAATTTACTTTTGGTGGTGAAGAAGCTGATGGTGGTGATGAAGGAGAGATCTTGTCCTCGGATTTACATGGCAGTGGCCCACCATCATAAGAGGAGGAGTGAGTCTCATGGGTCCTGCAACCAGCAGCTAAACTCGTACCTTTAAACCTCGCCTCATATTCAAAGACTTGGTTTTGAAGATCATAGATCTGGCTTTGGAGAAAGTTGATTTGCTCGTTGAGGGTGAAGATGATGTCCTTCATGGGTTTTCCATCCACCTTAAGATCACGGGAAAGGTCCATGATCATGAGGTGATTGGCATTGAGCCCACGCTCCACCATCCCCTTGCATCAGAAGACATCTCGCTCCACAACTTCAAGCCTGGCCTCCATGGTTCCCGTCCCCTTGGGACACGACACATTGCGGAGGTGAAGCACTCCCTCATGTATCTGGATGACCTACGGGTGCTGCACCACTTCTCGCAAATATGGGTTGATGACGTTCTTGAAGAACTTGTCCTTGGAGGAGCTTGAAGAGGCCATGGTAGATTGGATCTGACAGAAAACAATGAGGAAAAAGAGAACAGAGGACTTCTCCATGATACGGTGATCAACGGGTTCGGGAAGTATATATAGAATTTTTTATCTTGGGGGACAAGTATATGAAAGAAAAACGGAGTAAGGAGGTGTCCCGGGTGGGCACAACCCACCAGGGCGCGCTAGCCTGGCGCGCCCTGGTGTCTTGCGCCCACCAGGGGATGCTTCCTGGAAGTTTCTTTATTTCAAAAATTTTAAAATATTCCAAAACTGATAAAAAATATTTTTGCGGATTTTCTGGAGTCCGTTTACTTACCGTATCACGTACCTCCTTATTTTCATGATTCTGGAGTGTTCCGGATGGACTCTTTTATGTGCTCTTCCGGTGTCAAAGTTTGGATAATATTACTTTCAACATTAATAGGCGTACCTAAGATATAATGCTTTATTCGTTGTCCATTGACAACCTTCGGGTTTGTATCTTCAGAATTATTTATTTTGATGGCACCAGACCGGTAAACCTCCTCGATGATGTATGGGCCTTCCCATTTCGAGGGGAGCTTTCCTGCAAAAAATCTAAAACGAGAGTTGTACAAAAGAACATATTCTCCAACTTTAAAGTCATGCTTTTGAATTCTTTTGTCATGCCATCTTTTAACTTTTTCTTTGAATAACTTTTTATTCTCATAAGCTTGGGTTCTCTATTGATCAAGGGAGCTTATATCAAATAACCTCTTTTCACCAGCAAGTTTGAAATCATAATTGAGTTCTTTAACTACCCAATATGCTTTATGTTCTAACTCAAGAGGCAAATGACAAGCTTTTCCATAATCCATTTTATAAGGAGACATACCCATAGGATTTTTATATGCTGTTCTGTAAGCCCAAAGTGCATCATCTAATTTCTTAGACGAATTCTTCCTGAACCTATTAGCAGTCTTTTGCAAAATTAAGTTTATTTCTCTATTTCTAAGTTAAACTTGACCACTAGACTGAGGATGATAGGGTGATGCAATTTTATGGTTAACATCATACTTAGCAAGCGGAAAGCACCACGAATAAAGTGTGAACCACCATCAGTCATTAAATATCTAGGGACTCCAAACCTTGGGAAAATAACTTCCTTAACCATTTTAATAGAGGAGTTGTGATCAGCACTACTCGTTGGAATAGCTTATACCCATTTAGTAACATAATCAACAGCAACCAAAATACGTGTATACCCATTCGAGGAAGGAAAAGGTCCCATGTAATCAAATCCCCAAACATCAAATGGTTCAATAACAAGTGAATAATTCATAGGAACTTCTTGACGCTTACCGACTTTACCTATTCTTTCACATTCATCACAAGAAGAGACAAACTTAAGGGCATCCTTGAAGAGAGTAGGCCAATAAAATCCAGATTGTAATACCTTGTGAGCAGTTCTATCTCCAGCATGATGCCCTTCGTAAGCCTCAGAGTGACATTTCCATAGGATTTGTCCCTGTTCATGCTCAGGTACACAATGTCTAATAATACCATCTACTCCTTCTTTATAAAGATGTGGGTCATCCCAAAAGTAATGTCTTAAATCATAGAAGAATTTTTCTTTGGCTGGTATGTAAAGCTACGTGCTAAATATTTAGCAACAATGTAATTAGAATAGTCAGCATACCAAGGAGTACTATTAGCAACACTTATTGTAGCTAACTGCTCATCAGGAAAACTATCATCAATAGGTAGTGGGTCATCAAGCACATTTTCAAGCCTAGACAAATTATCAGCTACTGGGTTCTCAGCTCTTTTTCTATCAATGATATGTTAATCAAATTCTTGTAACAAGAGAACCCAACGAATAAGTCTAGGTTTACCATTTTTCTTTTCCATAAGATATTTAATAGCAACATGGTCTGTGTGAACAGTTACTTTGGAATCAACAATATAAGGTCTAAATTTACCACAAGCAAACACTACTGCTAAGAATTCTTATTTAGTAGAAGCATAATTTCTTTGAGCACTGTCTAGAGTTTTACTACCATAATGAATGACATTAAGTTTCTTATCAACTCTTTGTCCTAGAACAACACCAACAGCATAATCACTAGCATCACACATAATTTCAAAATGCAAGTTCAAATCAGGTGGTTGAACAATAGGTGCAGATATTAAGGCTTTCTTGTGTGTTTGAAAGACTTCAAGACAATCATCATCAAAGACAAAAGGGATATCCTTTTGCAAAATATTAGTAAGAGGCCTAGAAATTTTAGAAAAATCTTTGATAAATCTCCTATAGAAACCAGCATGACCTAGGAAGCTATGAATACCTTTGATGTCCTTAGGACATGGCATTTTCTCAATTGCATCAACCTTAGCTTGGTCCACTTCAATACCTCTTTCAAAAATTTTATGACCCAAGACAATACCTTCATTAACCATAAAGTGGCACTTCTCCCAATAAAGACAAGATTTGTTTGTTCACATCTCTACAAAACTCGCTCAAGATTGCTTAAACAATCATCAAAAGACTTCCCATAAACAGAAAACTCATCCATGAAAACCTCAACAATATTTTCACAAAAGTCAGGGAATATAGCAGGCATACATCTTTGAAAGGTAGCATGTGCATTACATAAACCAAAAGGCATATGTTTATAAGCATAATTTCCAAAGGGGCAACTAAAAGTAGTATTTTCTTGATCAGGTTGAGAAACAGGTATTTGTGAAAAGCCAGAGTATCCATCTAGAAAGCAAAAGTGTGTGTGCTTAGATAGTCTTTCAAGATTTTTATCAATGAAAGGCAAGGGGTAATGCTCTTTTCTAGTTGCTTTGTTTAATTTTCTGTAATCAATTACCATTCTATAGCCTGTAACAATTCTTTGTGGAAGAAGTTCATTTTTATCATTAGGAACAATAGTAATACCTCCTTTCTTAGGGACACAATGAACAGGACTTACCCATCTACTATCAGCTATAGGATAGATTATACCTACTTCCAGAAGTTTTAAGATTTCCGTTCTTACCACTTCCTTCATTTTTGGATTCAACCGACATTGGTAATCAACAACGGGTTTAGCATCAGGTTCCATATTAACTTTGTGATGACATAGAGTGGGACTAATGCCCTTTAGATCATCAAGAGTATATCCAATAGCAGCCTGGTGCTTCCTTAGAACTTTCAATAATCTTTCTTCTTCATGTTCTGAAAGCTTAGCACTAATAATAACATGATATATCTTCTTTTCATCAAGATAAGCATATTTCAAAGTGTCTGGCAATTGTTTTAATTCAAACACAGGATCACCTTTAGGTGGAGTAGGACCTCCTAGAGTTTCAATAGGCAAATTGTGTTTAAGCAGAGGACGTTTTTCAAAGAAAACTTTATCTATTTCATTTCTTTCATGCATATGTCAATCATTTTCATGGTCAAGCAAATATTGTTCTAAAGGATCAGTAGGTGGAACAGCAATAGAAGCAAGACAAATTAATTCATCCTTACTAGGCAATTCTTTTTCATGATGTGAAAAATTAAACTCATGAGACTTATTACCAAAGCTAACACCAACAGTCTGTTTCTTACAATCTATCTTAGCATTAACTGTATTCTAGAAAGGTCTACCAAAGATAATGGGACAAAAGTCATCTTGTGGGGAACCAAGAACAAGAAAATCAGTAGGGTGTTTAATTTTCCCTCACAAGACTTAAACATCTCTAACAATCCCAATTGGTGATATGGTGTCTCTATTGGCAAGTTTAATAGTAAAATATATTTCTTCTATCTCAGCAGGTGCTATTTCTTTCATGATTTCTTCATATAAATTGGAAGCAATAGCAATCACACTAGAACCCATATCACATAAACCATGATAACAGTGATCTCCTATTTTAACTGAAATAATACGCATGCCAACAACGGGTCTATGTTTATCTCTTTTATCAGGTTTAGCAATTCTAGCAGCTTCTTCACAGAAGTAAATAACATGCCCATCCATATCTTCTTCTAAGAGATCTTTAACCATAGCAATACTAGGTTCAATTTCAATTTGTTCATTAGGTTTAGGTGTTCTAATATAGCTTTTGTTAACCACATTTGAAACTTTAGCATGTTCCTTAATCCTAACAGGGAAAGGTGGTTTCTCAATATAAGAAAAAGGACCAACTGGATCAACATTATAAAGTATAGTTTCCTCTTTAACTTGTACTGGTTCTTTAATTTCTTGTTTAATAGGTGGGTGATACTTAAACCACTTCTCCTTAGGTATTTCAACATGAGTAGCAAATGATTCACAAAAGGAGGCTACTATCTCAGAGTCAGGTCCATATTTAGTGCTAAACTTTTGAAAAGCATCGGTATCAATAAAAGATTTAACACAATCATACTTAAGTTTAATACCTGACTCTTTACCTTCATCGAGTTCCCAATCTTCAGAGTTGCCTTTAATTCTTTCCAAAAGATCCCATCGGAATTCAATAGTCTTCTTCATAAATGAACCAGCACAAGAAGTATCAAGCATGGTTTGGTCATTACGAGAAAGCCGAGCATTAAAATTCTGGATAATAATTTCTCTTGAGATCTCATGATTGGGGGATGAATATAACATTTACTGAAGCCTCCCCCAAGCTATAGCGATACTTTCTCCTTCATGGGGCCAAAAGCTATATATATATAATTCCGATCACGATGAACTAGATGCACAGGATAATTTTTTTTGGTGGAAATCCAATTTCAAATTATTCCAATTCCATGATCCAATATCATCACATAGCCTATACCATGCCAATGCTTTTCCCTTCAAAGATAAAGGGAAAACCTTTCTCATAACATCATCTACGGGTAAACCTGCAAGCTTAAACAATCCACAAATTTGTTCCACGTATATCAAATGCATATCAGGATGTTCAGTTCCATCTCCTGCATAAGGATTAGCTAGCAGTTGTTATATCATACCCAAAGGAATTTCAGATTCAATATTTTTAGTGGGTGTAGTAGGTTGACGGGTAGCTAATTGTGGTTCCAGATGAGGTGAATATACCCCGAACAAACTCCTCAAAGGATTGATTTCCATAGTAACAAGTGACAATAAATTTCAGCATAGTATATAAATGTTACCTTACCAAAGGCGCTTCACTCCCTGGCAATGCCGCCGGAAAATAGCCTTGATGACCCACAAGTATAGGGGATCAATTGTAGCTCTTTTTGATAAGTAAGATTGTCGAACCCAACGAGGAGCAGAAGGAAGTGAAAAGTAGTTTTTGGTAAGGTATTGTGTGTAAGTGATGTAATTGTAAGTAGTGAGTAGTTTGATAGCAAGATAATTTGTAACGAGCAAGTAATGATAATAGTAACAAAGGTGCAGCAAGGTAGCCCAATCCTTTTGAGGCAAAGGACATGCCAAAATGGTATCTTATGTTAAGCAAAGTGTTCTTGAGGGTACACAGGAATTTCATCTAGTCGCTTTCATCATGTTGGTTTGATTTGTGTTTGCTACTTTGAGAATTTGATATATGTGGGTGGACCGGTGCTTAGGTGTCGTTCTTACTTGAACAAACCTCCTACTTATGATTAACCCTCCCGCAAGCATCCGCAACTATGAGAAAAGTATTAAGAATAAATTCTAACCATAGCATTAAACTTTTGGATCCAATCGGTCCCTTACGAAATAGCACATAAACTGGGTTTAAGCTTCTGTCCCTCTCGCAACCCACCATCTAATTGCTACTCCACAATGCATTCCCTTAGGCCCAAATATGGTGAAGTGTCATGTAGTCAACATTCACATGACACCACTAAGGGAATAACAACATACATACTATCAAAATATCAAACACATATCAGGTTCACATGATTACTTGCAACATGATTTCTCCCGTGACCTCAAGGACAAAAGTAACTACTGACAAATGATAAATATGTTCATGACCACGAGACTCCGGTCCCAGAGACTTCGTCCCATGTGACTCCGGAGACTAGTGGCCATGCTGATGGCGAAGAGACATGGTCTTACAATAGTTTTAGCGAGGGCGAGCTGGTTGAGCAGGGCAAGAAGGTCTACCAGCATGGTGGTACGAAGCTCTCGGTCGTGCCGGCGACCCGCGATCAGAGGTGGTTGACTGAGCCTAACAGGGAGAAGTAAGTGCATTTACTCTTTTTTAACCTTTGTCCTTCATGTTTCTTCAAATTAATATCTAATGTGTTGGCCTTGTCATACTACAGGGGTTGGAAATATGACAGTGGTGTCCGCATGCCCAACCAGGTCCTAGGTGTGCTTTGCCGGCTCCACTTCCCAGGGTGGGTCATGTTGCCCGGTGAGGGTCAGGTTCCACAACTAGCACTGAGCTAGGAGCTATATGTCGCTTCCACGGCCCCGCCGGAGGAGAGGGTGGAGGGTGTCTTGTGCGAGATGGTGCCCGACATTGTGAGGCCGAGGTTTTGGGTAATTTCACCTTTACAGAATTAAAAAATAACAGTACCTAGTGATTTTACTAATCAGTGTTGCCTTGTTCGATTGCAGACCTTCTACAGGTGTACTAAGGAACATGAGGAGGAGGCGGCTAGAGTTCTCCAAGGCGAGTGCAAGCGCCTACTGTCGGTGTCAAAACCGGCGGATCTCGGGTAGGGGGTCCCAAACTGTGCGTCTAAGGTCGATGGTAATAGGAGACAGGGGACACGATGTTTACCTAGGTTCGAGCCCTCTCTATGGAGGTAATACCCTACGTCCTGCTTGATTGATATTGATGAATATGAGTATTACAAGAGTTGATCTACCACGAGATCGTAATGGAAAAACCCTAGAGGTCTAGCTTGTATGGCTATGGTAATGAATCGCCTCCCCCTCTGGACTAAGTCCTCCGGTTTATATAGACACCGGGAGGATCTAGGGTTACACAAAGTTGGTTACAAAGAAAGGAATCTACATATTTGGTCTCCAAGCTTTCCTTCCACGCCAAGGAGAGTCCCATCCGGACACGGGTGCAGTCTTCGGTCTTCATGTTCTTCACAGCCCGTCAGTCCGGCCCATAGTTAACAAGACGGACGCCCGAGGACCCCTTAGTCCAGGACTCCCTTAGTAGCCCCTGAACCTGGCTTCAATGACAAGGTATCTGGCGCGTAGATCTGTCTTCGACATTGCAAGGCGAGTCCCTCATTCCGAACTCCAAGATAGTCTTCAGATGTATTGTTCCTGTCCGGACCTGTAACACACACACCACACACAACCACAGAGAGAATATAATAATTCACAAGTCCAGTATGCTGACAACTTTTTACAACATGACATCACGTCTGCCTGGTCATAATTTTAAACCATTTTTCATCTGCCGCTCGATGCTTCGAGACGTGGTTGCCATTGACACGTCTTGTCGAAGTAGAGATTGTGTCCCCTTATTGCGGGATTCTCATCAACATGGGCGTGGGTAACCCAACCATGCCATTTACACAGCTCTTGGGAGCAGGCAAATTTTAAGGTGAGTGGGGAGGCGTTCAATATTCGCTGCCCTTATAAGGAGATACGAATCCCCTTTATTCTCCCACACCTTCTCTCATCTTCTACCCTTCCACTCTTGAGCTCCAGCGCCCAAGTTCTCATCTTTTTCCCACTTTGAGCAAGCACTCAACCATGTCCGGATCCGGAGATCAAGGCAAGTGGGTGGCCTCCTCCGTCAAGGAGGAGGACATCGCCGAGCTTCGGGCGACCGGGTACTTGGCGAAGGAAATCGCCCACCGTCTTCCAGCCCAGGGGCAAATCGTCCCCACACCGAAGCCCAACGAGAGGGTAGTATTCATCCCTCATTTCCTCCGCGGGCTAGGGTTTCCACTCCACACCTTCGTCCGCGGGCTTATGTTCTATTACGGGCAAGATTTCCATGATCTATCCCTAAACTTCTTCCTCAACATCTCGGCATTCATCGTCGTATGTGAGGCCTTCCTCCACATCCAACCCCACTACGGGCTGTGGCTCAAGGTCTTCAACGTGAAGCCGAAGGTGGTGGATGGCCAGCACGCGGAGTGCGGAGGCGCCATGGTGAGCAAGCTGGACAATGTCTCCTGGCCAAAAGGCACTTTCATGGAGACTGTAAAAGAATGGAGTAAACATTGGTTCTACATCACAGAACCTCGCGGTGCCACCTGGGCCACAGTTGCCGAATTCAACTCCGTTCTCCCATGCGACTCACCTCCTGGGCCGAGAAGAGACCGAACTGGTGTTCGCCAAACGATCTGAAAGCGCTGCAGATGCGCGTTCAAAGCATGGTGGACAAAGATGTCAAACTTGTCGATGTAATCCAGGTGATGCTAGTTCGCCGGATTCTCCCCTACCAAAGCCGAAGTCACTCTCTATGGGAGTTTAATCCGAAGAAGCACCAAACCCTGGAGAGGCTCTTCGAAACAACCCACGAAGATACCTAGAAGTTGCTTTTCAAGGGCAACGAGATACCACCGGCCACAGACTCGGACTGCGGGTACAACATTAATGGCCGGGTATAGACTCGGACCACGGGTACAACATTAATGACTCGTACCGCATCCTCTACTTGCTTGTTTCAAGGATGATATCTAAGCTTTCATTATTATGGCTTCTTCAGGACTTGATGGAGAAGGCGAAGCAGATCCAATGTCTGGCTCCGCTGCCTGAAGAACTAGTCATCCCCGTTTAGCAAAGATGCTGGTGCCGGTGCCCTATAAGGCGCCGGAGAATAAGGCCACAGGGAAGGCCAAGGGGGTCCAGAGTGGCCCCCGCCGTAAGGGCGCTTCGGACGTGACATCCGAAGATAAGACCCGCTCCTCCGCCGCCGAAGACAATGATGATGAGGAGAAGGAGGAGAACAACCCTCCCCCTGATGAGGGAAAGAAGAAGAGGGCGTCCTCCATGAACCTGGAGGCAGAGACACCCAAGAAAGGGAAAGGCTCTCTTGCAGACAACTCCGCATGGGACGTCGACAACATTCCGGAGAGACACCCCCGCAATAAGCCTCGGGCTGCATCGTAAGTGCTAGGACTCATGCATGCCCATAAATCTAGCCTTTCCTCTTTGTTGTATTGACATGATTAGTTATGCTATTGCAGTCTGGCCCACAACAGCTCCCAACGATCCTCGTCACGAGGTTCGTTGGATTCAAAGGCGATGGCCAGCGAGTCAGCGCCGGCCGCTCACTCCCGCGCGACCAAGGACGACGTGGAGGTGCTGTCCCGAAGGACTTTCCTAGGCCGAGGAGCAGCTCAGGAGGCACCAGAAGGCGATGCCTCCGTCGCCGGACACCAGGGGGAGCCAATCCCCATGGAGACTGGTGGTGAGGAGGGTCGTATTCAGTTCGGCCCTCAGCCGGACTTGATTCCGGAGACCGAAGTGGCTCCAGAATCCGGCACGCAACCTTCTTCGAAAGAAGGGGGTATGCCTATTCCACCGGTGACACCTATCCAACCAGGGGCACCCGATAATCTGCTGGAAGTGCTGCGAGGTTCTTCCATTGTGGATGAGCACCGTGTTCTTATGGGCACGGTGATTGAAAGGGTTCAGTCCACCAAGAGCGGACTAACCGAAGCTTGCAGCAGCCTGCTGACAGGTTTTGAGGTAAGCGACGCAAAAAGAGAAAATCCCCATATAGACAGTAGCCTGTGAGACACTGTCCGGCGTTCAGAAAGAAAAAGACGGACATAGGATCAATCCTTTATTGCAGGGAACTAACTAAATTGTCTGAAATGAATACGCAGGCGTCGCTGTTGGCCGCAGCCTCACATACTGTCAAGGTCTCTGAACTGAAGCGGAGACTGGAGCAGGCCGAGGGGGAGCTCGGCCAGGTGAGGAGGCAGCTCTAGGAGAAACAAGGTATGTGATAACCCATTATGTATTCGAAAAAGGTAAAATGATATGCATTGACCGAAGTGTCATGATATGTATAGAAGCGACGACCGAGGTCGAGGCCCTGAGATAAGCCCTGGCCGAAGCCGAGGAGAAGGTTTTCAATGAGCAGGCCACCCATAAGAAGCTCAAGGCCCGGGTCAATGAGGTCCAACAGGAGCTTCGGCATGAGGTAAGGAAGTGCGAGACCTTGGAGCACAATTCGTCGACTCAAGAGGCCGAACTTGCTAAGGCTCGTCAGAGTGCGGAGACGGAACGGTGTGAGGCCCAGGGTGCCCTCTAGGAGATCCAGGAGGCTAGGAAGATCGCAGAGGGTAAGGCATTCAATATGCAAAGCAAGAATGGGAATATGAAATATCTTTTACTAACCTGGATTCGGAGTTCTACAGGGGCTTTTGCTGATCTGCCACGCAATGTCACCGACGCCTCGGAGTTCTTCCGAGCCGAAGAAGGGAGCTCCATGGAGAAGCTGTTCTGGTCGTAATATCTTGCGCCAGAACATCCGGTGCCCTTCAGCAATTAGCTAAAACAACTAGTTGAGCTACACAGGGTGGCCGAACTGGCCATGAAGG
Organism: Triticum dicoccoides; assembly: GCF_002162155.2. NCBI lineage: Eukaryota > Viridiplantae > Streptophyta > Magnoliopsida > Poales > Poaceae > Triticum > Triticum dicoccoides. Next base: position 622,363,440 of record NC_041384.1, on the reverse strand, counting down.
ATTTAATAATCCGGCTGTGGCCAGCCGAAGCTATACCCAGCAGTTACTTCGGCCTTGTTAAGAGGCTGGTGGATGCCTGTCCTCGGCTGGACGTCGTCAAGCGGTCGGCCTGCATTGAAGGTGCATGCACGGCCTTCGCCCATTGCAAGATGTGGTGGGCGAAGATGGACACCGTCGAGCCAACCAAGTGGCCGCCATAGGGCAAGGAGCACCGCACACCCAAGCGTTATTTTGCGGATGTCCTAGAGGGGTCTCGCATTGTAGCAACGAGTGTGGGCAAGACATTATTTTGAATGAATGCATTCATGTTGTTGTTGCCTTGTATGATGAGAAAAAATGTTTATGTAATATAATGCTTGTTATGTTTTAAATTTTACCTCTTGTGCGGCCGTGTTGTATGAAATCTAAGGGTTTGCCAGTCGTCGACTTTTGCCCCCAGGTAGGAAATACGGAGGTGCTCGGGATGGAATCTAAACAATCTTGATCCAATTATATGGTCCTTGAAGGAGTTGTTTAGCGCAACGAACCAGCCATAGGAGTTCGACAACAAAAACATGGGCGCAACCCCTAGTATCCGAACTAGAGTGCTATAAGCGTCTGATCGGGAAGTACCGATCCTTCGTGTAAATGCGGAAGAAATCTCCAACGATTTGCAACCTCCGAACAGCTGACCGACTCTCGCCGCATCATGACAGTCAGTTTTCAGCTTTCTCTATCGAGGTGCTCCTTTGGATAAACCAAGGCACAATCGCAGTAGTTCTCCCTTTACTACCTTAGCCAATATAGTGGAACGTAAGGTAGCAAGCACAGGAACCGGGCAACCCAACTATTGACCAAAGACACGATTCAGAGCCAATGCATATAATGCTAAATTCGGGGCGCCGAGCTATACTATAAAAAGTGTTCGGACTTTTGTTGCCTTAGTGTGGGGTGCTATGAAGCCCCTGGCAAACATCAAACATACCAAAGTGTACGGGTGCTACCTAATAAAGTTACCAGAAAAGAAAAGACAAAACAGGAAGAAAAAAGAAGAACAAGTGATAAGCTAGGGCCGTAAAATTTGAGCCGCAAACTATTCTTATTATAATTTCATTGGTGCGTTAAAGCGCGTTTATACAAGTAAGGCAATAAGCAGGAGGCTAGTTACTATGCCTTAACTAAGGAAGAGTTGCACGTGGGTCCTAAAAAACAGGTAGAGTGATCATTAACGAAACCACCTAGAGAATTCCCCCATATGCCTGTGCTTCTTGCCGCCTTGGTGTGTTTGTCCTTCCAGAGAACTGATGATCAGGCCATCAGATGGGCCCTACGGGATTGGAACCTGAAAAGGAAACAAATAAAAGTGAAAGTATGTGTGTATCCGGTGTCGGTTGAGCCGCACTGTGGATCACAAGCTAGCTATGCCTCCGTCGATGCCCATGGAATTTTGAGTGTGTAGTTATGTACGCGCGGTACAAATGCCACCACTTGATCGGGACTGTGATGGAGGCCGGATTGCTAGTTGAGCTCCTGACGAGCCGAGCTGTCCTGCTGCAGGGTAGTTCGGATCCTTTTAACGGTGTCCGTGGGCTCGGAAACCTAATTAAGGTTCTGCTTGAGAAGGCCGCTCTGTGCTTCTGCTGCTAAGGCAGCTGTGTGCTCTTCTGTACGGAGGGAGTGTTCTGTATTTCCATTGACTGTTATGACGCCACATGGACCGGGCATCTTGAGCTTGAGATAAGCATAGTGTGGCACTGCGTTAAATCGGGCGAATGCGGTCCATCCAAGCAGTGCGTGATAGCCGCTGCGAAAGGGGACGATATCGAAGATTAACTCCTCGCTTCGGATGTTGTCCGGAGATCCGAACACAACCTCTAGTGTGATTGAGCCCGTACAGCAGGCCTCTATGCCCGGTATGACACCTTTAAATGTAGTATTTGTGGGCTTGATCCGTGATGGGTTAATGCCCATTTTGCGCATTGTATCCTGATAGAGCAAATTGAGACTGCTGCCACCGTCCATCAGGACTCGCGTCAAGTGGAAGCCATCAATTATTGGGTCCAGGACCAGTGCGGCTGAACCACCGTGACGAATACTGGTCAGATGATCCCGACGAACAATAGTGATCGGGCATGACGACCATGGATTAAATTTTTGGGCGACTGGCTCTATCGCGTAGACGTCCCTGAGTGTGCGCTTACGCTCCCTCTTGGGGATGTGGGTAGCGTATATCATGTTCACCGTTTTGACCTGAGGGGGAAACTTCTTCTGTCCCCCTGTGTTCGGCGGCCGGGGCTCCTCATTGTCATCCTTGATTTGTGATCCCCTATCCTTGTTTTCGGCATTTAACTTGTCTGCCTGTTTAAAAACCCAACAATCTCTATTGGTGTGATTGGGTGGTTTGTCTGGGGTGCCATGAATCTGGCACGGACGATCAAGTATGCGGTCCAAGCTAGATGGGCCTGAATTGTTCTTTTGGATTGGCTTCTTCCCCGGACCGAACTTAGAGCCACCAAATCCGGCATTGAACGCCGTATCCTCGGTGTTGTCATTGTTGTTTCGTCGCTTGTATCTGTTGCGTCGAGACTTTCTTTGCTACTTTTAGCTTCAGGGGTGCCGGCGTCGCTCGCGTTGTTTTTAGCTATGGGCCAGCCAACTGTCTTTGCCCACACAAAAGTGGGTCATGAGTGCCGTGAGGGCCTCCATGGACTTTGGCTTCTCTTGGCCGAGGTGGCGGCGAGCCATTCGTCACGGATGATGTGTTTAAAGACCGCTAGGGCTTCGACATCCGGATAGTCGACGATCTGGTTCTTTTTGGTTAGGAACCTAGTCCAGAATTTCTTGGCTAACTCTCCAGGTTGTTTAACTATGTGGCTTAAGTCATCGGCATCTGGTGGCCGGACATATGTACCTTGGAAGTTGTCGAGGAAGGCTTCTTCCAAGTCTTCCCAGCTGCCAATAGAGTTTTCAGGCAGGCTATTTAACCAGTGCCGAGCTGGTCCTTTAAGCTTTAGAGGGAGGTATTTGATAGCGTGAAGGTCATCTCCGTGGGCCATATGTATATGGAGAATGAAGCCTTCAATCCATACAGCGGGGTCTGTGGTTCCGTCGTATGATTCATTGTTCACGGGTTTGAATCCTTCTAGGAATTCATGTCCCATGACTTCGTCGGTGAGGCAATGAGGGTGTGCGGAACCTCTATAACAGGCTGTATCGTGATGTAGCTCTGATGGAGTCCGTCTGCGGCTTTTGGCCTGGGCAGGACTGGGTTTGTCACGTCCAAATAGATGGCCGTCGTCGTGTGTCGTGGCCCGTCCTCGTGATCTGTAGATCGATCTGGTATGTCCTGCTTTATTGTTCAGGTCCAGCCGAAGGTCATATGTATGGCCGTGGGCTAATTTACCTCTGCCTTTGCAATGAGGTGGGGCGGGCTGTTGTTCGGCTTGAGTTGCCGTTTTGTCCGGACCACGTGGTGGTCGATCAGCCGCATTGTGCGATGGTGGTATGTATTCCAGCGCCTCATCGTCGAACTGAGGTAGCAATTTGCGCTTCGGGTAGCTTTTGGTTGGGTGCTTGAGGACATATTCTTCGGCTGCTAGGACATCGGTCCATTTATCGTTGAGAAGATCTTGGTCAGCTTGAAGCTGCTGCTGCTTCTTTTTCAGGCTCCTTGCAGTGCTATTAGCTGGCGCTTGAAGCGCTCCTGCTCAAGAGGTTCCTCAGGCATGATGAAATCCTTGGTGCCGAGGCTTGCTTCCACTTGGAGAGCGGAAGATAATTATTGTCCTCCGAGTCTTCGTGTGTGGCCTGCTTACCAGGGCTAACCTGCCCATCTTCCCGTTCATCCTGTTCAGTGGCTGTGTCAACGGGGTCTTCATTGTCTTCGGCTCCTTACGGAGTGTCGGTGTCAAAACCGGCGGATCTCGGGTAGGGGGTCCCGAACTATGCGTCTAAGGCGGATGGTAACAGGAGGCGGGGGACACAATGTTTAACCAGGTTCAGGCCCTCTCGATGGAGGTAATACCCTACTTCCTGCTTGATTGATCTTGATGATATGAGTATTACAATATTTGATCTACCACGATATCGAAGAGGCTAAACCCTAGAAGCTATCCTATGGTATGATTGTTGTTGTCCCATGGAATAAAACCTTCCGGTTTATATAGACATCAGAGGGGCTAGGGTTACACAAAGTCGGTTACAAGGGAGGAGATCTACATATCCTGGACGGCCAAGCTTGCCTTCCACGCAAAGGAGAGTCCCACCCGGACACGGGACGAAGCCTTCAATCTTGTATCTTCATAGTCCAACAGTCCGGCCAAGGGATATAGTCCGGCTGTCCGAGGACCCCCTAATCCAGGACTCCCTCAGTAGCCCCTGAACCAGGCTTCAATGACGATAAGTCCGCCGCGCAGATTTTCTTCGGCATTGCAAGGCGGGTTCATCCTCCGAATAGTCCATAGAAGATTTTGAACACAAGGATAGTGTCCGGCTCTGCAAAACAAATTCCACATACCACCGTAGAGAGTATAATATTTCCACAAATCTAATCTGCTAACAACTTTTCATAACGTGACATCACGACCTGGCCTTGGTCATTATTCGAACCATTTTTCCCAACCAGCCACTGCACGTGTTGCGAGGCGGTTTTATTGGCACGCCTTGTCGAAGCAGAGATCGTGTCCCCTTATCACGGGATTCTCATCAATACAGGTGTGGGTAACTGATAGCCCACAAGTATAGGGGATCGCAGCAGTTTTTGATAAGTAAGAGTGTCGAACCCACCGATACAACTCTATGCACGCTTGACGTTCGCTTTACGTAGAACAAGTATGAAACTAGAAGTACTTTGTAGTTGTTGTTGGATAGGTTTGCAAGATAATAAAGAGTATGTAAATAAAAAGTAGGAGCTGTTTAGATAAAGAAACAATAAATTAAATGTAGCGAGTGTGGGAAAGTGGTGGTAGGAGTTGCGAAATTGCCCCTGAGCAATTGACTACTTTACTAGACCGATAACAAGTATTATGTGGGAGAGGCCACTACTAGCATGTCATCCCTAACTTGGAATTCTATGCACTTATGATCGGAACTATTAGCAAGCATCCGCAACTACTAATGTTCATTAAGGTAAAACCCAACCATAGCATTAAGGTATATTGGTCCCCCTTCATTCCCGTATGCATCAATTTCTATGCTAGGTTGAAGCTTCTGTCACTCTTGCCCTCCAATACATAGTCCTATCAGCATACAACTAACCCTAGGGTGTGATCCACGCGCGCAATCATATGATGGGCACCAAAGGACAGCAACATAACCACAAGCAAATTAAATCAATCATAGCAATTCATCAACCACCGATAGGACAACGAAAATCTACTCAGACATCATAGGATGGCAACACATCATTGGATAATAATATGAAGCATAAAGCACCATGTTCAAGTAGAGGGTACAGCATGTTGCGGGAGAGTGGACCATTGTAGATAGAGGGGAAGGTGATGGAGATGTTGGTGAAGATGGCGGAGGTGTTGGTATAGATCGCGGTGATGATGATGGCCCCCGGTGGCACTCCGGTGCCACCGGAAGCGAGGGGAAGAGAGCCCCCTCCTTCTTCTTATTCCTTGACCTTCTCCCTAGATGGGAGAAGGGTTTCCCCTCGGGTCCATGGTCTCCATGGCGTGGGAGGAGCGAGAGCCCCTCCAAGATTGGATCTGTCTCTCTCTGTTTCTGCGTTCTCAGATTCTTGCCTTTCACCGTTTCTTATATTCCCAGAGATCCGTAACTCCGTTTGGGATGAAATTTTAAAACGGTCTCTATCCAGATATTAGCTTTCTTGCAGCGAAAGAAGGGCATCAAACGCCTTACGTGTGGCCCATGAGGGTCAGGGGCACGCCCAGGGGGCAGGTGCGCCCCCTGCCTCGTGGCCACCTCGGGCACCATCTCGCGTGGATTTTTCTTCCCAAAAATCATATATATTCTAAAAAAATCTCTGTTAGTTTATATCCCATTTGGACTCCGTTTGATATGGATATTCTGCGAAACAAAAAACATGCAACAAACAGGGACTGGCACTGGGCACTGGATCAATATGTTAGTCCCAAAAATAGTATAAAAAGTTGCCAAAAGTATATGAAAGTTGAATAATATTGGCATGGAACAATAAAAAATTATAGATACGACGGAGACGTATCAGCATCCCCAAGCTTAATTCATGCTCGTCCTCGAGTAGGTAAATGATAAAAAAGATAATTTTTGATGTGGAATGCTACCTAGCATAATCTTGATCATATGTCTAATCATGGCATTAATATTAAGACACGTGTGATTCAAAGCAATAGTCTATCATTTGACATAAAAACAATAATACTTCAAGCCTACTAATAAAGCAATCATGTCTTTTCAAAATAACATGGCAAAAGAAAGTTATCCCTACAAAATCTGGCTATGCTCCATCTTCACCACACAAAATACTCACATCATGCACAACCCTGATGACAAGCCGAGCAATTGGTTCATACTTTTTAACGCGCTTCGGCATTTTAAACCTTCACGCAATACATGAGCGTGAGCCATGGACATAGCACTATAGGTGGAATAGAATGGTGGTTGTGGAGAAGACAAAAAGGAGAAGATACTCTCACATCAACTAGGCGTATCAACGGGCTATGGAGATGCCCATCAATATATATCAATGTGAGTGAGTAGGGATTGCCATGCAACGGATGCACTAGAGCTATAAGTATATGAAAGCTCAAACTGAAACTAAGTTGGTGTGCATCCAACTTGCTTGCTCATGAAGACCTTGGGCATTTGAGGAAACCCATCGTTGGAATATACAAGCCAAGTTCTATAATGAAAATTCCCACTAGTATATGAAAGTGATAACTGAAGAGACTCTCTATATGAAGAACATGGTGCTACTTTGAAGCACAAGTGTGGTAAAAGGGTAGTAACATTGCCCCTTCTCTCTTTTTCTCTCATTTTTTTTGTTTTTTTGTTTTTCTTTTTTGTAGGCTTCTTTGGCCTCTCTCTTTTTTTTGGGGGGGGGGGGCTTCTTTGGCCACTTTTATTTTGATAACCTCCCATGGGACAATGTTCTAATAATGATGATCATCACACTTTTATTTACTTACAACTCAATATTACAACTTGATATCTAGAACAAAGATATGACTCTATATGAATGTCTCCGGCGATGTACCGGGATGTGCAATGATCTAGCGTAGCAATGACATCAAAAAACCGAGAAGCCATGAAAACATCATGCTAGCTATCTTACGATCATGCAAAGAAATATGACAATGAATGCTCAAGTCATGTATATGATGATGAAAGTCGCATGGCAATATACTCGGAATGGCTATGGAAATGCCATAATAGGTAGGTATGGTGGCTGTTTTGAGGAAGGTATATGGTGGGTTTATGGTACCGGCGAAAGTTGCGCGATACTAGAGAGGCTAGAAATGGTGGAAGGGTGAGAGTGCGTATAATCCATGGACTCAACATTAGTCATAAAGAAATCACATACTTATTGCAAAAGTTTATTAGCTCTCGAAGCAAAGTACTACTACGCATGCCCCTAGGGGGATAGATTGGTAGGAAAAGACCACCGCTCGTCCCCGACCGCCACTCATAAGGAAGACAATCGATAAATACCTCATGCTCCAACTTTGTTACATAACGGTTCACCATACGTGCATGCTACGGGAATCACAAACCTCAACACAAGTATTTCTACAATCCACAACTTCCCACTAGCATGAATCTAATATCACCATATTTATATCGCAAAACTATTGCAAGGAATCAAACATATCATATTCAGTGATCTACAAGTTTTATGTAGGATTTTATGAGTAACCATGTGAATGACCAATTCCTGTCATCTCTCTAAACAGATATAAGTGAAGCAAGAGAGTTGAATTCTTTCTACAAAAGATATGCCCACGCTCTAACAAATATAAGTGAAGCAGAAGAGCATTCTACAAATGGCGGTTTTCTATGTAAACAGAAACAGGCAATCCAAACTTCAAATGATATAAGTGAAGCACATGAAGCATTCTATAAAGCCATACTCAAAAGATGTAAGTGAAGTGCAATGAGCATTCTATAAATCAACCAAGGACTATCTCATACCAGCATGGTTCATAAAAGAAAAATTAAAACTAAATGCAAAAGACGCTCCAAGATTGCACATATTGCATGAACGAAACGAATCTGAAAACATACCGATACTTGTTGAAGAAAGAGGGGATGCCTTCCGGGGCATCCCCAAGCTTAGACGCTTGAGTATCCTTGAATATTTACTTGGGGTGCCTCGGGCATCCCCAAGCTTGAGCTCTTGCCTCTCTTCCTTCTTCTCACATCGAGACCTTCTCGATCATCGAACACTTCATCCACACAAAACTTCAACAGAAAACTCGGTAAGATCCGTTAGTATAATAAAGCAAATCACTACTCTAAGTACTGTTGCAAACCAATTCATATTTTGTTTTTTCATTGTGTCTACTGTAATATAACTTTTTCATGGCTTAATCCACTGATATAAATCAATAGTTTCATCAAACAAACAAACTATGCATCAAAAACAGAAGCTATCTAAAACAGAACAATCTGTAACAATCTGAACATTCACCATACTGCTGATAATTGAAATATTCTACCAAAATTATCAAAAAATAAAAAATTTGTAGAGAAAGACAGTGCAAAAAGAATCAGAACCATTTGACGTTCCAGCTAAAAATGTAAAATCGCGCACTGCAGACAAAGTTTCTGTCCTGCACCGTACAAACCATCAAGCAAATGTAAACATCCTAAAGGCAAACCTTGGCAGATTATTTTTATTTATAAACTTTATAAAAGCACACAACAGAAATAAATGACTCGCTAAAACTTCCGGGTTGTCTCCCTGGCAGCGCTTTCGTTAAAGCCATGAAGCTAGGCATATAGTGCTCAAGTAATGGATCCACCCGGATCCCAAGGTATATCAAAGCCAATTTTAATTAACAGTGATTTGTAATTTAGTGGTGAGCACAAGGTAACATATATCATGTAATGACGAAGTCTAACTCTCTTCCTATGCATCGGCATGTCATAAAAGAACAATTCATGCACACAAAGTAAAGGCCAATGCATAGTATAAACAGTTTCTTGCAATTTTATCATATTGGAAGCATAGAGAGGTGGAGATATAGTTCCTCTCTCATAATAATTGCAAGTAGGAGAAGCAAGCACATGCATATTATATTCATTAAAATCATCATGTGTAACGGTAAAAGGCAACCCATCAATATAATCCTTAATAAGGGCAAACTTCTCTGATATAGTGTAGTTGGGAGAGTTCAAAAAGATAATAGGACTATCATGCGTGGGTGCAATAGCAACAATTTCATGTTTAACATAAGGAAGTATAGCAAGTTCATCTCCATAAGCATAATTCATATTGGCATCTTGGCCACAAGCATCATCAAAAAGGGATATCTCAAGAGAATCAACGGGATCATAACAATCATCATAGCAATCATCCTTCGGTAAGCACGAAGGGAAATTAAACAATGTATGAGTTGAAGAGTTACTCTAATTAGAAGGTGGGCACGGGTAGCTAATCCGCTCATCCTCCTTTTGTTCTTCGCTCTCCTCCTCATCTTTTTCATCCAATGAGCTCACAGTTTCATCAATTTCTTCTTCCATAGACTCCTGCAAAATATCAGTCTCTTGTTGGACAACGGAGACTTTCTCAATAAGCGCATTAATATAGAAATTATATTCATAATTATCATAGCAATATTTTAAGATAGCTAAATTTTTAGGCCTATAAACATCATCATCATAAGCTTCATGCTTTTCAAACAGAGATTTAATTTCATAAGAACCCTTAAAAGCAACAAATTCATCTATTTGTTCCACATCATAGTAATCATATATACCATTAGCATAAGAAGCTAAGGTTTCATTATCATTAAATTCACATGAAAAGGGAATGTGTGGAGCCTTCATCTTAGAGCAACAAGTATAATCATATCTCAAGCATAGTTGCCTAGCATACCAATTCAATATATGAATTTGATCCCACAATAGTTTCCCTTTTTGTGTCAAGCGGTAATCCCTAAATTATTCACGTTGATCCAACGTTACTCCCATTACATAATTGAATGGGGTTTTCTCAGGATTATTAAAGTAGTACATAATATTTTTCACATAACCAGCATCGAGGGTTTTAGGAGGTTCCCCATCTCCATGAGTAGCAAGTACACCTAATTTTTTTGGTATTTCGTGTTCCATATCCATAACTAAAGATAGAGAACAACTAAGAACAGCAAATAAAATTACTTAGTGATAAAGCAAACACGCACACACGAGAATATTCACCCCACGCTGTTGCTCCCCGGCAACGGCGCCAGAAAAAGGTCTTGATAACCCACAAGAATAGGGGATCGCAATAGTTTTCAATAAGTAAGAGTGTCGAAACCAACAAGGAGCTAAAGGTAGAACAAATATTCCCTCAAGTTCTATCGACCACCGATACAACTCTACGCACGCTTGACGTTCGCTTTACGTAGAACAAGTATGAAACTAGAAGTACTTTGTAGTTGTTGTTGGATAGGTTTGCAAGATAATAAAGAGTACGTAAGTAGGGGCTGTTTAGATAAAGAAACAATAAAGTAAATGTAGCGAATGTGGAAAAGTGGTGGTAGGAGTTGCGAAATTGCCCCTAAGCAATTGACTACTTTACTAGACCGATAGCAAGTATTATGTGAGAGAGGCCACTGCTATCATGTCATCTCTGACTTGGAATTCTATGCACTTATGATTGGAACTATTAGCAAGCATCTGCAACTACTAATGTTCATTAAGGTAAAACCCAACCATAGCATTAAGGAATATTGGTCTCCCTTCATTCCCGTATGCATCAATTTCTATGCTAGGTTGAAGCTTCTGTTAGTCTTGCCCTCCAATACATAGTCCTATCAACATACAACTAACCTAGGGTGTGATCCACGTGCGCAATCATATGATGGGCACCAAAGGACATCAACATAACCACAAGCAAATTAAATCAATCATAGCAATTCATCAACCATCGATAGGACAACGAAAATCTACTCAGACATCATAGGATGGCAACACATCATTGGATAATAATATGAAGCATAAAGCACCATGTTCAAGTAGAGGGTATAGCGGGTTGCGGGAGAGTGGACCGCTGTAGATAGAGGGGGAAGGTGATGGAGATGTTGGTGAATATGGCGGAGGTGTTGGTGTAGATCGCGGTGATGATGATGGCCCCGGTGGCACTCCGGTGCCACTGGAAGCGAGGGGGAGAGAGCCCCCCTCCTTCTTCTTCCTTGACCTTCTCCCTAGACGGGAGAAGGGTTTCCCCTCTGGTCCATGGTCTCCATGGCATGGGAGGGGCGAGAGCCCCTCCGAGATTGGGTCTGTCTCTCTATCTCTCTCTGTTTCCGCGTTCTCAGATTCTTCCCTGTCACCGTTTCTTATATTCCCGGAGATCTGTAACTCCGATTGGGCTGAAATTTTAACACGATCTCTATCCAGATATTAGCTCTCTTGCGGCGTAAGAAGGGCATCAACCTCCTTACCGGTGGCCCACGAGGGTCAGGGGCAGGCGCGCCCCCTGCCTCGTGGCCACCTCGGGCACCGTCTCGCGTGGATTTTTCTTCCCAAAAATCATATATATTCCAAAAAATCTCCGTTAGTTTTTATCCCATTTGGACTCTGTTTGATATGGATATTCTGCGAAACAAAAAACATGCAACAAACAGGGACTGGCACTGGGCACTGGATCAATATGTTAGTCCCAAAAATAGTATAAAAAGTTGCCAAAAGTATATGAAAGTTGAATAATATTTGCATGGAACAATCAAAAATTATAGCTACGATGGATACTTATCAGTAACCCAATTGTGCTTGTTAGTACGACTCCTTGATTTTAGGTAAGTTTCAAATATCCACGCGGAGGACGCTTGATATTCGCCCTCTTTACAAAGGGGTCAAAGCATGTCCTTTTCTTATCGCGCTCAATCCTTACCTTACCCCACCCCGAGTTCCAACACCCAAGGCTAAGGCGAAGCGCTTCGGACCTTCAATCATGTCTGGATCCAACCTTCAGGGCTGGTGGATGGCTTCCTCTATCACAGAGGAGGACATCAAGAAGCTAAGGGAGGCCAGGTATCTGACCGCCAAAATCTTGCACAGGCTGCCTACCCGAGGACACAGGTCATCCCCACTCCCGAACCCAACGAGAGTGTCGTATTTGTTGCCCACTTCCTCCGAGGGCTAGGCTTTAGTCTTGATCCCTTCGTCAGAGGGCTCATGTTCTATTATGGGCTCGACTTCCATGATTTAGCTCCGGATTCCATCCTTCACATCTCGTCGTTTATCGTCGTATGCGAGGCCTTCCTCCGCATCACCCCACACTGCGGCTTATGGCTCAAGACCTTCAATGTGAAGCCGAAGATGATCGATGGGCGGCACGTAGAATGCGGAGGTGCCACAATAAGCAAAGGCGTAGATGCCCCATGGCCAAAGGGTTCCTTTCCGGAGATATCCAACTTATGGCAGCGGGAGTGGCTTTACATCACAGCTCCCCGAAGTACTAAGTGGGTGGCTGCCCCCGCCTTCCGTTCGGCCCCCCCACCACAACTGGCGTCATGGGTCAACAAGGGACTAGACTGGGGGGCGGTTAATGATGTGCCGACATTGCAAAGTCACATCCGAGATCTCATCAAGAGGGACGTCGGTCTCGTCAAAGTAATGCAAGTTATGCTAGTTCGTCGGGTCCTGCCATGCCAACGTTGATCTCTTCGTATGTGGGAGTTCAACCCGGAAGGACCGCAAACTATGAAGCAGTTCTTCGGCGGGACGCTTGAAGAGATGTATAAGTTGTTCTTTGGATCATGAATAAAGTGTCTGGACACCATCGAGGATGCGGGTCTCAACTGTAATCGTCCAGATACCCAGGTAAGTATTTCCATGACCAAACACACTGTCTTTTCATTTGCCATAACATAATTCTGAAAGAATTTCTCTTGGCCAGGACTGGGTAAGAAAGGCAAAGATGATCAGGTGTTCGGCCCCCCTTCCCGAGGGCTCGCCGGATCCTGTACTAGCCAGGATGCTGGAGTACGCACCTTATCAAGTTCCCTCAGGGGAAGATAAAAGGAGAGACGAAGAAATCCGAAAGCGAGCCTCACGTATTACTCATCCAAACGGGGGGGATTAGTACCTCCACGAAGGAGGATAATCGGGGAGAAGAATCCGAAATTACCTCTTCCCAAGGAAGGAAAAGGACCGCTCCTAAAGACTTGGAAAGAAAGGTTTCCAAACGAGAGAAGAAACCCTCGCCAGGAGGCCCTGCCATGGAGGGCATCCTTGCCGCCCAGTGCCCGCAAGGGGGTCAGCCCTCCACCGAGCTGTAAATGAACAAAAGTACTTTTGGTAAATATATTTTGCCTTATCTCCGCAGACAATAACCGAGACGTATGTCTTGTAGTCCGAATCGTAGCCCTTCCCAACAGAGTTCGTCTTCGGGGGATCTTCTTCCGGAGATGATGGAGAGCGAAACGCCTCCCCTTGTCTCCCCGCCTCCTAGGGCGGATGACCCTGAGGTGTCATCACTGAGGATTTCTCCTGATCCGCCAAGGCCAGAAGGTATCCCTTCGGCTACCCAAAGTCTGGAGTATGCGACTCCTAAGGGGAGCGACAGAAAGAGTCTAGGATTGTTGTGTGTGCAACCGGACGCACTGATGAATATTTTGGAGCAAGCGGCAATCTCAGAGGAGCATCATACCTTAATGGGTACTATGATCGAGAGGATCTCATCCACCAAAAGTGGGTTGCATGAAGCTTTTGCGAGCCTGCTAAGAGGCTTTGAGGTACGCAAAGTAATATATAAATTTTTGATGGTACCGCACTCGCTAGGTGTGCTCTATACCGATAGTAGCCCCTGAGACTCTGGTTGCTGTCGAGAGGCGGCAAACAGGGAATCATAATCCCAAGTAATGATGACGCTTCTATCCTATGCAGGCAGCTGACGGTCCGGTGGCTGGCCGGACTGCCGAGCTTGCTGGACTAAGCTGGCAACTTGACGCGGAAGATGCTGACATTGCGCTTGTGAACAAGCGGTTTGACGAGGCACAGGGTATGTATTTTCGGCTAGTAAACATATATTAAGAGGAGCATGATGCTAGTACCTAATGTATGATGTGACTGCAGATGGAGCTGCCACCGTGGAGACCCTTCGGGCGGAACTTGCCCGAGCCAAGGAATAAGCCAGGAGAAGTGATGCGGCTGCCCTAAAGGCGACTGAAGACTTAAGAGCCGAATAGGCTGATCATCGCAAGAGCAAAGATAAAATAGCCAAGATGGTTATTGAGCTGAAAGATGCCGCCGACCGATATGAGCTTCTTGAAAAGGAAAGCCAAGTGAAAGTGGCTGACCTGAAGAGAGCCGTGGAGGCAGCTAAGGAAACCCGTTCTAAAATCAGAGCGGCAGAGGAGGAGCTCTGTCAAGCCGGAGATATCATGGCTGGGAAGTCCTTTTGGTTGCGGACGAAGTTCGGAGTTCCGAAGTATGCCCCTCTGGATCGATTATGGAGTGTTGCAGACGCGTATGCGGACTTGGCAATGAGTGCTGCTGATGCGACTGCGTTTTTCAAAGATCAAGAAGATCACAAAGTACAGAAGTTATTCTCGTCGCAGTTTAGTGCTCCGACGCGTCCGCTGCTCTTAAATGAGCAAATGGCCGAGTGGGCGGAGCTCCATAGGTTGTCCGGGCTTGCTATGTGGTCTGTCGTGGATCATCTTTGGCCGGAAGGGCCAAAGCCGAATAGTTATTTTGGTTTAGTACAACGATTCCTTGGTGCTGTGCAGCGTATCGATGCCGTGAAGAGTTCGGCATGCATAGAGGGTGCACGGATCGCTATTGTCCGTGTTAAGACATACTAGGTAGAGATTGATGCTACTGCTATTGCAACCCAGGGTCCGGCCGTAGGCCAGGTCTCGACCAAGCACTATTTAGGAGAAGTCCTAGAAGGCGCTCGGTTAATAGAGGCACAATGCTCGAAGAGTATCATGTTCGAGTGACATGTGTCCCAATTGTAAAAACAATATTCTTTAAATTATAAAGGCTATGTTTATACTTTTGCCTGAAAGTATTATGATGCCTCCTGTGCGGCCGTTTTATGTATGTATATAACCTGAAAGTTTGCAGTCGTCGGCTTCAGCCCCCACGCACATAATGCGGGGGTGTTCGAAAAAGCACATATTCACATTTGATCCAACGTCTTGGTCCATGAAGGAGGTGATAGCGCGGCGAACAAGGCAATCAGACTATATTGCTTTAACACTTTCACTTAGCCATAGGAGTTTGACAGTGGGGCTACTATCCCCAAGTACCTCTGCGCTTATCCGAATATGGTGCGCGTACATACATGACCGGGAAACCGGTCCTTCATTAATGTGGAGGAATCGCGAAGATTCTGCTACGTCATCGAGTGGTTGACCAGTCTTGCGCTTTATCATGACAGTCAGTTTTCGGCTTTCTCTACTGAGGTGCTCACCCAGATGAACCAGGGCACAATCGCAGTAGTTCTCTCAGTGCCACCTTAGTCGATAGAGCGGAACGTAAGGTAGCAAAACACGGGAGCCGGGCAAAACCAACATTTGACCAAAGACATGATTCGGAGCTGATGCATATAAGGCCAAACTCGCGATGCCCAACACTCCCTAAGGTATTCGGACTTTACAACATATACCGGGTTGAGAAAAGCCCTTGATAATGAACCCTGAATTTCCAGGTACGTGCATTAGTCTGGCGTGGTGTCGGGGGAAACTGACCCACGAACACCTATGGGGCCGGCGGACCGGGCCCCTTTCGGTTCGATGGGGGGCGGAGGTTGTACGAAGAGCAGATCGAGCCGAAGCACACGAGCGGTTTACCCAGCTTCGGAGCTCTCCGGAGAGATAACACTCCTACTGCTGCTTGTCTGGTTGTATTATCTGGTGTTCTTGCTCTCGAGCGAGAGAGTAATGTGTTTTTTGGGCTACCCATGGATCAAAGGCTGACTGTCTGAGGCTTCGAACCCAACGAACTGAACCCCGCCTACGCTGCGCATGGGCCTCCTTTTATACGCTAAAGGGGTCACCGACAGGTGGCAACGCAGAGGAGGGTAAAAACATAAAAAGCGAGGTAGTTGATACAGTTGCTTGTACAGTGCACCCTACCTAACCCTGACGGTAGGGGACAAGGGCATTAAATGCCCATCTGAGTCGCCCGAACAGTGCAGAAAAGGACCGTTAGGGGCGCCACCATTCACCACGATGGTGATCTTGTCAGCTTCGCATGCCACTGCGCACTGCTGGCTGCACAGCCTCCCGCCATGCGCACCCGGAGAGGCCCCCAGAGCGACACGTTGGTGGATGCGCTGGAGCGTGGACGCAGAGTGGCCGCCTGCCGCGGCAAGCACCTTGCCGCTGTCGTTATCTTGTCGGGTCTGAAAGCTTGTCGCTCACCGGGCCTCGAGGTACCTTGGTTGGTCTTCCCGGCAAGCTCCTCTTGCCGGGGCCTTGCTGCCTTGCCAGAGCGAGTGGCGCGTCGCGGCAAGTTCCTTGGAGCGCCTTGGTTGGCCTTCCCGGCAAGCTCCTCTTGCCGGGGTCTTGTCTCCTTAGCTTAAATACTTTGTTCTTGGATGGCTTCAAGGGAACTTTGGGGGATCTTGGCGTTCGCCCGGCAAGCCTTTGCCGCGGGGTGCTGCAACTGCCCGTGCACAAGTTCGGGTACTAGGGTACCCCTATTCTAGTACACCGACAGGAGCCCCCGGGCCTGGGCCAGACACGGTGCCGAGCGCTGTTGGGCCAGGCCCAAGACAAGGCACGGGCACACGGGGGCTGGGCTACGCCAAATCTTGTTCCGCATCCACCGCACTCTCCCATAACGGCACGCGTTGAACGCGGCATCGTGGGGGAGATCGTGAGTGGTTGTTTATTAGGAAGGGCGGAACGTCCGCCCCGTCCCTCTTTATAAGCAGAGGAAACAGGGGCAGTTCGTTCCCCCTCGCTGGTTGCTGCTACTCCTTCACAAACTCTGCCGCTCCCTCCTTCTCCTCGAAGCCGAGAGAGCAGTGCTCCGCCCCTCCCATTGTCACCAGCATCTCCACGCCGTCGACCTCCCTCACCACCTCCGCCATGGGCCCGAAAGCCGACAAGGGAAAGGGTGTGAAGTCGGCCGAGGCGCAGCGGCTCGCGGCGCTGCAGAAGGAGCGGGCGATCTTCACCCCCAGCTCTGCGTGCAGGAGCTGAGGGAGTACTTCTACCTCTTTTGGGCGACGGAGACGCGTGCGCATCCGCGCACAAGGGTACTCCTGGTTACCGCTTCGAAGCTGGCTCCAAATGGGTACCCGTTCTTCCCACTATTCTTCTATTGCGGGCTCTGCCCGCCTTTCTCGGAGTTCTTCTGTGACATTATGAACACATATGGCTTCCGCCTCCTTGACTTCACCCCCAATGCTGTCCTGACCATGGCAGTTTTCGCACACTTGTGCGAAAACTTTGTCGGAGTCCACCCTAGTGTTGCCCTTTTCCGCCACTACTTCATTCCTCGGGTAGAGAGAGGAGAGCCGCTTGCCGGAGGGATTGCCTGGGTCTCGAGAGTCGGCAAGAAGGAGGCGTACTTGGATGGTGAGCTCCGCAGCAAGTGGGAGGAGTGGAGAGCGGAGTGGTGTTGGATTGTTGAGGAGAATTCGCAGCCCTTCACCACCGTGCGCCAAACTCCAATAGTGCGCGGCAACGACTGGAGCAACGTGGCCCCGGAAGACGAGAGGCTGAAGATCGCCATCACTAGGATTCTTCGCCTCAGGCTTGCCGGGCTCACCGTAGGTGCTGTCGGGGCAGATTTCCTCCGCCGCTGCATTGCCCCCCTGCAGGAGAGGGGGAGGCCCGCCTGGGAATTCAAGAATTCGGCGGACATCATGAGGCTGCGGCCGGGCCTCAACTACAACTTCACCGTCTTGGAGTTGGATGCAATGCTCTTGGAATTATTCAAACGCGACCCCCAGCACCCATTCACATTGCCGAGGGGCGTAGTTCCTTTGTGCAATAACTCTTCGCTTGACCGGATCCGCGCAATGATGCCGTTGTGCGATTCACACGGCATCGTCCCAACTTGGCAAGAGCCCGCGGATGACGTTGTGCGAGCATTCTTCGACACCTTGGAGGAAGTGCCGGTCCGCGCTGACGAGCAGAAGAGCCTCACCCGTGACACCACCGACGAGGAGCTGCAGCTCATCGCCACTAGGGCGGAAGAGGCTGCGGCTGCAGCTGCCGCGGGCGCATTCAGGTTCACCGTGGAGGAGGCGGAGGCTGCAGAGGCGGCAAACCTTGCCAAACACGCGGAGTTCATGGGTGAAGAGGAGCCTGCCAGTTCCGAAGCCGAGTCGAGCGAGGCTGGCGAGGAGGAGGCTGAGCCTTCAGAGAGCTTGCCGCAGGCGGAGCCCCCGGCCCTGCCAAGGAGGCGCCTTCGCAGGGCCGGGGACGCAGCGGGGCGGCAGCCGGCTCCACAGCCACCGAGCCGCGCGACGCGCTCTACCGCGGCAAGCAATGTTGCCGCGGGAGCGCCTCACGCAACAGCGGCAACTGGAGCGGGATCTTCCCGGGCCACCGCCACTGCCCCCGCCAAGCGGGCAAGGAATCCTACTCCTCCACCTCGCCGCACCGGAGGAGGGCCGGACTTTGATCTTTCCGCGCTCAGCTCCGACGAGGAGGAAGAAGAGTGAGTTTCTTTGGTGCTCTTATAATCCTTCAATCTTGCTGTTTATATCTTGTATCTGACTTGCTCCAAGCTGGACTCCTTTCTTTTCAGAACACTGGCCCAGAGAGCAGCGAAGAGGGCCAAGGCCGCGGTGATCGTCATCGAAGATGACCCCACCTTGTCGATAGGGGGTGGGTCCGAGATCACCTTGACGGACCATGCAATCACTCCTCAAAGCAGCCCCCAGCACAGCCCCCAGCGTAAGTTCATAGTTTAACTTTCTGCTGCCGGGCGCGCTTGAGTGCTTTTTCCTTTGTTGACATCTTGCTTGTTGACTTGGGCAGGAGCAGAGCAGCCTCCTCAGGAGCGCCCGGAGGCCGGTCCCGAAGTGCCACCTGCTTCGACTGCGCCGCCAAGGGAGGAGTCCCCGGCAAGGGAGCGCTCTCCGGCAAGGGGGGACTCCCCGGCAAGGGATGGCACTGCTGATCCTGCGGCGACCGAGGCCGCAACTGAAGATCTTGGCGCAGGTAATCCACTTGCCCAGAAACTTTCCCTTGGGTTGTGTTTCTTCCGTTTTTCCTTTCTTGGATTTTTGATTGATTTTCCTCCCTTCTTCGTTCTTCAGACCCACCTTCGGCTGAGCCAATGGAGACAGAGGGTGCCGGCAAGGAAGGTGCCGGTGCTGATGAGACCGCCGGCGAGGAAGCCGCCGGCGCTGCTGCTGCGGAAGCCGGCGAGGGGTCGGGCGATCGCACTGACCACCCTGAGGCCGCAGGAGCGTCGGGCGCTGCACCGACCGCCGAACCCTCCGCCGCTTCTGTGGAGCCGGGCTCTGAGGAGCCCCAGCCCGGCGCCTACTTGCAGGCCGGTGACAACATCTTCATCAAGCTACCCTGGGCGTCGAGCTCCAGGGCGCCGGTCGAGGGGGAGACTTTTGACGGCGAGGTGCTCGCCTCTGCCGGACTGTCATTGGTTGACGCGCCCGGCAGCAGCAGTGGCGAGGCTGAGGAGGAGCAGCTGCTGCGGAAGCTGCTGTCACTCTACCGCACCCGGCAAGCCAAGCTGGCTTCCCGGGAAGCGCTTGTCGCGAAGGCGGGAGTTGACATGGAGAAGCGCGCGGAGGAGCTCCGGGGACAAAATCAAGAAGCTCTCCGGTCCCTGGCGCAGGAGCGGGAGCGAGTAGATGAGGAGCGCATGGCCTTTCTTCTCGAGAAGGCCGAGGCTGAGGAGGAACAAAGACTTGCTGCCGAGAAGCAGTCCGCGCGGGAAGGCGAGCTAGTGTAGCGGAAGGCCCACCTCGACAGCTACGAGGAAGAGCTCGCCGAGCGTGAGCGAGCACTTGGCGGGGCGCTCAAGGAGGCAAAGGACGCCGCGGCAACTGCAGAGGCCGCCAAGAAAGAGCTAGAGGAGAAGGTGGCGCAGCTGGAGGCCGACATTGGGAAGAGCGGCGAGGAGCTTGCCGCGCTCAAGCGTGAGCGCGAGAAGGATGCTGCCGCCCATGGTGAGCTGCAAGGCCTTCTCGCTGAGAGGGGCAAGGAGTTCAGCGCCGCCAAGGATTCCAAAGCAGACCTGGAGCTGAAGCTGGCCACGCTGACGCAGACGTTGGAGGCCGCCAAGGAGCGGGAGAAGACTTTGGCGGAGAAGGTCAAGGCTGACACGGCGCTGCTGGAGAGCATTGCAGTTACCCAGAACTCGTTCAGAGACACGGTGGAGCACTGGACCGAGGGTCTGGTGAACACTGCCGCCGTCATCAACGAGGAGCTGGCGCAGTTGGGGATGGATGACTTTGGGTATCCTTCCGACGAGAGCCTTCAACCCAGCGCCAAACTCAGCCTATTCTTCAAGGGCGTGGCGACGACACTCCAGCGGCTCCGGGAGAGGATCCCGAAGCAGCTGGTCGATGAGTCACGCAAAATCTACGTCGGGCTTCTCCAGAAGGTGCTGATGAAGGTAGCCTTCCGCAATCCAGGCCTCAGCTTCACCAACGTCCTCCGATCTTTGCCGCCTGACGCCGATCTGGATGCACTCAAGGCCCTTGTCGCACCCATTGTGGACAAGGTGAGCGAGATCAAGCGAGTCGAGGGCGGACGCGTAGATTAGGCCGCCCGTTTCTTCTTTTCCCTTGTCGCTGCTAGTCATGTCATGAAAACCGTCTATTAGAGCCGCGACAAGTTATCTTTGTAATATAACTTTATTTCTGTCTATCAATTGCAATGTTATTTCCTCTACTAGATTCCTTCCTTTGTATGTTTTTACCCTACGCTTCTAGGGAACTTGTCGGTGCAGGCGCCCGAGCCGCGAGCGCTGAGTGCGGAACTTCAGCAGCCTGTTGGCGGCGCTGCTTCCGACAAGAAACCTTGTCGCGACTAGATGCAGCACGCTTAAGCTGTTGAGCGGACTCAAAACAAAGTAAGGGCGCAACTAGCCACGAGTTGGTTCCTCCGCGCACAAGTTTTCCATACAAAGCAGGGTCGTTCGAGGAAGATAACTCAAAAATTTTAAAAAAATGATTGCTCAAACTTTGGCAACTTAGCTTTTCTGTCATTTGCTTCCCGGTAAGGCAAGTCCTTGTTTGAACGACGCCTGGCCCACACCACAATCTTCTCCTTCCCCCCCGGCAAACTTGTGTGCGAGAGAACCTTCTTTTCCTTTAAAAGAAAAAGAAAGAAGAGAAAATAATAATATGGAGCTCTTCGGCCCGTTACTGGTTACCGGATGTAAGTGCTGCACAAAATGTTAGATAATCACATGCAAGAAAGGAAGTAACGCATGAAATGGACAAGCTGTGCGGAGCACATGGGGTTTTACTTATGCACGGGATCTACGCCCGGCTTTGTACAAAGGATTAGATGCAACAGCGGCAAGACTTGTACAAAAGGTGGTTGCCGGAACGGGTTCCGGCAACCGCGCCTTAAGGGAAAAACTTACGAAGATGTTCTATGTTCCAGGAGTTGCTCACTGGAATGCCATCTTCGGTCTCAAGGCGGACAGCGCCAGGCCTTGTGACTTGTCTCACCCGATAAGGGCCTTCCCACTTCGGCGTCAACTTGTTGGAATTCTTGGTGGATTGAACGCGCCGAAGAACAAGGTTGCCTTCCTCGAAGCTTCTGGCTTTAACTTTGCGGCTATGATAGCGGCGCAAAGCTTGCTGGTATTGAGCAGCTCGTACAGCAGCCTGAACACGATCTTCCTCAAGGAGCAGCGCGTCGTCTTGCCGCAGCTGTTCTTGCTCAAGCTCATCATAAGCGAGTACTCGAGGTGATCCGTATACGAGTTCCGTGGGGAGAACTGCCTCTGCTCCATAGACTAGAGCGAAAGGTGTCTGGCCAGTGGCTCGATTTGGCGTCGTTCTGATCGACCAAAGAACCACCGGCAGCTCCTCGATCCAGTTTCTTCCGCATCTGTGCAGCCTGTCGAAAGTTCTGGTCTTGAGTCCGCGCAGCACTTCAGCATTTGCCCTCTCTGCTTGACCGTTGCTTCTCGGATGAGCAACAGAAGCGAAGCAGACCTTGGCGCCAAGGTCTTGGACGTACTGCATGAAGGTGCGGCTCGTGAATTGCGTGCCGTTGTCGGTGATGATCCTGTTAGGGATCCCGAAACGGCAAACAATCGACCTGAAGAACTTGACTGCTGACTGTGCTGTCACCTTCCTCATTGGCTGCACTTCCGGCCACTTTGTGAAATTGTCGATTGCGACGTACAACTACTCAAAGCCCCCGACAGCTCGGGGGAAGGGGCCGAGGATATCGAGCCCCCAAACCGAAAATGGCCAGGATAAAGGGATTGTCTGGAGAGCTTGAGCTGGCTGGTGTATCTATTTGGAGTGGAACTGGCACGCTTCACACTTGGTTACTTGTGCAGTTGCATCCTGGAGGGCTGTCGGCCAAAAGAAACCTTGCCGGAAAGCTTTGCCGGCAAGTGCTCTTGCGCCTATGTGGTGGCCACATATGCCTCCATGTATCTCTGCCAACAGCTTTTGTCCATCTTCCCGGCGAATACACTTCAATTTCACACCGTTGAGTCTTCTTCTGTACAGTATGCTATCGACAAACTGGTACATACTTGACTGCCGGGCTACTCTTTCCGCTTCTTCTTGTTCTTCGGGAAGTTCTCCTGTCTGAAGGAAATGGACAATCTGCTGTGCCCATGCTGGAGCCTGTGTCTCGACAACAAGGACTAAAGGCACATCTTCTGCTGCGGGAACATCTGTTTCTACGGCAAGGACTTGCGGCCCTGCCGGAGCTTGATGTTCCCCGGCAAGTTTGCCGGAGCAAAACTTGTCGGGAGCGTCTGCTTCAACGGAACACACCATTAGGCTTGCCGGAGCAGACTGCCCCTCAGCATCCTTGGTGTTGATCTTGGGGACTTTCTTGGCGGTGGCTTCGGGGAGCTCTGCCGGAAAGTAGTCACCAGAAACCAACTTCCTCTTTTTGCTTTGTCCAGTTGATGGTGTTACGGATGGTTGAGTCAACTTAAGCACAAAGATCCCTGGTTCCACAGGTAACTTTAGTGCGGCGCACTTTGACAGGCCATCAGCAATATCATTCTGAGCTCTTGGGATATGCTCCATTTGTAGGCCGTCAAAGTGCTCCTCTAGCTTCCTCACTTCATCGACATACGCTTCCATCAACGGACTCTGGTAGTTCTTGTTCACTTGTCGGACGACAAGCTGTGAGTCACCCCTGACAATGAGCTTCTTAATCCCAAGGTCTGCTGCGATTCTGAGTCCGGCAAGCAATCCTTCATACTCTGCAGTATTGTTGGTTGCTTGCTCTTTGGGAAAGTGCATCTGGACTACGTACTTGAGGTGCTCTCCGGTGGGTGCGACAAGCAGCACGCCTGCACCGGCACCTTGCAGCGAGAAGGCACCATCAAAGTACATCAGCCACTCTTTGTTTGCCTCTTTGACGGGGATGCTCGTTTCTGAAATTTCTTCATCTGGGGTTGGCGTCCACTCTGCTATGAACTCTGTCAATGCTTTGCTTTGGATAGTTGAGGTGCTCTCAAACTTGAGGCCAAAGCTTGACAGTTCCAGCGCCCACTCGACAATCCTGCCTGTTGCTTCTGGATTTTGTAGTATCCTCTTTAGCGGAGAGCGAGTGACGACTGTGATCTCATGTGCTTGGAAGTAATGGCGCAGCTTTCTCGAGGCCATGAGGAGGCCGAAAAGCAACTTCTGCACACCAGAGTACCTTGATCTAGCCCCCTGCAGAAGGGAAATGACAAAGTAAACTGGGCGCTGCACCATTTTCCTTGGCATCTTATCATGCTCCTGCGCAAACTCATGTTTGTCGGGACCAGAGCTTGTCGGCGAAGCCCCCTGCTTGTCGTCGGATGGGCCTGCCGTGGTTGCCAGCTCATCATCCGCCTCCCTCTCCGCCACTAACGCAGCATTAACCACTTGATTGGTTGCCGCTATATACAGCAGCAACTTCTCTTGCGGCTTAGGTGCAACAAGCGTTGGAGTGGAGGACAGGTATCTCTTCAAGTCCTGCAGTGCAGCCTCCGCTTCCGGAGTCCATTTCATTGGACCTGCCTTTTTCAAAATTTTGAAAAATGGCAGGGCGCGCTCAGCAGATCTAGAGATAAACCTGCTGAGAGCAGCCACACAACCGGCAAGCCTTCATACATCCTTGACACGCTTTGGTGCTTCGATCTGCTCAATGGCTTTGATCTTGTCGGGATTGGCTTCAATTCCCCGCTGGGACACGAAGAACCCGAGAAGCTTGCCGGAAGGGACTCCAAACAAGCACTTATCGGGGTTAAGCTTGAGGTTGATCTTGCGCAGATTTGCAAATGTCTCGTCTAGATCTTGAATCAGGGTCGCCTTGTCCTTGCTCTTGACCACTATGTCATCCATGTAAGCTTCCACATTTATGTGTATTTGTGGCTCAAAAGCATGGTGAACTACCCTTGCGAATGTGGAACCAGCATTCTTCAAACCGAAAGGCATCCATACGAAGCAGTACGTGCCACACGGGGTGATAAATGCGGTTTTCTCTTCATCTTCTTCTGCCATGAAGATCTGATGATATCCTGAGTATGCATCAAGAAATGAAAGAAAATCACATCCGGCTGTGGAGTCAACAATCTGGTCAATATGCGGCAAGGGAAATGGGTCTTTGGGACAAGCTTTATTAACATCAGTGAAGTCAATACAAAGTCTCCATTTCCCGTTAGCTTTGCGCACAACAACAGGATTGGCCAGCCATGTGGGATGGAGTACTCCTCTGACAAGGCCTGCTGCTTCCAACTTCTTGATTTCTTCTGCGATGAATTCTTGGCGCTCTACTACTTGCTTCCTGACTCTCTGCTTGACGGGCCGCGCATGAGGACAGACGGCAAGGTGGTGCTCAATCACTTTCCTGGGAACACTGGGGATATCAGACGGTTGCCACGCAAACACGTCGACATTCGCCCGCAGGAAAGCAACGAGCGCGCTTTCCTATTTGGGGTCAAGAGTGGCGCTGATGGTGAAGGTACCACCAGTGCCATCCTCCTTGGCGGACACCTTTTTGGTCTCAGGTGGAGCTGCCATTGCTTTTTTACACTTGCCGGTGGAGCTCGATGGTGCGTCCTCGACGGTAGCGCAGCACTCCGAAGAGGTGCGCTTGCCAGAGTATGCATCAGAGCTCTTGCCGGACTTGGTCTTCTTCTTCCCCCCGGGAGCTTCAGCGGCAAGTGTCCTCCGTTCTGCTGCAGCTGCTACTTCCCGGTATATCTTGTCGGCACAGATAAGAGCATCCTTCTTGTCGCTAGGGACAGAGATGACACTTATTGGGCCTAGCATTTTCAGTACGTTGTATGCATAGTGAGAGGCTGCCATGAACTTGGCGAGTGCCGGACGACCAAGGATTCCATTATAAGGTAATGGAATGTCGGCAACATCAAATGTGACCCTCTCAGTCCTGAAGTTCAGCTCACTGCCAAATGTTACCGGCAACGTGATCTTTCCCTTTGGCTTGCTCCTTCCCGGGTTAATTCATTGAAACGTGCTGGTCTCTTCGAGCTCGCTGTCAGGGATCTGGAGCTTCTGGAGCACTGCGGAGGAGATCAGGTTCAAGCCGGCCCCGCCATCAACTAGCATCTTAGTGACCTTGAGGTTGCGGATTGTTGGTGAAACCAACATCGGCAAGCACCCGACCGCAGTTATGCGATCCGGGTGGTCCTCAATATCAAAGATGATAGGCGTGCCGGACCATTTCAGAGGCTTGCGTGACTCAACGGGTGGTTCTACTGCATTAACTTCCCGCACCCACTGTTTGAGCTGGTGGTGCGAGGCATGCAGAGAAGCACCACCATCAACACACAGGACCTCTGTGGCTTTCTGGAACTCCTGCTCATCAGTCTCCTCATCATCCATATCTTCATCGTCGCCGTCATCTTCATCCTTGTCGCGGCCGCGAGGAGGTCTGTCTCCTTGCCGCTGCTTGGCCTTGCCGCGGCGTCCTCCTCGGCCGGGACGTTTCTTGCCGGATCCACCAGATCCTTCCTGGGCCTTCTCCTTGTCGCGCCGCTCGTATTCAGCTTTCTGTTGCTCAACAAGCTGCTCGACTCTCTTGCAGTTCTGAAGATCATGGCCCTTGGTGCGGTGAATCTTGCAATACTGCTTGTTGGTGCCGTCCTGCTTGTCGGCGACCGCCACCTCTGCAGCAATCTCCTTGCCGGAGTCACCAGCTTTGGCTTCCTTGGCGCCGCCACCGTTGCCGGACTGCTCAACAACTAGCACTTCTTTGCCTTTCCTCCTTCTGTTGTTCCGCCGCCGGTTTTTCCTTGTCGGGGCAGCATCTTCGCTGTCAGATCCTCCAGCTCCTATATTTTCTCCGGGGATTCTCCTCCCTTCCTCGGCACGTGCACACTTGTCGGCCAGTGCATATAACTCACTGACGTCCCTGATCTTGCACATCGCCATTTCCTCCCGCATCCTGCGGTTTCGCACATTCTGATGGAACGCGCTGATCACCGTGGCAGGGTGGACGTCTGGGATGTTGTGCTGCACACTACTGAATCTCTGAATGTACTTGCGCAGGGGCTCTCCTTCCTTCTGGGCAAGAAGATGAAGATCACTCTCCTGGCCATGAGGCTTGTGTCCGCCGGTAAAGGCGCCGACAAACTGATGGCACAGGTTAGCCCAAGAGGATATGGAGTTGTCCGGCAAGTGCATGAGCCAGGATCTGACATTGGGCTTGAGCACCAGCGGGAAGTAGTTGGCAACGATCTTGTCATCTCGTCCCCCGGCAGCTTGCACCGCAATGGTGTAGACGCTGAGGAACTCTGACGGATGCGTCTTGCCGTCGTACTTATCCGGTACGTCTGGCTTGAAGTTCTTTGTGCTGGGCCACTGGACTTGCCGCAGCTCACGAGTGAACGCAGGACAACCTACCGCGTACGGCAGATCGCCTGGTTCCCCTGGTGCATGCATGTCAACAGAGGGCCCAGCGCGCTTGTCAGATTGACGTCGCGCTTCTCTTCGGTGCTCGATGCGGGTTCGAGCATCTTCTTGTTGTCGATCATGAAGAACTTGGCGCTGATCGCGACGAGCTCGAGGATCCGACGATGCAGTAGAGTCGCTGTCGAGGTGGATCCGGCGAGTCGGCGATCTTGGCCTTCGGGGCGATGATTGCATGGTAGTTGCACCTCCGCCCGTTTCGTCGCCACCGGCTCGCGTCCGACGGTCCTGCCGCGGCGGCGACACGCTCGGCCGCCGTGAAGTGTCGCCGTTGGCATAGCCGATGAGACTCTGGATGGTGGCCCTCCATTCGTCGATCTTGTCCGACGTTGGAGGGTAATCTAGGAGAAGTTGAGCTCGCGCCAAAGCTTCTGCTGGGGTGGTGGGTGGCAGTGACGGACGGCGCGAGGAGCGGGACGTGCTCTAACTTCTAACTATGTTAGAAGGAGCAGTATCCCGTCCAGGCGACCGTGCCCCACTCGTGCTAGCATGCTAGCGTGCATGCTGGTCTTGAGCGCTCCGAGATCCACCAGCTTGGCCTTGGTCTAACATGCGCATGGTGCTGCGAGCGCCATGGTGCTGTTGATCTTGCGCTTCCTGAGAGTGGTGCGGAACATGTACAGTCGCCGAGGTTTATGCAGCCTTGTCCTTGGACTTGGCAGCACTGTGAGCACCCTCATCGGCGGCTGTTCTTCCGCCGGCGTCCACTCCACCACCCGTTTGCTCCAACGGTGCCGGAAACGACGTGGACGGAGCGGCTGCCGCCAAAGTCTTCTTCTTTGGTGGCATGTTGATGAAGGGAATGAAGATCTAGCTTGTGTGAACACCGGATCAGGTCCACACAATCTCGACGCCCCCTACCTGGCGCGCCAAAGATGTCGGGGGAAACTGACCCACGAACACCTATGGGGCCGGCGGACCGGGCCCCTTTCGGTTCGATGGGGGGCGGAGGTTGCACGAAGAGCAGATCGAGGCGAAGCACACGAACGGTTTACCCAGCTTCGGAGCTCTCCGGAGAGATAACACTCCTACTGCTGCTTGTCTGGTTGTATTATCTGGTGTTCTTGCTCTCGAGCGAGAGAGTGATGTGTTTTCTGGGCTACCCATGGATCAAAGCCTGACTGTCTGAGGCTTCGAACCCAACTAACCGAACCCCGCCTACGTTGCGCATGCGCCTCCTTTTATACGCTAAAGGGGTCACCGACAGGTGGCAACGCAGAGGAGGGTAAAAACGTAAAAAGCGAGGTAGTTGATACAGTTGCTTGTACAGTGCACCCTACCTAACCCTGACGGCAGGGGACAAGGGCATTAAATGCCCGTCTGAGTCGCCCGAACAGTGCAGAAAAGGACCATTAGGGGCGCCACCGTTCGCCACGATGGTGATCTTGTCAGCTTCGCATGCCACTGCGCACTGCTGGTTGCACAGCCTCCCGCCACGCGCACCTGGAGAGGCCCCCAGAGCGACACGTTGGTGGATGTGCTGGAGCACGGACGCAGAGTGGCCGCCTGCCGCGGCAAGCACCTTGCCGCTATCGTTATCTTGTCGGGTCTGAAAACTTGTCACTCACCGGGCCTCGAGGTACCTTGGTTGGTCTTCCCGGCAAGCTCCTCTTGCCGGGGCCTTGCTGCCTTGCTGGAGTGAGTGGCGCGTCGCGGGAAGTTCCTTGGAGCGCCTTGGTTGGCCTTCCCGGCAAGCTCCTCTTGCCGGGGTCTTGTCTCCTTAGCTTAAATACTTTGTTCTTGGATGGCTTCAAGGGAACTTTGGGGGATCTTGGTGTTCGCCAGGCAAGCCTTTGCCGCGGGGTGCTGCAACTGCCCGTGCACAAGTTCGGGGTACTAGGGTACCCCTATTCTAGTACACCGACACGTGGCGAAAATGCCAATAATGTCAGCATCCCTCTCGGTTGTGTTAAGTATCCGGAGGGCATAATGCAACAAGAGGTGGTGAGAATGGTTTACACAGTGTCTTAATCTAAAAAGAAACCTTTGAGTGGGGCCCTACTGCATGTCTGCTCCAGTGTCTCCGTTGTGGCGTGTCCTAGAAGGGTGTAGCACGATTGTCATCTGCAAGAGAGAAAAAACCCAGGTGAAAGACTACGTGTGGAAAATTGGTTATTATTAATAGAGCATTGATATTCAAACTAAGTACGGTCAAACCGAACTATAGTCCATTTTACATGCGGGAAGCCCCTAGTGCCACCTATGGGGGTATATCCATCGACCCAATCCCGGGTTTACCTGAACTATTACAGCGAGGGGGTGCTGGACTCGTCTAGCCGTGTCCGTGGTCTTGACGACCAATCATTTATTCTGGTTGGAGGGGTCATTCAGTGTTCGGCTGCGAAAGCCGCCGTACATTCTTCCGCGTGTAAGGAACGCTCTGAGTTTCCGCTAACTATGATGATGCCACGTGGACTGGGAATCTTGAGCTTAAGATAAGCGTAATGCAGTATTGTGTTAAAATGAGCAAAGGTTGTTCTTCCGAGTAGTTCTTGACAGCCGCTTCAGAATGGAGCGATGTCGAAGGTTAGTTCTTTGCTTCGGAAGTTGTCGGGAGAACCGAATACAACCTCTAGTACTATAGAGCCCGTGCAGCGGGCCTGTGGGCCTGGTACTACTCCTTTAAAGGTAGTATTGCTTTGGCTGATTCTTGTTGGGTCTATCTCCATTTTGCGGACCGTGTCTTGATATATCAGATTAAGACTACTGCCGCCGTCCATAAGGACTCGGGTGAGATGGTATCCATCAATTATTGGGTCTAGTACCAAGGCAGCCGATCCTCCGTGCCGAATACTAGTCGGGTGATCCCTGCGATCAAAAGTGCTTGGGCAGGCTGACCAAGGGTTGAACTTGGGGGTAACGGGCTCTATGATGCATACATCTCAGAGCACGCATGTGCTCCTCCTCTTCATTATGTGAATCATGTTCACTGTTTTGACTTCTGTTGGGAATTTTTTCTGTCCCCCAGTGTTTTGTTGGTGAGGCTCATCCTCTTATTCACTTGGTGTCTCCTTCCCCTTGTGTTCGGCGTTTAGCTTGCCGGCATGCTTAAAGACCCAACATTCTTTGTTGGTGTGATTTGCAGGTTTATCAGAGGTGCCGTGAATCTGACATAATCTGTCAGGAATCTTGTTTAGGCTGGACGGTCCATCTCTGCTGCCTTTGAATGGCTTTTTCCATTGACCGGGTTGAGAGCCCCTGAATCCGGCGTTTACCGCTGTGTTGTCTGGGCTGTCTTTGTTGCTTCGACGCTTGCTTTTATTGCGTTGTGGTTTTCCATTGCCATCCCTGATTTCGGATGTGCTTGGGTCGCTGGTGCCACTACGGGCCAGCCAACTATCCTCGCCCGCGCAAAAGCGGGTCATAAGGCTTGTTAGGGCTGCCATTGTCCTTGGTTTTTCCTGGCCGAGGTGTCTAGCAAGCCATTCGTACCGGACACTATGTTTGAAAGTCTCTAAGGCTTCGGCGTCCGGGCAATCGACAATTTGATTCTTCTTAGTTAGGAATCTGTTCCAAAGCTTTCGGGCTGACTCTCCGGGTTGTTGAATTATGTGACTTAAATCGTCTGCATCCGGAGGTCGGACATAGGTCCCTTGCAAATTAGCCCTGAAAGCGTCCTCAAGCTCTTCCCAACTTCCAATTGAGTTTTCGGGAAGGCTTTTCAACCAGTGCCTAGCTGGTCCTATCAACTTTAAAGGAAAGTATTTGATGGTGTGGAGATCATCTCCACGAGCCATGTGGATGTGAAGGATAAAATCCTCAATCCAGACCCCAGGGTCTGTTGGTCCGTCGTATGACCCTATGTTCACGGGTTTGAATCCTTCTGGGAATTCATGATCCAGTACCTCATCGGTGAAGCATAGGGGGTGCGCGGCACCCCTATATTTGGGCGTGTCTAACGGTTGTAGTGTTCAGTTTTGATTCCGAACCATTATTCTGTCAGTATAGTCATTTGGTTGGTGATGATTCTATGCCGGAACGCGCTTCCTAGGTCCGTAAATGGATCTGGTCAAACCGGCTTTTTTGTGTAGGTCCTCACGTAGGTCGTGTGCTGACTTGTGTACGTCATCGTTAGCCGCCCTGTCGCGACCACGGGGTGGCCGGTACGGTTGATCGGCCGTTTTATTTTCCGACTGAGTGGGCTCTAAGGCCTCATTGTCGAATTCAGGCAACAACTTGCGCTTTGGATAGCTTTTTGTGTCGCGATTACCGCCGTACTTTTCTTCCGTGTCAAGCACTTTATTCCATCTGCTGTTGAGCGTATTCTGCACGGTCTTAAGCCTATGCTTCTGCTTCTTCAGGCTCCGCGTGGTTTCAATGAGCCTATTATGAAGGTTTTCTTGTTCCAAGTGTCTTTCAGGGATGATGTGTGCATCGTCGTCCAGACTATTCATGTCTCCAGAGACAGGTTCATGATTTTTACCCTCGGGGTCGTTGTGACCTGACAGCGGCTCCGTACTATGTTCGCCGTCCGCTAGTTCACCCTGATCCACCACTGGGTTCATATGGTCATTGTCTGCTTTGGGGTCGACCGGGGTGTTAGTCTTTCTTGCACTGTTATCGCTGTTTTTGCCGGGCAAGATTTGGAGCGGCGCTTATGCCATCGCTTTGGTTGCTTCTCGAGGGAATTGTCCTTCTCTGCTTACTCCCGTTCCTCGTCATCATTTTCTTGGGGTATATCCACATGTATATATCATGTGATGAAGCGGCAGTCCAGCGCCCTGCGGGCGGTGGTTCCTGTTCGTTTCCCGCATCGTCTTCCATACCGTCGATGTCTTCGGAGCCGAAATCAAGCATGTTGGTTAAGTCGTCGACAGTGGCTATTAAGTTGGTGGTGGGTGGGGAATGAATTTCTTCGTCGTCCGCTTCCCACTCGAGCCGGACATAGTTCGGCCAAGGGTCTCCTGACAAGGAGAGAGACCGTAATGAGTTTAGTACGTCGCCTAGGGGCGAGTGCTGAAAGATATCCACGGGGTGAACTCCATGATCGGTGCCCAATCAGATTGGATGGGCACGGACACGAGCGGTTCGGAGTATGTGGCCGGGGACGAATTCGAGTGTCTGGCAACACATGTCTCATAGGAGGTGAAGTTAGTATTCGGCTCTATCGCCGCTGAGTGTGCGGCCTCTGTGGCGGGGTCCAACCACCCGTGCTCGGAGAGCGCGATTTGTTCCGGGTTGAGGGTCGGAGTAGTTACAGGTGTGATCTCCCGAACACAGTCCGATGGCAGATTTAAATCATGCTCATCTTGATTGTGCGGCGTACCTGACATGGGTTCAAATCCGTCGAAGATCAAGTCTCCGCGGATGTCGGCGGTATAGTTCAAGCTTCCAAACCTGACCTGATGGCCAGGGGCGTAGCTCTCGATCTGCTCTAGATGGCCGAGCGAGTTGGCCCGTAGTACGAAGCCGCCGAATATGAGGATCTGTCCAGGGAGGAAAACCTCACCCTGGATCGCCTCGTTGCCGATGATCGAAGGAGCCATCAAGCCTTATGATGACGACACAGTGGATCTCTCAATGAAAGCACCAATGTCGGTGTCAAAACCGGCGGATCTTGGGTAGGGGGTCCCGAACTGTGCGTCTAAGGTGGATTGTAAAGGAGGCGGGGGACATAATGTTTGCCTAGGTTCCGGCCCTCTCGATGGAGGTAATACCCTACTTCCTGCTTGATTGATCTTGATGATATGAGTATTACAAGAGTTGATCTTCCACGAGATCGAAGAGGCTAAACCCTAGAAGCTAGCCTATGGTATGATTGTTGTTGTCCTATGGACTAAAACCCTCCGGTTTATATAGACACCGGAGGGGCTAGGGTTACACAAAGTCGGTTACAAGGGAGGAGATCTACATATCCTGAACGGCCAAGCTTGCCTTCCACACAAAGGAGAGTCCCACCCGGACATGGGACGAAGTTTTCAATCTTGTATCTTCAGAGTCCAACAGTCCGGCCAAGGGATATAGTCCGGCTGTCCGAGGACCCCCTAATCCAGGACTCCCTCACGGAGTGTTATCTTCTCATGTGCCGGTGTTGCTGTCTTTACTGCGGCGTGGCTTAGAGCAGCGCTACTGACGCCGGCGCTTTGATTGTACTTCGGAAGGTTTATCCTCTACTGGATCTTCTATGTCATCGCCACTATACTCCTTTCATGCATCCACAATGTATACATCATACGAGGAAGTGGCCACCCAGCGTCTGGTGAACGGCGGGTTTTGGGCCTCTTCTTCTCCGGCATCGTCGTCCATACCATCGATGTCGTCGGAGCCGTAATCAAGCATGTCGGTTAAATCCTCGACAGTGGCTACAATGTGGGTGGCGGGTGGGAAGCAAAATTCTCCATCGTCAGGCCCTAGTTCAAATCAAACATAGTTCGGCTATGAGTCCCCCGCCAAGGACAAGTTCTTTAATGAGTTTAGCACATCACCCAATGGCGAGTGCTGGAAGATGTTTGCGGCGCTAAATTCGAAGATCGGTAAACAATCAAGTTCGGCATCCGCGGGCTCACATGGTTCGGAATTTATGACCGGAGACGAGTCCGGAAATCCGGTGACACAGATATCGTGTGAGGTTAAGTCCATGTTTGGCTCCAACGCCGGGGAAGCTACGGCCTCCGTGGCGGGGTTGAGCTTTCCGTCCTTGGATGGTGCAATCCGCTCCAGATATAAGGCCAGAGCGGTTACAGGATCTATCTCCTGGGTGCTGTCCGATGACAGATTTAGGTCATGTCCATTGGGGTGACCAGGAGTGGTTGCCACGGTCTCAAATACGGCGAAGATCAAGTCTCCACAGATGACCACAACGTAGTTCAAGCTCCTGAATCTAACCTGATGGCCAGGGCCGTAGCTTTCGATCTGCTCCAGATGGCCAAGTGATGACCCACAAGTGTAGGGGATCTATCATAGCCTTTTCGATAAGAGTGTCGAACCCAACGAGGAGCAGAAGGAAATGATAAGCAGTTTTCAGCAAGGTATTCTCTGCAAGCACCGAAATTATCGGTAACAGATAGTTTTGTGATAAGATAATTTGTAATGAGTAGCAAGTAATAAAAGTAAATAAGGTGCAGCAAGATGGCCCAATCCTTTTTGTAGCAAAGGACAAGCCTGGACAAACTCTTATATGAAGGAAAGCGCTCCCGAGGACGCATGGGAATTATCGTCTAGCTAGTTTTCATCACGTTCATATGATTCGCGTTCGGTACTTTGATAATTTAATATGTGGGTGTACTGGTGCTTGGGTACTGTCCTTACTTGGACAAGCATCCCACTTATGATTAACCCCCATTGCAACCATCTGCAACTACAACAGAAGCATTAAGGTAAATCTAACCATAGCATGAAACATATGGATCCAAATCAGCCCCTTACGAAGCAATGCATAAACTAGGGTTTAAGCTTCTGTCACTCTAGCAACCCATCATCTACTTATTACTTCTCAATGCCTCCCTCTAGGCGCAAACAATGGTGAAGTGTCATGTAGTCAACGTTCACATGACACCACTAGAGGGATGACAACATACATCTCATCAAAATATCGAACGAATACCAAATTCACATGACTACTTATAGCAAGACTTCTCCCATGTCCTCAGGAACAAACGTAACTACTCACAAAGCATATTCATGTTCATAATCAGAGGGGTATTAATATGCATAATGGATCTGAACATATGATCTTCCACCAAGTAAACCAACTAGCATCAACTACAAGGAGTAATCAATAGTACTAGCAACCCACAGGTACCAATCTGAGGTTTGGATACAAAGATTGGATACAAGAGATGAACTAGGGTTTGAGATGGGATGGTGTTGGTGATTATGTTGATAGAGATTGAACCCCTCGCGATGAGAGGATCGTTGGTGATGACGATGGTGATGATTTCCCCCTCCTGGAGGGAAGTTTCCCCTGCAGAACAGCTCCGCCAGAGCCCTAGATTGGTTCCGCCTCGTGGCGGCGGCGTTTCGTCCCTTGAGCTTGCTTATGATTTTTTCCTCGACGAAATACTCCATATAGCCAAAGATAGGCATCAGAGGGCCACCAGGGGGCCCACGAGGCAGGGGCGCGCCTAGGGAGGTAGGGCGCGCCCCCACCCTCGTGGCCAGGGTGTGGGCCCCCTCTGGTACTTTCTTCGCTCATTATTTTTTTATTAATTCCAAAATAGACTTCCGTGAAGTTTCAGGACTTTTGGAGCTGTGCAGAATAGGTCTCTAATATTTGCTCCTTTTCCAGCCCAGAATTCCAGCTGCCGGCATTCTCCCTCTTCATGTAAACCTTGTAAAATAAGAGAGAATAGGCATAAGTATTGTGACATAACGTGTAATAATAGCCCATAAAGCAATAAATATAGATATAAAAGCATGATGCAAAATGGACGTATCAACTACCCAAGATTAGACCTCGCTTGTCCTCAAGCGAAAGCCGAAATCGAAAAATATGTCCACATGTTTGGAGATAGAGGTGTCGATAAAAATAAAATACGGACATGAGGGCATCATGATCATTCTTAGAACAACAACATATACACACACAC
Organism: Triticum dicoccoides; assembly: GCF_002162155.2. Lineage (NCBI taxonomy): Eukaryota > Viridiplantae > Streptophyta > Magnoliopsida > Poales > Poaceae > Triticum > Triticum dicoccoides. The sequence goes on along the minus strand of NC_041384.1, from coordinate 622,327,722 downwards.
ACACACACACACACACATATATATATATATATTTCATATGATCTCTTATGCTAAAGTAACAATTCAATTACAATTTCAAGTATGAATCATAGACTTCATTGAGAACCAACAAACTATAATCTTAGTCATTGAGGCAATTGCAATTTATCATAACATAGGAAAGAGTCAATATAAGAGCTTTTCAGCAAGTCCACATACTCAACTATCATTTAGTCTTTCATAATTGCTAACACTCACACAATATTTATGGGTATGAAGTTTTAATCGGACATCGAGAAAGATAGGGGCTTATAGTTTTGCCTCCCAACTTTTTACCTCAAGGGTAATGCCAACAATAATAGTTCATGAAAACTCACATACAATTAGCTATATATATCAGGATCTTTCCAACACATTGTGCTTGCCAAAGGATAAAATGTAAAAAGGGAAGGTGAAGATCACCATGACTCTTATATAAGGTAGAGATAAAAGTAAAAGGTAGGCCCTTCGCAGCGGGAAGCAGAGGTTGTCATGTGCTTTTATGGTTGGATGCACGAAATCTTAATGCAAAAGAACGTCACTTTATATTGCCACTTGTGATATGGACCTTTATTATGTAGTCCGTTGCTTTTATTTCTTCCATATCACAAGATCGTATAAAGCTTATTTTCTCCACACTAATAAGTCATACATATTTAGAGAGCAATTCTTATTGCTTGCAACGATGACAACTTACTTGAAGGATCTTACTCAATCCGTAGGTAGATATGGTGGACTTTCATGGCAAGACTGGTTTTAGGGATATTTGGAAGCACAAGTAGTATCTCTACTTGGTGCAGAGAAATTTTCTAGCAAGAGAGGGAAAGGCAAGCTCAACACGTTGGATGATCCATGACAATATAATTTATCTCAGATTTAAGAAAACATAACCCATTACGTTGTCTTCCTTGTCCAATGTCAACTCTTTAGCATATCATACTTTAATGAGTGCTCACAATTATAAAAGATGTCCAAGATAGTATATTTATATGTGAAAACCTCTTGCAGTTCTATAAGCCCATAATGCATCATCAAGTTTCTTGGACCAATTCTTTCTAGATCTATTAATAGGCTTTTGCAAAATTAATTTAAGCTCTCTATTGCTAAGTTCTACTTGACCACTAGACTGTGGATGATATGGAGATGCAATTCTATGATTAACATCATACTTAGCAAGCATTTTACGAAGGGCACCATGAATAAAATGTGAACCACCATCAGTCATTAAATATCTAGGGACTCCAAACCTCGGGAAAATAACTTCTTTAAGCATCTTAATAGAGGTGTTATGATCAACACTACTAGTTGGAATAGTTTCTACCCACTTAGTAACGTAATCAACAGCAACTAAAATATGTGTATACCCATTAGAGGAAGGAAAAGGTCCCATATAATCAAAGCCCCAAACATCAAATGGTTCAATAACAAGTGAATAGTTCATAGGCATTTCTTGACTTCTACTAATATTACCAATTCTTTGACATTCATCACAAGACAAGACAAACTTATGGGCATCCTTGAAGAGAGTAGGCCAATAAAAACCGGATTGCAATACCTTGTGTGCAGTTCTATCTCCAGCATGGTGTCCTCCATAAGCCTCGGAGTGACACTTGCGTAGGATCTATTCATGTTCATGCTCATGTACACAACGTCTAATAACACCATCTACTCCTTCTTTATAAAGATGTGGGTCATCCCAGAAGTAGTGTCTTAAATCATAGAAGAACTTTTTCTTTTGCTGGTATGTGAAACTAGGTGGTATAAATTTAGCAACAATATAATTAGCAAAATCAGCATACCATGGAGCAGTACAGGAAGCATTTATGACAACTAATTGTTCATCAGGAAAGCTATCATCAATAGGTAGTGGATCATCAAGAACATTATCTAACCTAGATAAGTTGTCTGCAACGGGATTCTCAGCTCCCTTTCTATCAATAATATGCAAATCAAATTCTTGTAGCAAGAGAACCCATCTAATAAGTCTAGGTATAGCATCTTTCTTTTCCATAAGATATTTAATAGCAGCATGATCAGTGTGAATAGTTACTTTAGAATCAACAATATAAAGTCTGAACTTATCACAATCAAACACAACTGCTAAAAATTCCTTTTTAGTAGTAGCATAATTTCTCTGGGAATTTTCTAGAGTTTTACTAGCATATTGAATAACATTTAATTTTTTTATCAACTCTTTGTCCTAGAACAGCACCTACAGCATAGTCACTAGCTTCACACATAATTTCAAAGGATAAATTCCAATCAGGTGGCTGAACAGTAGGTGCAGAAATCAAGCCTTTCTTAAGTATTTCAAATGCTTCTACACAATCATAATCAAAGACAAAAGGAATATCTTTTTGTAATAGGTTAGGCAGAGGCCAGGAAATTTTTGAGAAGTCCTTAATGAACCTCCTATAAAAACCGGCATGACCAAGGAAACTTCTTATACCTTTGGTGTGCTTGGGACACGGAATCTTTTCTATAGCGTCAACTTTAGCTTTGTCAACTTCAATACCTCTTTCAGAAATTTTATGCCCCAAGATAATACCTTCATTGACCATAAAGTGGCACTTCTCCCAATTCAAGACGAGGTTAGTTTCTTCACATCTCTGCAAAACTCAATCAAGGTTGCTCCACTAATCATCAAAAGAGGATCCATAAACAGAGAAATCATCTTTGAAAACTTCACAAATCTTTCCTCAAAAGTAAGAGAATATAGCCATCATGCATCTTTGAAAGGTAGCAGGTGCATTACATAAACCAAAAGGCATACGTCTATAAGCAAAGGTACCGAAAGGGCAAGTAAAAGTAGTCTTTTCTTCATCATCAGATGACACAAGTATTTGAGAGAAACCGGAGTAACCATCTAGAAAGGAAAAAATGTGTATGTTTGGACAATCTTTCTAGCATTTGATCAATGAAAGGCAAAGGGCAATGATCTTTTCTAGTAGCTTTATTTAATTTGCGGCAATCAATCACCATCCTATAACCTGTAATAATTCTTTACAGAATCAATTCATCTTTATCATTAGGAATGACAGCAATACCTCCCTTCTTAGGGACACAATGGACAGGGCTTACCCACTGACTATCAGCAACGGGATAAATTATACCTGCTTAAAGGAGATTTAATATTTCCTTTCTTACAACTTCTTTCATCTTAGGATTTAGCCATCGTTGGTGATCAATAACTGGTTTGGCGTCTTTCTCCAAATTTATTTTGTGTTGACATAGAGTGGGACTAACGCCCTTAAGATCGTCAAGAGTATATCCAATAGCAGCACGGTGCTTCTTCAAAGTTTTCAATAATTTCTCTTTTTCATGCTCTGAAAGGTTAGCACTAATAATAACATGATATATCTTCTTTTCATCAAGATAAGCATATTTAAGAGTATCAGGCAATGGTTTAAGCTCAAACATGGGATCACCCTTGGGTGGAGGATGATCCCCTAAGAATTCAACAGGCAAGTTGTGTTTCAGAATAGGTCCCTGTTTAAAGAATACTCCATCTATTTCCCTTCTTTCATTCATAAACATATCGTCTCCATGGTCTAGCAAATATTGTTCTGAAGGATCAGTAGGAGGCACGGCAATAGAAGCAAGACCAATAATTTCATCTTTACTAGGCAATTCTTTATCACAGGGTTGTCTACGAAATTTACAAAATTAAACTCATGAGACATATCCCCTAAACCAACAGAAACAATATCCTTATTGTAGTCTATCTTAGCATTAACAGTATTCAAGAAGGGTCTACCAAATATAATGGGACAAAATTCATCTTGTGGGGAACCGAGAACAAGAAAATCAGCAGGGTATTTAACTTTCCCACACAAGACTTCAAAATCTCTATTGGCAAGCTTAATTGTAACATCAATCTCCTCTATCTCAGCAGGTGCAATATCATGCATAATTTCTTGGTATAAGGAATGAGGTATTGCACTTGCACTAGCACCCATATCACATAAGCCATGATAGCAATGATCTCCTACTTTAACAGAAATAATAGGCATGCCTACAACAGGTCTATGTTTATTTTTAGCATCTGGTCTAGCAATTCTAGCAGCTTCATTGCAGAAGTAAATAACATGCCCATCAATATTATCGGCCCAGACATATTTAACCATAGGAATACTAGGTTCAACTTTAATTTCCATAGGAATACTAGGTGTCTTAATATTACTTTTGTTAACCACGGTTGAAACTTTAGCATGATCCTTTATTCTAACAGGGAAAGGTGGTTTCTCAATATAAGCAGTAGGAACAACAGGATCATTATAAGTGATAGTATTTTCTTCAACCTTAATAGGTGCAACTACTTTTAATTAAATGGGAGGATTATATTTAAACCACTTATCCTTAGGGAGATCAACATGAGTAGCAAAGGATTCACAGAAAGAAGCTACTATCTCAGAGTCAAGTCCATATTTAGTGCTAAATTCACGGAAAGCATCAGTATCCATAAAAGATTAACTTAGGTGTTATACCTGACTCCTTACCTTCGTCGAGGTCCCAATCTTCAGAGTTGCGTTTAATTCTTTCCAATAAATCCCATTGGAATTCAATAGTCTTCATCATAAAATATCCATTACAAGAAGTACCGAGCATGGAGCGATTATAGAGAGAAAGCCGAGCATAAATTTTTTGAATAATCATTTCTCTTGAGAGCTCATGATTGGGGCATCAATATAACATTGACATAAGCCTCCCCCAAGCTTGAGCGATGCTTTCTCCCTCGCGAGGCCAAAAATTATATATGAAGGAAAGCGCTCCCATGGACACATGGGAATTATCGTCAAGCTAGTTTTCATCATGTTCATATGATTCACGTTCGGTACCTTGATAATTTGATATGTGGGTGGACCGGTGCTTGGGTACTGTCCTTACTTGGACAAGCATCCCACTTATGATTAACCCCCATTGCAAGCATCCGCAACTACAACAGAAGTATTAAGGTAAACCTAACCATAGCATGAAACATATGGATCCAAATCAGCCCCTTACGAAGCAATGCATAAACTAGGGTTTAAGCTTCTGTCTCTCTAGCAACCCATCATCTACTTATTACTTCCCAATGCCTCCCTCTAGGCCCAAACAATGGTGAAGTGTCATGTAGTCGACGTTCACATGAAACCACTAGAGGGATGACAACATACATATCATGAAAATATCGAACGAATACAAAATTCACATGACTACTTATAGAAAGACTTCTCCCATGTCCTAAGGAACAAATGTAACTACTCACAAAGCATATTGATGTTCATAATCAGAGGGGTATTAATATGCATAATGGATCTGAACATATGATCTTCCACCAAGTAAACCAACTAGCATCAACTACAAGGAGTAATCAACACTACTAGCAACCCACGGGTACCAATATGAGGTTTGGATACAAAGATTGGATACAAGAGATGAACTGGGGTTTGAGATGAGATGGTGCTGGTGAAGATGTTGATGGAGATTGACCCCATCCCGATGACATGATCTTTGGTGATGACGATGGTGATGATTTCCCCCTTCCGAAGGGAAGATTCCCCGGCAGAACAGCTCCGCCGGAGCCCAAGATTGGTTCCGCCAATGTTCCGCCTCGTGGTGGCGGAGTTTTGTCCCGTGAGCTTGCTTATGATTTTTCCCTCTACGATAGACTCCATATAGACAAAGATGGGCATCAGAGGGCCACCAGGGGGCCCACGAGGCAGGGGGCGTGCCCAGGGGGTTAGGGCGCGCCCCACCCTCGTGGCCAGGGTGTGGGCTCCCTCTGGTACTTTCTTTGCTCAGTATTTTTTATTAATTCCAAATTGACTTCCATGAAGTTTCAGGACTTTTAGAGCTGTGCAGAATAGGTCTCTAATATTTGCTCCTTCTCCAGCCCAAAATTCCAGCTGCCGGCATTCTCCCTCTTCATGTAAACCTTGTAAAATAAGAGGGAATAGGCATAAGTATTGTGACGTGTAATAACAGCCCATAAAGCAATAAATATCGATATAAAAGCATGAAGCAAAATGGACGTATCACCAAGCGAGTTGGCCTGCAGTGCGAAGCCGCCGAACACGAAGATTTGTTCGGGGAGGAAGACTCCCCCTGGACTCCATCATTGTAGATGATTCAAGGAGCCATCAAACCTCTTGACGACGGCATAGTGGAACTCTCAATGAAATCACCAATGTCGGTGTCAAAACTGGCTGATCTCGGGTAGGGGGTCCCGAACTATGCGTCTAAGGTTGATGGTAACAGGATATAGGGGACATGATGTTTACCCAGGTTTGGTCCGTGTCTATGGAGGTAATACCCTATGTCCTGCTTGATTGATATTGATGAATATGAGCATTACAAGAGTTGATCTACCACGAGATTGTAATGGATAAACCCTAGAGGTCTAGCTTGTATGGCTATGGTAATGAATTGATGACCCATGAGTATAGGGGATCTATCGTAGTCCTTTCGATAAGTAAGAGTGCTGAACCCAACGAGGAGCAGAAGGAAATGATAAGCAGTTTCCAGCAAGTTATTCTTTGCAAGTACTAAATAAGTGGTAGCACATAGTTTTGTGATAGGATAATTTGTAACGAGCAACAAGTAACATAAGTAAATAAAGTGCAGCAAGGTGACCCAATCCTTTTTGTAGCAAAGGACAAGTCTGGACAAACTCTTATTTAGAGAAAAGCGCTGCCGAGGACACATGGGAATATAGTCAAGCTAGTTTTCATCACATTCATATGATTCGCGTTCGGTACTTTGATAATTTGGTATGTGGGTGGACCGGTGCTTGGGTACTGTCCTTACTTGGACAAGCATCCCACTTATGATTAACCTCTATTGCAAGCATCCACAACTACAACAAAAGTATTAAGGTAAACCTAACCATAGCATGAAACATATGGATCAAAATCAGCCCCTTACGAAGCAACGCATAAACTAGGGTTTAAGATTCTGTCAGTCTAGCAACCCATCATCTATTTATTACTTCCCAATGCCTTCCTCTAGCCCAAATAATGGTGAAGTGTTATGTAGTCGACGTTCACATAATACCACTAGAGGAAAGACAACATACATCTCATCAAAATATCGAACGAATACCAAATTCACATGACTACTAATAGCAAGACTTCTCCCATGTCCTCAGGAACAAATGTAACTACTCACAAAGCATAATCATGTTCATAATCAGAGGGTTATTAATATGCATATAGGATATGAACATATGATCTTCCACCAAATAAACCAACTAGCATCAACTACAAGGAGTAATCAACACTACTAGCAACCTACTAGTACCAATCCCGGACTTGGAGACAAGAATTGGATACAAGAGATGAACTAGGGTTTTGAGAGGAGATGGTGCTGGTGAAGATGTTGATGGCGATTGGCCTCTCCCGATGAGTGGAGCATTGGTGATGAGGATGGCGATGATTTCCCCCTCCCGGAGGGAAGTTTCCCCGGCAGAATAGCTCTGCCGGAGCCCTAGATTGGATCCGCCAAGGTTCCGCCTCGTGGCGGCGGAGTTTCGTCTGAGAAGATGGCTTATGATTTTTTCCTCATTGAAAGACTTCATATAGCAGAAGATGGCCATCGGAGGGCCACCAGGGGGCCCACG
>NC_041384.1:622301406-622319932 GCF_002162155.2 Triticum dicoccoides | reverse complement strand
TGCGACATATGCCAACGGGTGGCTTATCATTGTGGGAGCCAGTAAGACGTCGCCGGTGCCTGGAAACGGGATGAGGTGAAGACATGCACGCCAGCGAATCTTACCCAACTTTGGGGCTCTCCATGGAGATAACACCCCTACTGCTGCTCTGCGGGGTCTCCGCATGATCACTAGACGGACAAGTAGCTACACAATGCTCCTTGAGCTGTTCGGTGGGAGGAGGAAGAAGGGCACGACTAGCTTGCTTCTTCTCCTTGTGTGGTGTCTAAAACTAGCTGGGGGTCCAACCCTTTGCACGGGCACCCCGGGGGGTTTATATAAGCCTACCCCCCGGGGGTACAATGGTAATCTGACTGGGCGTGGGGCCCAGCCGTCTGTGACTGCGCTCGCCGGCTTCTACGCCGGCTGCTGGGGCCCGCCGACCGGTGGGTCCCGCCGGCTGCCGGCCCCTTGGTCGACAGGCAGGCCCCACTGTCCAGGACCTGGTCGGCGGCTGGTTACTGTTGCTCTATCTTGGTGACGTGGGCTTCGTCGAGGTAGGCGGGGAGCCGGCTCTGTCTTGGGCCGACTGGGGGAGGCATGGCCGCCTTCGGGTGTCTCTCTGCCCGAAGGGGCCCACCGCCCATGGGCCGTTCTGGCAGCCCATCATGGATGGCATCAGGGTCATCATGGCAACAGTGTTGCACCGGACGGGTCATGGTCACCCGTACGGCGCACTGTGCCGATCGTGCTCCGGGATTTGGGGGTGGTAGGCTTTATTGTAGCCACGCCCCGTCTCATCGCCGCTAGGTGGATGCAAACTTTGAGGGTACGGTCTCGACCGCTTTATGGGAGCCGGCTTCTTGGAGTCGGCCTCCTCGCGGCCGGCTTCTCGAAGTCAGCCCTCCCATGGCTTTCTTCATGAGGGCTAAAGTCGGGCCGCCTTCCGTAAGCCAGCCTGGGTGACAGCCAGCAAGGGGAAGGCGGCCCCATGTCTTGGATTCTTGAGAGCCGGACGGGCTCGTAATTTTTTCAGAAGGGCCAGGGGAAGCCGGCTAGGCTACCCATGGTTGTTTACTCCGACAGTAGTCCCCGAAGCTGATCGAGCTTCGAGGCGGACAAAGGGACGAGGAGCTTGGTCAGCTTCCTACCCTGAAGAGCTGGCTTTGCTGGTGTATGCCGATTTAGGGGAGCCATGCGTCTTGCAGGCGGGAAAGTGGTCGACCCGCGTGATGACCGCAGGCCCTCCCGCGGGCCACGTGGCAGCGAGACCCTGCCAGCGCACGCGTGCGACGGGACACCGCCGCAGGCCCGGGCCCGCCACTCCTAGGCCTCGGCCCGAATGCTGATCTTCTGCGACCCTGGTGGACCGCTCGCCTTCCCGTGGCGATTTTATTTCGCCGTTAGGGTGCAATAAACGCGGGACGTGGGGGAGTGGGCACGATCGATCCCCACGTTTCCCCACGCCGCACCTCCTCGGCTCTGCCACACGAGCCTATAAGTAGGGGGAGGAGGGGGAGAGACAGAGGTTCGCACGCTCTCTCTCGGTCCGCCCCTTCTTGTCCTCCTTTCTTCCTCTTGTTGCCGCCGCAGCCTCCCGTCTCAGCGCCGCCGCGCCGCCACATCGTCTTGCTCCCATGGCGCTGTCGAGCTCGTGGGATGGCTCCAACATCCATGAGGACCATGTTGAGTTCCTCCGCCAGACTCGGCGCCTGCCCGACGCCAACCTCGTGCGGGTCTGCCTGGCGCCAGAGACGGAGATCTCGCCGGCACCGGAGGAGGGCGAGCGGGTCGTCTTTCGCTCGCACTTCCTGCATGGCTTCGGCCTTCCGGCGAGCGGATTCCTGCGCTCCTTCCTCGCTGGACAGGGCGCCGCTTTCCCTTGAGCGGGGTCCGGGCGGCTCCGTAGTTGGGCTGACTAGAGGGTCTTCGGGCTCCCGCCGCGTGGACCCCCGCGCCGACCTCAGGGAGGCCACGAAGCGGAACGCCCGTGAGGCGCGGGAGGAGCGTGAGGTGGCGGAAAAAAGCGGCCGCCCAGGCGGCGAGGGAGCAGGCCGACGCGGCAGCCAAGGCCCACGCGGAGGCGGCGACCGTGGAAATGGAGGTGGAGGGTTCGCGTAACCAGCCTCCGCTGCCCGCCATTCCCCTCTGAGCCATGGCCCCTGACACCCCATTGCCCCTGGCGGAGGAAACCGTCCAAGACCCGCCGCTGATGGAGAGGAGGGAGGACCTCGTGGTCTTCGCAGGGAGAGCGCCGCCGGCAGCGCCAACCGGAGCGGACCAAGGCGGCCAATCATCAGCGGCGCCAGAGGAGCCGGCCGGGGGTGAGCCGGAGGATGGAGCCGGCTTCGAGGTGCAGCCGGTGACGCGTCGGTGCGCAGGGGGAGGCGCCGCTCCGCCGGAGTTGCGCCGAGTTGCGGGCGCCGGCCATTCGGCGGAGGCTCTGGAGGCGGCCAGCACCGCCACGTCCGAGTGGACTCCCAGCGGGGGGACTGGCGAGCTAAATGTGGCGGCTCAAGAGGTCCGGAGCCGGCTTCAAGCTTAGGCCGCCCTGCTGCAGCAGTACACCCAGGAGTTCCTGTCGACGCGGGCCGCCATCCGGGTGAGTCTTTCATTCTTAGCCGCTTTGGTCTCTTGATTTCTTCCATGGGGGCGCGTCAGCGCACCCACTGGGTGTAGTCCCCGAGATTCGGGCCGACTGCTAAGCAGTCGGGTCGGATCTTTCTTGACGACTACCTTATTTTTGCTTCCTGTCTGAACTTCCAGGAATATCATAACTCCCGTGCTGCCGCCTTCAACTCCCAGGCTCAGGAGTTGGGTCGGAAGATCGACGACCTGGTCAACAGCCGAAGTAAGTGCTTGATCTTGTCTGTCTCCTGTGGGGGTGCGTCAGCGCACCCACTGGGTGTAGTCCCCGAGATTCAGGCCGACTGTTGAGCAGTCGGGTCGGATCTTCCTTGACGACTTTTTCCTTATTGTTTTTTTTTCTTTCGTCTTTCGTGCTTTCAGGGGCCAACGCCGACTTGAGGAGGGAGCTCAGCGAAGCGCAGGCCGCCCTTCGTACCAAGGATGCTGAGTACGCTGCCTTGGTCCAGGAGCATGACCGCCTGGCCAAGAAGCTGGCTGACCAAGAGGAGAGCCACAAGGCAGCCCTGCAGAAAGCGCGGGATAGCGAGGCCGCCCTGAAGGCAGAGTTTGAGACCGAGGCGGCGAGCTGGGCTGAGACCCGGCGAGCGCAGGATGAAGGCTTCGGCCGCATCGAGGACTTGATCGACGGTAAGCCACCTTCCTCACTCCTCTCCTGCCCCTTGCCGCCTGGTTTTTGGCCTGACTTGTGCTGCTGCCTATATTCTTGTGCAGACTACTTTCCCGGCTACTCCGCCTTCGCCGCCCAAACCATCGAGGCCCATCGCAAGGCGCGCCGTCAGGCGGGGGTCAACATCGCGCCAGACGCGAATCGGACGCTTGAGGAGCAGCTCTTGGCTGTCCAAGCGCGGCTGCAGCCGGCTCATCGGATGCTTCGCCGGCTCCAACGTGCCGGGGCACAGGTGTTGGCCGCCCTCTGGCCCGGCGAGACGATTCCCCGCACCCCAAGCCGGACTGCAGACTGGCTGGAGGTCGCAGTCGGTCGCTTTGAAGCTTGGAAGGCGTCGGCGGCCCGTCTTGGAGCCGGGCGGGCGTTGGAGTTCGTTTGAGCTTGGTACCCAGGGCTGAACCTGGACCAACTGCGCACTTGGCGGCTGGAGGCCGACGCGGAGCTGGAGGAGGTGCGACCGGCTATCGTCCAGCGTGCTTCGACGATCGCCGAGTGCACCGACATCAGTGTTTTTGCACCTGAAATCAATGATGACGGCATTGCCCAGCCGTAGGAGTGGTTCGGGCTGAACCCGGCGGTGGGCGAGGACTCGGCAGAGGAGATCGCCTCCAGCGACGAGGGCGAGAATGACGAAGAAGAGGACGGTGAAGACGTCTAGCCGGCTAGTGGAACAACCGGCCGGCCTCAGGCTGACCGTGCCTCCAGCAACGAGGCGCGTGGAAGCGCGCCCTCTGCGGGAGGCGGTGATCAAGCCGAGGTTCGCCAGCCAGCTACTCCTTCAGCCGGCACAACCGTCTTCGCCGACCAGCCCGGCTCGTCGGTCGCTCCGCCAGCTTGACCTGTCGTCCTTATTTTTCCTGCTTGTTGCCTTTTGAACAATCTTTATTAAGCTTTCGCAGTTCCACCCACTGGGGGTATATCCAAACTATGTTGAATGCTGGCCTCTTGGAGGTCTTTTATGTAAATATTATTATGTGCATGTTTGGTTTCCATTCGCGTATGCTTTTTATCCTTAGGCTTTTTCCTTTGCCGCCTTCCCTCTTTTGGGGAGGCAAGTACTCGAGCTTTCGTGGATTGAAGTGAAGTGAATGGAAACCGGCCGGCCGGCTACTGTGGTAGTCGGTCGGTGGTAGGCGGCAAACCGACTTTCGTTATATTAGTCCGTTGGTCCCTGGCCATTTTTCGTGTGGGCATCCTTTCCTGCTTTTGACCCTTGCCAGCCAGACAGCAGGTTCTTCGAACTGCGACTTTGGCAAGAGCTAAGCCTGGGTGTCGGCACACTACTTGTCTGACCGCGGGTAGGACTTCTAATATAACTCCAGTCGGCCAGTCCCCGGGCCGACTAGTCGAACCAGGTGCCAGACGGAACAAGTAAATGAAATGACAAGTTCATAAGCATGATACTTTTCATTCGTAGATAAAAGATGGCAGTCCCCGAGCCCTCCTCGGGGGGCCTATTGTCTCGTATTTAGTACAAAAGTTAGCGTGATACATACTGCATTTCAACTGTAAAATCTTCGAAGGAGGTTGGCATTCCATGGTCGTTCCGACTCCTTGCCAGAGTCGTCTCTCTTGTGTGCGTTGGGCTTCTGCGCATCGATTAGGTAGTAGGAGTCGTTGCCTAAAGCTCTGCAGATGACGAAGGGGCCCTCCCAACGGGCCGAGAGCTTGTGCTGGCCGGGTGTTCGCTGGATCAGCCGGAGCACAAGATCGCCCTCTTGGAAAGATCTTGGCCTGACCTTCCGACTGTGGTAGCGGCGCAAACCCTGCTGGTAGATGGCAGACTGGCTGAGGGCTAACGGCCGGCCTTCTTCCAGCAGGTCGACGCCGTCTTCTCATGCTTCCTTGGCCTCCGCCTCCGTGTACATGGTTACCCGGGGCGAGTCGAACTCAATGTCGGTTGGAATGATCACCTCGGCACCGTACACGAGGAAGAAAGGAGTGAAGCTGGTTGACTTGTTTGGGGTAGTGCACAGACTCCAGAGGACAGCCGGCAGCTCATCGAGCCAACAGCCGGCCCGGCTTGGCCCGCCCGAGGCCAGCGTGCCGAAGGCGGCGCGGTCAGCTTCGCGCTGGTAGGCCTCAGTGAGGCGTCTCACGGAAGCCAGCCTTCGGCCCTCTGCGAGGAGGACAAGGCGGCGTGCCTCCAGTGCTTCGTTGTCGGCATCAGCCGGGAGGGGGGTGGACAAGTCGTGGGCCGCCGCATGCGGGGCGTCGTGGGCGCTCTCGTCGGCCGGGCCGCCGTGGCCGACGACCATCACTTCGGTGGTGATAGTATCGCGGTCGTTGGTCCGAGGAAGCGGGTCATTGTAGATCGCGACGTTGGTGGGGAAGGTGTTGAAGGAGGCCGTGTCGGAGTCGACAGGCGTCGGGTCGGTGGAGCCAACCAACTCCAGATCCACAGCGGGCTCGCTGGAGACATGGAGCTGGCCGAGGAGGTTGGCGAGGTGGTCGGTGCCCGCATCGGAGGCGAGCTCGTCGGAGATGAGGGTTTCGTCGAGGAGATTGGCGAGGCTGCTCGCCGCGTAGATGCTGGTGACGCCTTGCAGCAAGTCGTGGCAAGCGCCATCGGGCGTGTCGGGCTGGCTACGCTCGCTGGGGAGGAAGAGGGTTCCTATCCAGAACAGGTCTCCGGACGACGGTGCACCTGGCCCCACGGTGGGCGCCAAATGTCGGGTGGTAGATGCGACATATGCCAACGGGTGGCTTATCATTGTGGGAGCCAGTAAGACGTCGCCGGTGCATGGAAACGGGATGAGGTGAAGACATGAACGCCGGCGAATCTTACCCAGCTTCGGGGCTCTCCGTGGAGATAACACCCCTACTGCTGCTCTGCGGGGTCTCCGCATGATCACTAGACGGACAGGTAGCTACACAATGCTCCTTGACCTGTTCGGTGGGAGGAGGAAGAAGGGCACGGCTAGCATGCTTCTTCTCCTTGTGTGGTGTCTAAAACTAGCTGTGGGTCCAACCCTTTGCATGGGCGCCCCGGGGGGTTTATATAGGCCTACCCCCCGGGGGTACAATGGTAATCCGACTGGGCGTGGGGCCCAGCCGTCTGTGACTGCGCTCGTCGGCTTCTGCGCCGGCTGCTGGGGCCCGCCGACTGGTGGGTCCCGCCGGCTGCCGGCCCCTTGGTCGACAGGCAGGCCCCACTGTCCAGGACCTGGTCGGCGGCTGGTTACTGTTGCTCTATCTTGGTGACGTGGGCTTCGTCGAGGTAGGCATGGCTACAGTGCCGCCGCCCGGCGGGCGATCGCTGTAGCCTCACCGTGTCTTGTCTCCTTTATGGGGCGTCTCCTTCGAGGGAGGCAGCAAGCCGGTTGCGGGGAGCCGGCTCTGTCCTGGGCCGACTGGGGGAGGCGTGGCCGCCTTCGGGTGTCTCTCTGCCCGAAGGGGCCCACCGCCCGTGGGCCGTACTGGCAGCCCATCATGGATGGCATCAGGGTCATCATGGCAACAGTGTTGCGCCAGACGGGTCATGGTCACCCGTATGGCGCACTGTGCCGATCGTGCTTCGGGATTTGGGGGTGGCAGGCTTTACCGTAGCCACGCCCCGTCTCATCGCCGCTAGGTGGATGCAAACTTTGAGGGTACGGTCTCGACCGCTTTATGGGAGCCGGCTTCTTGGAGTCGGCCTCCTCGCGGCCGGCTTCTCGAAGTCGGCCCTCCCATGGCTTTCTTCATGACGGCTAAAGTCGGGCCGCCTTCCGAAAGCCGGCCTCGGTGACAGCCAGCAAGGGGAAGGCGGCCCCATGTCTTGGATTCTTGAGAGCCGTACGGGCTCATAATTTTTTCAGAAGGGCCAGGGGAAGCCGGCTAGGCTACCCATGGCTATTTACTCCGACAGGGGGCACGCCCAGGGGGGTAGGGCGCGCCCCCCACCCTCGTGGGCAGGGTGTGGCTCCCCTGGTGAACTTCTTGCGCTCAGTATTTTTTATATAATCTGAAAACGTCTTCCATGAATTTTCAGGACTTTTGGAGCTGTGCAGAATAGGTCTCTAATATTTGCTCCTTTTCCTGCCTAGAATCCCAGCTGCCGGCATTCTCCCTCTTTATGTAAACCTTGTAAAATCTGAGAGAATAGGCATAAGTATTGTGACATAATGTGTAATAACAGCCCATAATGCAATAAATATCGAAATCGATATATAAAAGCATGATGCAAAATGGATGTATCAACTCCCCCAAGCTTAGACCTCACTTGTCCTTAAGCGAAAGCTGAAATCGAAAAAGATGTCCACATGTTTGGAGATAGAGGTGTCGATAAAAGTAAAATACGGACATGAAGGCATCATGATCATTCTTAGAATAACAACTTACATAATTCTTGTCATATGATTTCTTATGCTAGAGTAATAATTCAATAACAATTTCAAGTATGAATCATAAACTTCATTGAAAGCTAACAAACTATAATCTCAGTCATTGGAGCAATTGCAATTTATCATAACATAGGAAAGAGTCAATATATAAGAGCTATTCAGTAAGTCCACATACTCAACTATCATATAGTCTTTCACAATTGCTGACACTCACGCAATACTTATGGGTATGGAGTTTTAATCGGACACAGAGAAAGATAGGGGCTTATAGTTTTACCTCCCAACGTTTTACCTCAAGGGTAATGTTAACAATAATAGTTCACGAAAACTCACATCCAATTAGCCATATATATCAAGATCTTTCCAACATACTGTGCTTGCCAAAGGATAAAATGTAAAAAGGAAGGGTGAAGATCAGCAAGACTCTTATGCAAGGTAGGGGATAAAAGTAAAAGATAGGACCTTCGCAGAGGGAAGCTGAGGTTGTCATGCGCTTTTATGGTTGGATGCAAAAAATCTTAATGCGAAAGAACGTCACTTTATATTGCCACTTGTGATATGGACCTTTATTATGCAGTCTGTCTCTTTTATTTCTTCCATATCACACGGTCGTATAAAGCTTATTTTCTCCCACACTAATAAGTCATACATATTTAGAGAGCAATTTTTATTGCTTGCACCGATGACAACTTACTTGGAGGATCTTACTCAATCCATACGTAGGTATGGTGGACTCTCATGGCAAAACTGGTTTAAGGGTATTTGGAAGCACAAGTAGTATCTCTACTTGGTGCGATGAATTTGGCTAGCATGAGGGAGAAAGGCAAGCTCAACCATGTTGGATGATCCATGACAATATAATTGATCTCAGATGTAAGAAAACATAACCCATTACGTTGTCTTCCTTGCCCAACGTTAACTCTTTAGATGTGCAAGATAGTATATTTATATGTGAAGAACTCTCTTTCTTTATTACTTCCTATTAATTGCAATGATGACCAAAACTATGTTTGTCAACTCTCAACAACTTTTATTCATCATACTTTTTCTATGTGAGCTCATTACTCTCCATAAGATCCATATGATCTCTTTGTTTCCCTTTTTCTCTTTTCTTTTCTTCACTTAGGATCATGGCAAAATAATCAAGTCCTTGACTCAACTCTAATCTTTATTATATATAGCTCACGGACTCGATCACATAGAGGGATCATAAAGCAAAACTCAAAACTAGATCATGCCATAAACTTTATTCTACTAGATCAAGATATTACCAAAAGGACCGAACTAAGAAAAACGGTAAAGATAAAAGTGATGGTGATACGATAAAAGTGATGGTGCCCAGGAGGTAGGGGGCCGCCCAGTAGGGTAGGGCGCGCCCTCCAACCTCATGGAGGCCTTGTGTCCTTCCCGAACTGCTTCTTATTTTTCTATTTTTCTAAATATTCCAAAACGGAGAAATATTGCCTTAAAAACTGTTTTGGAGTTGGTTTACTTACCGTACCACATACCTATTCCTTTTCGGAGTCCGAAACGTTTCAGAAAGTGTCCCTTATGTATTCCTCCAGGGTTATGGTTTCAATAACATTGGTTTCAACATTTATGGGATTACCTGAGATATAATGTTTGATTCTTTGACTGTTCACCACCTTCGGATTTGTGCCTTCGAAGTTGTTGATTTTTATGGCACCGGAATGATAGACCTCCTCGATAACGTAAGGACATTCCCATTTAGAGAGAAGTTTTCCCGCAAAAAATCTTAAACGAGAGTTGTATAGCAATACATAATCACCTACATTAAACTCACGCTTTTGTATCCTTTTATCATGCCATCTTTTAACTTTTTCTTTAAACAACTTGGCATTTTCGTAGGCTTGGGTTCTCCATTCATCGAGTGAGATGATATGAAATAACCTCTTCTCACCAGCAAGTTTAAAATCATAATTGAGCTCTTTAATAGCTCAATATGCCTTGTGTTCTAGTTCGACAGGTAAGTGACATGCTTTTCCATAAACCATTTTATACGGAGACATACCCATAGGATTTTTATATGCAGTTCTATAGGCCCATAATGCATCATCAAGTTTCTTGGACCAATTCTTTCTAGACCTATTGACAGTCTTTTGCAAAATTAATTTGAGCTCTCTATTACTCAATTCTACTTGACCACTAGACTGAGGGTGACAAGGGGATGCAATTCTATGATTAACATCATACTTAGTAAGCATTTTACGGAAAGCACCATGAATAAAATGTGAACCACCATCAGTCATTAAATATCTAGGGACTCCAAATCTTGGAAAAATAACTTCTCTAAGCATTTTAATAGAAGTGTTATGATAAGCACTACTAGTTGGAATAGTGTAATGCCCTAGTTTCCGTCATATCGGTGTTATGTTCTCGGATTTTTGCGTTCCTTACGCGGTTGGGCTATAATGGGAACCCCTTGACAGTTTGCCTTGAATAAAACTCTTCCAGCAATGCCCAACATTGATTTTACCATTTGCCACCTAGCCTCTTTTTCCCTTGGGTTGCGCGGACTCAAGGGTCATCTTATTTAAACCCCCCGGGTCAGTGCTCCTCTAAGTGTTGGTCCACCTTGTCAGCCGCCGGTGGCCACCAGGGGCAACTCTGGGCTGGCCTACAGGAAGTTTAGACAATCTGAGTGTTCCCTGAGAACGAGATATGTGCAGCTCCTATCGGGATTTGTCGGCACATTCGGGCGGTGTTGTTGGATTTGTTTTAACTTGTCGAAGTTGTCTTGTAGAACCGGGATACCGAGTCTGATCGAAATGTCTCGGGAGAAGGTATATCCTTTGTTGACCGTGAGAGCTTGTCATGGGCTAAGTTGGGACTCCCCTGTAGGGATTTGAACTTTCGAAAGCCGTGCCCGGGGTTATGGGCAGATGGGAATTTGTTAATGTCCGGTTGTAGATAACTTGAACCTTAACTTAATTAAAATGAATCAACTGCGTGTGTTACCGTGATGGTCTCTTCTCGACGGAGTCCGGGAAGTGAACACGGTGTTGGAGTAATGTTTGCCGTAGGTTGTTTCTCTAGTTCTTCGTTCGTGCTTTGCCTTCTCTCTTCGCTCTTGTTTGCGTATGTTTTAGCCACCATATATGCTAGTCGCTTGCTGCAGCTCCATCTCATACCTTTTACCCTACCTATAAGCTTAAATAGTCTTGATCGCGAGGGTGTGAGATTGTTGAGTCCCCGTGACTCACAGATTCTTCCAAAACCAGCTTGCAGGTGTCGTTGAACCATGCAGATGACGCAACCAAGCTCAAGGAGGAGCTCGATGAAGATCTTATCCTTTGTGTTGTTTCGTTATAGTTGATCAGTAGTGGAGCCCAGTTGGGGTCGATCGGGGATCTTTGTAGCATTTGGGTAGTCTTCTTTTATTTTGGGTTCCGTAGTCGGACCTTGATTGTATCTGGTTGATGTAATGCTTTATTCATGTATTTGTGTGAAGTGGCGATTGTAAGCCAACTATGTATCTTTTCCCTTATGTATTACATGGGTTGTGTGAAGATTACCTCACTTGCGACATTGCTTTCAATGCGGTTATGCCTCTAAGTCGTGCTTCGACACGTGGGAGATATAGCCATATCGAGGGCGTCACAAGTTGGTATCAGAGCCTTCCCCGACCTTAGGTGCCCCCACTGCTTGATCGAATTAGCGGACAAGTTGAGTCTAGAAAATGTTTTGAGTCATTTAGGTATTATATATCAGAGAGTTTAGGAATTCTTTTTACTCCCCAGTCCCCTCATCGCTCTGGTAAGGCATCCTGACGTAGAGTTTTGACTCTTCTCTTCTCAAATTTCACTAAAAAAATTTAGGATCACACGGGTATCTTGGAATCGTTCCGATGGATTTGTGACGAGAACATTGTTCTTGGTGCCTCCTGTCATTTAGGGGTTTTGGCAGTGTCCCGGGGAGTTGAGCTCCGAGGTGTTGTTGTCAAAATTTTATCGTTGCAGTTCTGGAATACCTGAGATTAGTTTCGCCGACATCGAAATTCTCTTTTATGCAGTTGTTGGTGAGATAACCTCGACGCCACCCAGTACTGGGGCGGGAGTTCGGGAGTATTGCCATAACTCGTATAACAGATGCTTTTTGAAGGTTGAGGTAGACGATTTCCGAAGGTTTCTTGGTTATGTGTTGAAGGATGGATACAGCTGGATGTAGGATTTGCTAGTTTTGGGTGAGATATTATGCTTCCCCTGTATCCCCAACACCCGATTGCATAACCGGAAAATTTTGGGAGTTTATAAGTGGGAATTAGGATATCTTTCCAACAAATGTATGATATGAAATTGGGGTTCGACGTCTAGTGGTCCGCCTATCCACGGTTGGTTTTACAGTGGTCTCGTTGTGTCTTAAAGAGTCCTCGGCTATGCCGACTCAGGGACGCTTTATATGTCATGTGCACTGCCTTGTACATGATGGTGCTGTACGATCGAGCCCGTGTAGGCCCCACCACGAAAACTTTAGACGAAATCTCTATCATATGTTTGTTTCGGCTTATTCTGCAAGCAAATCCTTTGTTTTGTTTTGAGTTGTGGTATTCGAGTTGCTTCGAAGTCAAATGTTGATTCCATACCTTCCCCCAATGGTGTTCTCATACTCCGATGTGAATACCAATCCTTCTTGATCATCAAGATTGTTTTTTTCAATCCTTTTTAACCGGCGTGTGTCTCTTCAAGTGGATCCAATCTTGTCAACATTCACAAGATCAATTATCAGTTCTTCTCAACGGTGTTTGTTTCATCCGTCCCCAAGTTGCCTTTATTTTCCCGCCCACCCACCCTTTTTCTTCACCCATCTTTTTATTCATGAGAAGTCTCTCCATTCTTTTCCGTCAATATTCTTACCTGGTGGTTCTCAAGAATATGTTCTACTAGTTCATCATTCTTCATTCTTTTTCTCCTCCGGTGGATTCAATTCAAGCTTTTGGTGTTTCTTTACCCTTTTCCTCATTTCAATGTTTTTTCCTTACCGGTGCACCTCATAATAATTCACTTCTCGCTATTCATTTGGTCGGGAGTGCTGAAGATATCTCGGATGGCTCATCTTGTCTTTCAAGATCAGTTCAACCTATTTCGAGGTTGTTATCTCATTCTAGCCATTTAAATCTTACCGGTGCATTCTCTCTTTTAAATCGTTCTACGGTGTTTCTTTTGAGTGGGCCCTAACCCACAGGTCTTTTCCCAGGATCTTACCTGACTCTTCTTATTTTCCTGGAGCTTTTCAAATTCATGTCAAAGTTTGACGTAAGTATGATTTATCATCGGTCGAATGTGTTTCCTCCAAAATCTCTCAAATTCTTTTCATCATTGTTTCAACATTTCTAATTTTCATCCTGGAGTGTCTCAACGTTTCATGGTGGTGTTTCTCGTCGCCATTCTCTGTACTTGAAGACCGAAGAAGATTTTCTCTCAATCTTGCTCTTGTCTCTTCAAGATTCATGGTGCTAGATTTATGCCATTCTCTCATAATTATTTTCGGTTGTGAGAATTCTTTTCACCCTTCCGGAGCAATTCAAGAGTATTCTCAGATTGATTATCCGGAGTCCATCAATTCAGGTTTATTCATTCTCAGCTTTCAGTTATCATTCTACAATCTTACCAGTGCATCGTTCAAGTGAACTCTAATAAGTTCATGATCCCTTCGTTCTCATGTATCTAGATTGTCTCAAGTATCTTCGTTCATTTCACAATTCTTACCCGGTGATTCATCCCTTTACTTCGTTCATTTTCAATTCTTACAGTGGTTCGTGCAAGATTCCTCTTCTTTCGTTATCTTATCAATTTATTCGTTGTTCCAATCCTACCGGTGGTTCATTGAAGACCTTTCTAAGTTGACAGGATATCTATCTTAATCCTTTCTTCAGAAATAAGTAGTATGCCAAATTCGTTGTTTGTCATCAATTTAATTGGTGAAGGATAAGCATAATGTAATTCTTATTCTTGTTTCATCGAGTGAACTCAATTCCCTATTCCGGAGGCTCATCAAATTCTCGGTTTCATTTGTTTCATCTTTTCTTTCCCGGAGTTCCAGCCTCTCTCAATTATATCGTCGCGAAGATCCATCTAATCATTACAAGGATTCACCTTGTGTTTTCAACTTCTCTTTTCCTTCCGTTTGATCATTCTTTTGTTACCAGAGATCTTCATGGATGTTCTACATGGCGGTTCATCAAGGATTTATTTCCTTCTCGAAGCGTTCATCAAGATTCTTTTCAGAGGAGCTCAAGCATTCTTCATCTTGTAATCCGGAGTGCAATTCTTTCTTCTATATCATTGGGGGTGGTGTTATGTCAATCTTGATAACTTGAGTTCATGTTTCATGATTCACTTGTGGTTAAGAATGAAATATTTTAAATCCACCAATCTATTCGTTGGAGTTATCTAGCGTCATGTTTCACCTAAAGACTTCCCTAAGGATTGCTGCTATTTGTGGTGCTCATAAATGACCCAAGTTCTTAATTTATCCTCCCGGTGAAATAAGTTTCTCGTCTCCTTGTTCATATAAGTCCAATCAATTATTTTCCTGTGGGTGGCAGGTTGTCACCTCATAATTTGAGATGTATTCCATAAGACCATATAAAGCTTATTATTTTCATTGTTGGTTTTCCAACAACTCCGTTCTAGCATTTCTTGTAAGCATTCTCTCTCAAGACCTTGTTTCCATTCATTCACTCCATTCCATTCTTACTTTTGTTCCGGAGGCATTGTGATGTTCATCTTTTCAACCCATCATCTCGTTTTGTCAAAGATCATGTTCTTTTCATGCCTATCCATTTAACCGGAGTGTTGTGCCCTTTTGCTCAAGTTCTTTTCGCTTTATCACACCTTGTACATCTTGTTTTAACCGGAGTGCTTGCATGTACTTCTTATCCTTTGCAACCTTTCTCTTGTGCCTTTCAACCTACAGGGCTCTCGTGATGTTCCTTGTTCCTCTTTTCTTAACGGAGTGCTTTCAACTTCGTTCATCCCCGTTGTATTCTTTTCTCGAAATGGCTTAACCTTCTCAAGGTTCTGTGGTTTCACTCGGTTGTCAAAGAAGCAACTTAGTTTTACCTCTTCTCTTTTCTCTTCTGTTTTCCCTCCGGTGCCATTCTAGATCTCGGGAAGAGATCCTCTCGTAGTGGTGGAATGTTGTGACACCCCAAGACCGGAGCTTCAGTTGCCTTCCAGGGTTTCGGGTTTCGTCGTGTGATTTGTTTGCTTCTGTGCATTGCATCATGTCATCATGCCATCATCTCATAAATCTTCTGCATCTCAACTAAATAAATTGTGTGGATCTTCTATCCATTTAAATCGAGGGAAGAGTGACTTCCCTTTATAACATATCCTCCTAATATTTAGGGAGTTATATTAAATATTCCATTAATTTGTAATCACCAAAACACACTTGCAAGTAATTCCCCAGGCCTTTGTTACCACACATCATGACCTCAAACTTTGTCCATAAATTCATTCATCATATTTCGGAGCTCCACCAAAAATCCGAACATTTTGGACCTTCCCAACCCTCACTTCCTATTCAAAACATTTGAATTTAAATCAAATGAGTTTGAATTTAAATATCTCAATCTTGGCCTTTTCTATTTTTCTCGGAACAAGCACATTTTTGCGACTCCAAGAAAATTAAGCCCATGCCCAAATTCTTCCTCTAACCTTCCCTTCTCTCTTTTCCTTTCTCTTATTTCTTTCTTTTGTTTTTATTTTTCTTTAGAGTGAGAGAGAGAGCCCAGACCAGCTACCCAGCCAGGCCTCTGGCCATTTCTTTCTCTACCCGGGCCGGCCTCTAAGGCCCAGCCGCCCCACTTAACCTAAACCCTAACCCAATCGAACCCCCTCCCGATCCCCATCTCCTTCCCTCCAGCGCCGTCAGCGCCCGACCCCCTCTCGCTCTCCTCGCGCTCGATCCCCCTCCGCGCGCCAGCACCCGACCTCCACCTCGTCCTCGTTGAACCGCGCCACCGGAGCCCAGCAGGTCGACGACCGCTCCTTCCTCTCCTCCGCGTCCGCCCCCGCTCAAGCATCTCCGCCGGAGCACGCCCGTTGAGCTCCATCAGGCCCCCTTGTCGGCCCTCCTCCGCGCCGTTGCCTCGCCAGGACGCCGCGCCGGGCCTCCCGCGCCGTCACTGGAGGCCAACTCCGGCGCCCCCTGCCTCGCGTCGCCCTCTGCTTTCGTGTATGTCGCGATGTCGCCGCCCCACCGCTGAGCACGAGCACTGATGCTCTGCTCCTCTTCGCCGCCCCTGCTCCATCCAGCAAGCGCGCCTCGTGCGCCTCCTCCCATCTCGAGCTCGTGCTCGACCGAGCTGCTCCCATGGCGATGCCGCCTGGCCCCGGCCACCAGTGCGCTACGGCAAGCCTCGCCTAAGACCGCCCTCCTCTGCTACGCCCGCACCTCACCCCTACGCCTCCCTGCGTCATGCCCTGCTTCACCCACCTCGCCGGTAGGTTTCGACCCTGCCTCGAGCGCCCCGCGCCAGAAGCTGCTTCCCGCGCCCCTACATCGATCTGCCAGAGCCGCATGTCGCCGGATCCCATCCTTGTCGCCTCGCCGCTGTACCCCGTCCTCGTGGCCCAGATCCGCACAGCCGTGGGTGACATGGAGCCGTCCGCCTCCTGTGCAGGCTATGTTTTCTGCCAAGACTAGTAAGGCCGCCTTGCACTACCGTCGCCCGAAGACCCGTGTACCACGAGCGCCAAGTTCGACTACCGCACGGTTATGCCAAGTTCATCTACGGAACGTGTATGTCTCCAATGTGTACCACTACGCGCGTAGACGCCAAGACCGTTTCAGGATTCACCAAATACCGCTACCGATGACTCGAACATCTACGAAACGTGTACCGCTACCATCGCAAGAAGCGAGACCGACAAGTCCGAAGATGCAAGTACCTCTCCGAAACATGTACCACTACCGTCGCCGAGATCGTGAGAACCTCTACCGTTGACCCTAGAGCATGTGTGAATGACTACTTCCACTACCGCCGTTGCGAGAATGCCTACTTCCCTCTACGAACTTGATCCATTCCGATAATGCACCCTTCGAAGGTATAACCACCAAGATGATGACCCGTGGACTGAATGCATATGTTGTATGAAATGCTCGTGTTTGCTCCGTGTCGGAGTTGTTCGGTGCACGTTGCCCCTCTTTTGCCTTGCCACCGATATGTGGGAACCCCGTAATCAAGAGCACCCCACCATCCTTGCATGACACACTCCCATCACTTCCTTTTGCACCGGTATCCCTGTGGGCTACCGGATAACCGATATGTTGCCGTGGCATCATTTTCGGATTCGTCGTCGTGGCACCCCTTTCCTTTCCACCACGGTGAAAAATGCTTCATAATGCTCTTGTCAATTTTTAATAAAAAATTGCATAAATTTGTTCATGTCATCCGCATCATGATAACAACAATTAAAATGTTTAAATTGTTGTTGCAATAAATTACTAAGGCATATGGGAATTTACCGGATTCGTTATTTGTTATATCCGGCCCCATTTAAATTGTTTAGATGTTGTAGTTTTGTTATACCTCACCTCTTTCCATGTTTAACAACATTTAATATTGTTGAGTACCTAACCTGGAGAGAACTAAATAATTGATGTGGTGTTCCGTCAATATGCAACTCGTTCCATATTGAGCTCCACTTAATTTGTAGTGTTGTTTGTTGCACTTTTCCATGCCATGCCCTCTTTAAACCGGACATGCATCCTACTTGTTGTGCATCATGCCATGTTGTTGTAGTGGTTGTTTACTATGTTGTTTGCTTCTTTCCGGGTTGCCTTTCTCGTGAGCTTCGGTTCCATTCCGGAGTTGTGAGAATCCGTTCGACTTCGTCCATGTGTCTTCTTCATGACTCGTTCTTCTTCCTTGCGGGATCTCAGGAAAGATGACCATACCCTCGAAATCACTTCTATATTTGCTTGCTAGTTGCTCGCTCTTTTGCTATGCCTATGCTGCGATACCTACCACTTGCTTATCATGCCTCCTATATTGTTGAACCAAGCCTCTAACCCATCTTGTCCTAGCAAACCGTTGATTGGCCATGTTACCGCTTTGCTCAGCCCCTCTTATAGCGTTGTTAGTTGCAGGTGAAGATTGAAGTTTGTTCCTTGTTGGAACATGGAGATGTTGTTCCTTGTTGGAACATGTTTATTTTGTTGGGATATCACAATATCTCTGTAACACCCCGGATGTAACTTTCCCAATTTGTACTCCAACCCTTGCCATTTCTGGCGTTAAGCTATATTTATTTCCTCGGGTTCGGGTTTTGTCTCCGTGTGTTGTTGTCGTTGTCATGCATGTCATATCATGTCATCATGTGCATTGCATTTGCATACGTGTTCGTCTCATGCATTCGGGCTTTTTCCCCGTTGTCCGTTTTGCATTCCGGTGCTTCGTTCTCCTCCGGTGGTCATTTCTAGCTTTCTTTCGTGTGTGGGGATTAAACATTTCTGGATAGGACCGAGACTTGCCAAGCAGCCTTGGTTTACTACCGGTAGACCGCCTGTCAAGTTTCGTATCATTTGGACTTCGTTTGATACTCCAACGGTTAACCGAGGGACCGAAAAGGCCTCGTGTGTGTTGCAGCCCAACACCCCTTCAATTTGGCCCAAAACCCACCAAACTCTACTCCATCATCTAGAGCGTTCGATCACGATCGCGTGGCCGAAAACCGCACCTCTTTTGGACTCTCCTAGCTCCCTCTATGGCTATAAATAGACCCCCCCCCCCCGAATTTTGGATCTCCTTCCTCCCCGAAACCCTAAAAAAATCGCCCCTCCGCCGTCGGACGTGTCCGTACCCGTCGGACACGCCCGCGCCGCCGCGCCCAACCACCCAGGAGCCGCCACGTGGCCTCCCGCCGCCGCCCACCGC
>NC_041384.1:622298451-622300903 GCF_002162155.2 Triticum dicoccoides | reverse complement strand
TCGGCCCCTGGCCGGCCCCCGCGGCTCGAGCCGCCATCCACCGCCGCCGCCGAGCCAGGCCGCCTCCCCGCCGCCTGAGCACGCCGCCTCCTCCTCTGAGCCGCCGCTGCCGGAGCAAGCCAGCCCCGCCACGGACGAACCCCGCCGCAACCGCCGCGTCCGCGCCCCCTCGTCGCTCCCTCGCCGTCCGGCGAGGGATCCGGCCGCCCTGCCGCCGGATCTCGCCGCCCCGACCCGGATCCGGCCGTTTCCTCGCCGGCCCCAGCCGCCGCCAACTCGCCGGAGCGCGTGCGCCGCCGCCTCGGTTCGCGTGCCGTGAAACCCTAGGTCGATTTCTTCCAAGTCCCAGAGATTTTCTAGTACAAGTGCTCATGTTCATGACCTCGTAACTTTGCATCCGTAGCTCCGATTCTTGCATATAGCATATCAAAATGTTCATCTCAGAGAGTACATCATTTCCTTCCATTGCATCATTTTCATTTGAGATCACCTTGATACCGAAATGCTGTTAGAAGAGGGCTACTTGAGATAATTGTCAGATCTGCTACTCCATTTAGCCTTTTGTCATTTTTGCCATGATTATTGTGTGCATGCTATGCCTTGATGCTCTACATGTGTTTTGTTAAGGGTTTTGTCATCTTTCCAGAGGTGCAACCCATGTATTTTTAGGATGTGTGTGGTTACTAGTGCAAGCTTGAAAAGTGGTGCACTTAGTAATTCTGTTTTCAGGGACTTAGCAATTCCACTAAGTCCTGGATATGTTTATTTCATGATGCCATATGTTCATGTTGTTTCCTAGTGATCCATGCCTCTTTTGAGGATGATCAGTAAGGATGTTTTGTTAATCTTGTAGTGCTCTATCCATCCATGTCTTTGTTTGAAATTATGGAGCACCCTAGCTTGAGTCAATCGAGCTCTACTTTTGCTACTTTATGAATCTGGGCAGATTGTCAACTTGTTTGCAATTTTGTTGATGATGTTGTAGTTGATCCGTGCATGCTATGCTATTGTTCTTGCCATGTCTAGATTGCATTTTATGCCTTCTTGATGGGTGTATGCTTGTCTTGCCATGACTTGCACCGTAGTGAGTGCATCGAGCTTGTAAACATGCCTACTTGAGTTATATTTTAGCATGTGCCAGTTTTCACTAAGTATGAAAACTGATTATGTTTTTGCTATGTTCACATGCTTGCAATTGTATTTTTCTGATCCCTTTTGGCTCAAGGTCACTAAGGGACTTTTGTTAAGATCTTTGAGTAGTTCCATGCCATGCTTTATTTTGCCTTGTTCAGATCCTGTAACATGTAGTTTTGTGGCTCCGAAGAGGGCTACCTGATCTGAAATTCCAGACAAGTGTTAATTTCACTAAGTCTGAGATCTGTTTGTCATATGCATTTTTGTCATGCTTGTTTGAACCTGTTAATGAATGAATTGGCCGTAGCTCAGTGCTAGACTTTTGTTTAGCATCTTGTGTGCATACCTGCCATGTATTTTGTTGTCATGTTTGGTTGCTGTAGCATGTTCATCTCATTGCATTTAGTTGGCTACTTGCTGTAAATCGCAGACCGGTGTCATATTTGAATCGCTTGCCATTTCCAAACCGTAACTCCGATTCCGGCGTTCTTTATATTGTTTTCAAGCGATTTCATCTCATCTTTCCAGTGGAACACTTGGATTTCCAATTTGAGACCAGGTTCATGTATTTCCTGTCATATCTTGCTTTTTGCATCCCGCATCGCATTCCGCATAGCATATCATCATTTCATCTTTTTGCTTGATCCTTGCACGTGGTTGATTGTATCCTTGTTGCTTGTTTGTCTTGTTTGGGTAGAGCCGGGATACGAGTTCGCTAACGAGGAGCCCGTTGAGTTTGCTTTCGAGGATCCAGTCAACTCTGACAACTGTGCAGGCAAGATGATCATACCCTCGAAATCACTTCTATCTTTGCTATGCTAGTTTGCTCGCTCTTTTGCTATGCCATTGCTACGATGCCTACCACTTGCTTTCAAGCCTCCCAAATTGCCATGTCAAACCTCTAACCCACCATTGTCCTAGCAAACCGTTGATTGGCTATGTTACCGCTTTGCTCAGCCCCTCTTATAGCGTTGCTAGTTGCAGGTGAAGATTGAAGGCCGTTCCTTGTTGGAACATTTATTTACTTGTTGGGATATCATTATATTATCTTGTTATCTTAATGCATCTATATACTTGGTGAAGGGTGGAAGGCTCGGTCTCTCGCCTAGTGTTTTGTTCCACTCTTGCCGCCCTAGTTTCCATCATATCGGTGTTATGTTCCCGGATTTTGCGTTCCTTACGCGGTTGGGTTATAATGGGAACCCCTTGATAGTTCGCCTTGATTAAAGCTTTTCCAGCAATGCCCAACCTTGGTTTTACCATTTGCCACCTAGCCTTTTCTTTCCATTGGGTTCTGCAGACTCAAGGGTCATCTTAT
>NC_041384.1:622280375-622298169 GCF_002162155.2 Triticum dicoccoides | reverse complement strand
TGCTCCTCTGAGTGTTGGTCCAAATAGAGCCACTTGCAGCGCCACCTCGGGGCAACTTGAGGGATGGTTTTAGTTGTACGTAGTGTTCATCTGAGTGTGCCCTGAGAAAGAGATATGTGCAGCTCCTATCGGGATTTGTCGGCACATTTGGGCGGTGTTGCCGGATTTGTTTTAACCTGTCGAAGTGTCTTGAAGAACCGAGATACCGAGTCTGATCGGAACGTCTGGGGAGGAGGTCTATTCCTTCGTTGACCGTGAGAGCTTGTCATGGGCTAAGTTGGGACTCCCTGCAGGGATTTGAACTTTCGAAAGCCGTGCCCACGGTTATGGGCAGATGGGAATTTGTTAATGTCCGGTTATAGATAACTTGAACCTTAACTTAATTAAAATGAATCAACTGAGTGTGTTCCCATGATGGCCTCTTCTCGGCGGAGTCCGGGAAGTGGACACGGTGTTGGAGTAATGTTAGCCACCATATTTGCTAGTCGCTTGCTGCAGCTCCACATATTTACCTTGCCTTACCTTTAAGCTTAAATAGTCTTGATTGCGAGGGTGCGAGATTGCTGAGTCCCTGTGGCTCACAGATTACTATCACACCAGATGCAGGGCCCGATGATTCCGCTCCAGGTGATGCGTTTGAGCTCAAGTGGGAGTTCGACGAAGACTCTCAACGTTTCTATGTTTCCTTTCCCGATGATCAGTAGTGGTGCCCAGTTGGGGGTGATTGGGACCGTGTCGCATGTTGGGTTATCTTTTATTTTGGCGCCGTAGTCGGGCCATGAGTGTTTGGATGATGTAATGTTATTTATGTAGTTGATTGACGTGGAGAGTGTAAGCCAACTATGTTATCTCCCCCTTATGATTTATATTACATGGGATGTTGTGAAGATTGCCTAACTTGCGACATATGCCTTCAATGTGATTATGCCTCTAAGTCGTGCCTCGACACGTGGGAGATATAGTCGCATCGAGGGTGTTACAATCTCTTATTTAATTAATGCATCTATATACTTGGTAAAGGGTGGAAGGCTTGGCATTTTTGCCTAGTGTTTTGTTCCACTCTTGCCGCCCTAGTTTCCGTCATATCAGTGTTATGTTGCCGGATTTTTGCGTTCCTTACGCGGTTGGGCTATAATGGGAATCCGTTGATAGTTCACCTTGAATAAAACTCATCCAACAATGCCCAACATTGGTTTTACCATTTGCCACCTAGCCTCTTTTTCCCTTGGGTTCTGCGGACTCAAGGGTCATCTTATTTAAACGCCCCCGGGCCAGTGCTCCTCTGAGTGTTGGTCCACCTCGTCAGCCGCCGGTGGCCACCAGGGGCAACTCTGGGCTGGCCTACCGGAAGTTTAGACAATCTGAGTGTGCCCTGAGAACGAGATATGTGCAGCTCCTATCGGGATTTGTCGGCACATTCGGGCGGTGTTGCTAGATTTGTTTTAACTTGTCGAAGTTGTCTTGTAGAACCGGGATACCGAGTCTGATCGGAATGTCTCAGGAGAAGGTATATCCTTCATTGACCGTGAGAGCTTGTCATGGGCTAAGTTGGGACTCCCCTGCAGGGATTTGAACTTTCTAAAGCCGTGCCCGCGGTTATGGGTAGATGGGAATTTGTTAATGTCCGGTTGTAGATAACTTGAACCTTAACTTAATTAAAATGAATCAACTGCGTGTGTTACCGTGATGGTCTCTTCTCGGCGGAGTCCGGGAAGTGAACACGGTGTTGGAGTAATGTTTGCCGTAGTTGTTTCTCTAGTTCTTCGTTCGTGCTTTGCCTTCTCTTCTCGCTCTCATTTGCGTATGTTTTAGCCACCATATATGCTAGTCGCTTGCTGCAGCTCCATCTCATACCTTTTACCCTACCTATAAGCTTAAATAGTCTTGATCGCGAGGGTGTGAGATTGCTGTGTCCCCGTGACTCACATATTCTTCCAAAACCATCTTGCAGGTATCGTTGAACCGTGCAGATGACGCAACCAAGCTCAAGGAGGAGCTCGATGAAGATCTTATCCTTTGTGTTGTTTCGTTATAGTTGATCAGTAGTGGAGCCCAGTTGTGGTCGATCGGGGATCTGTGTAGCATTTGGGGTAGTCTTCTTTTATTTTGGGTTCCGTAGTCGGACCTTGATTGTATCTGGTTGATGTAATGCTTTATTCATGTATTTGTGTGAAGTGGCGATTGTAAGCCAACTATGTATCTTTTCCTTTATGTATTACATGGGTTGTGTGAAGATTACCTCACTTGCGACATTGCTTTCAATGCGGTTATGCCTCTAAGTCGTGCTTTGACATGTGGGATATATAGCCGCATCGAGGGCGTTACAAATAGCTTCTACCCACTTAGTAACGTAATCAACAGCAACTAAAATATGTGTATACCCGTTAGAGGAAGGAAAAGGTCCCATATAATCAAAGCCCCAAACATCAAATGGTTCAATAACAAGTGAATAGTTCATAGGCATTTCTTGACTTCTACTAATATTACCAATTCTTTGACATTCATCACAAGACAAGACAAACTTATGGGCATCCTTGAAGAGAGTAGGCCAATAAAAACCGGATTGCAATACCTTGTGTGTAGTTCTATCTCCAGCATGGTGTCCTCCATAAGCCTCGGAGTGACACTTGCGTAGGATCTATTCATGTTCATGCTCATGTACACAACGTCTAATAACACCATCTACTCCTTCTTTATAAAGATGTGGGTCATCCCAGAAGTAGTGTCTTAAATCATAGAAGAACTTTTTCTTTTGCTGGTATGTGAAACTAGGTGGTATAAATTTAGCAACAATATAATTAGCAAAATCAGCATACCATGGAGCAGTACAGGAAGCATTTATGACAACTAATTGTTCATCAGGAAAGCTATCATCAATAGGTAGTGGATCATCAAGAACATTATCTAACCTAGATAAGTTGTCTGCAACGGGATTCTCAGCTCCCTTTCTATCAATAATATGCAAATCAAATTCTTGTAGCAAGAGAACCCATCTAATAAGTCTAGGTATAGCATCTTTCGTTTCCATAAGATATTTAATAGCAGCATGATCAGTGTGAATAGTTACTTTAGAATCAACAATATAAGGTCTGAACTTATCACAAGCAAATACAACTGCTAAGAATTCTTTTTCAGTAGTAGCATAATTTCTTTGAGCATTGTCTAGGGTTTTACTAGCATATTCAATAATGTTTAATTTCTCATCAACTCTTTGTCCTAGAACAGCACCTCCAGCATAATCACTAGAATCACACATAATTTCAAAGGGTAAATTCCAATCAGGTGGTTGAACAATAGGTGCAGAGATCAATGCTTTCTTAAGTAATTGAAATGCTTCTACACAATCATCATCAAAGACAAATCGTATATCTTTTTGTAATAAATTAGTCAGAGGCCGAGAAATTTTTGAGAAGTCCTTAATGAACCTCCTATAAAATCCGGCGTGACCAAGGAATCTTCTTATACCTTTGATGTCCTTGGGGCATGGCATCTTTTCAATAGCATCAACCTTGGCTTTATCAACTTCAATACCTCTTTCAGAAACTTTATGCCCCAAGACAATACCTTCATTAACCATAAAGTGGCACTTTTCCCAATTCAAGATAAGATTAGTTTCTTCACATCTCTGCAAAACTCGATCAAGGTTGCTCAAGCAATCATCAAAAGAAGATCCATAGACGGAGAAATCATCCATGAAAACCTCACAAATCTTTTCACAGAAGTCAGAGAATATAGCCATCATGCATCTTTGAAAGGTAACAGGTGCATTACATAAACCAAAAGGCATACGTCTATAAGCAAAAGTACCAAAAGGCCAAGTAAAAGTAGTCTTTGATTGATCCTTGGCTGACACAGGTATTTGAGAGAAACCAGAATAACCATCTAGAAAGCAAAAATGTGTATGTTTGGATAATCTTTCTAGCATTTGATCGATAAAAGGTAAGGGGTAATGATCCTTTTTAGTGGCCTTATTTAATTTGCGGAAATCAATTACCATCCTATAACCTGTAATAATTCTTTGAGGAATCAATTCATCTTTATCATTAGGAACGACAGTAATACCTCCCTTCTTAGGGACACAATGGACATGACTTACCCACTGACTATCAGCAAGGGGATAGATTATACTTGCCTCAAGGAGCTTTAGTATTTCCTTTCTTACCACTTCTTTCATTTTAGGATTCAGCCATCATTGATGATCACGAACTGGTTTAGCATCTTCTTCCAAATTTATTTTATGTTGACATGGAGTGGTACTAATGCCCTTAAGATCATCAAGAGTATGCCCAATAGCAGCACAGTGCTTCTTTAGAGTTTTCAATAATCTCTCTTCCTCATGCTCTGAAAGGTTAGCACTAATAATAATAGGATATATCTTTTTCTCATCAAGATAAGTATATTTAAGAGTATCAGGCAACGGTTTAAGCTCAAACATGGGATCACCCTTGGGTGGAGGAGGATCCCCTAGGATTTCAACAGGAAAATTGTGTTTCAGAATAGGTTTCTGTTTAAAGAATACTTCATCTATTTCCCTTCTTCCATTCATAAACATATCATTTTCATGGTCTAGCAAATATTGTTCTAAAGGATCACTAGGAGGTACGACAATAGAAGCAAGACCAATAATTTCATCCTTACTAGGTAATTCTTCTTCATGGTGTTGTCTACTAAATTTAGAGAAATTAAATTCATGAGACATATCATCTAAACCGATAGTAACAACATCCTTTTTGCAATCTATCGTAGCATTAATAGTGTTTACGAAGGGTCTACCAAATATAATGGGCAAAAGCTATCTTGTGGGGAACCAAGAACAAGAAAATCAGCAGGATATTTAGTTTTCGCACACAAGACTTCAACATCTCTAACAATTCCCATTGGTGACATAGTACCTCTATTGGCAAGTTTAATTGTGACATCAATATCTTCTAACTCAACAGGTGCAATATCATGCATAATTTCTCTATATAGGTCAATAGGTATTGCACTAGCACTGGCACCCATATCACATAAGCCAGGATAACAATGATCTCCTATTTTAACAGAAATTACAGGCATGCCTACCACAGGTCTAGGTTTATCTTTATCACAAGGTTTAGCAATTCTAGCAGTTTCATCACAGAAATAAATAACATGCCCATCAATATTATCAGACAAGAGATCTTTAACAATAGCAATATTAGGTTCAACTTTAACTTGTTCAGGAGGTGTATAAGTTCTAATAATGCTTTCTTCAACTTTAATAGGTGCAACTACTTTTACTTCTATGGGAGGATGATATTTAAACCACTTCTCCCTAGGGAGATCAACATGAGTAGCAAAAGATTCACATAAAGAAGCTACTATCTCAGAGTCAAGTCCATATTTAGTGCTAAATTTACGGAAAACATCGGCATCCATAAAAGATTTAACACAATCAAACTTAGGTGTCATACCCGACTCCTTAGCTTCGTCGAGGTCCCAATCTTCAGAGTAGCATTTAATTCTTTCCAATAAATCCCATTTGAATTCAATAGTCTTCGTCATAAAAGAGCCAGCACAAGAAGTATCGAGCATGGTGCGATTGTTATCAGAAAGCCGAGCATATAAATTTTGAATAATCATCTCTCTTGAGAGCTCATGATTGGGGCATGAATATAACATTGATTTAAGCCTCCCCCGAGCTTGAGAGACACTTTCTCCTTCACGAGGCCAAAAATTATATATATAATTGCGATCACGATGAACAAGATGCATAGGATAAAACTTCTGATGAAATTCCAATTTCAATCGTTTGTA
This sequence comes from Triticum dicoccoides, assembly GCF_002162155.2. Lineage (NCBI taxonomy): Eukaryota > Viridiplantae > Streptophyta > Magnoliopsida > Poales > Poaceae > Triticum > Triticum dicoccoides. The sequence goes on along the minus strand of NC_041384.1, from coordinate 622,292,391 downwards.
GTTCCATGACCCCGTATCATCACATAGCCTATACCATGTCAATGCATCTTCCTTCAAAGATAAAGGGAAGACCTTCTTCTTAATAACATCTCCGGGTACACCTGCAAGCTTAAATAATCCACAAACTTCATCCACACATATTAGGTGCTCATCAGGATGCGTTGTTCCGTCTCCTGCAAAAGGATTAGCTAGTAGTTTTTCTATCATACCCGAAGCAATTTCAAAGTAGACATTTTCATTTTCAGTAGGTTCAGTAGGTTGAGGAGCAACTCTTTGCTCTACTGGTCGGGGTGAAGATACCCCAAACAAGCCCCTTAGAGGATTACTTTCCATAGTAACAAGTGATAGTAAATTTCAGCACACTATATAAATTTTTCCTTACCAAATTCCACCTACCAAAGGCGCTTCACTCCCCTGCAACGGCGCCAGAAAAGAGTCTTGATGACCCACAATTATAGGTGATCTATCGTAGTCCTTTAGATAAGTAAGAATGTCGAACCCAACGAGGAGCAAAAGGAAATGATAAGCGGTTTCCAGCAAGTTATTCCCTGCAAGTACTAAAATAAGTGGTAACAGATAGTTTTGTGATAGGATAATTTGTAACGAGCAACAAGTAACAGAAGTAAATAAAGTGCAGCAAGGTGGCCCAATCCTTTTTGTAGCAAAGGACAAGTCTGGACAAACTCTTATATAGAGAAAAGCGCTCCCGAGGACACATGGGAATATCGTCAAGCTAGTTTTCATCATGTTCATATGATTCGCGTTCGGTACTTTGATAATTTGGTATGTGGGTGGACCGGTGCTTGGGTACTGTCCTTACTTGGACAAGCATCCCACTTATGATTAACCTCTATTGCAAGCATCCGCAACTACAACAAAAGTATTAAGGTAAACCTAACCATAGCATGAAACATATGGATCCAAATCAGCCCCTTACGAAGCAACGCATAAACTAGGGTTTAAGCTTCTGTCACTCTAGCAACCCATCATCTACTTATTACTTCCCAATGCCTTCCTCTAGGCCCAAATAATGGTGAAGTGTTATGTAGTCGACGTTCACATAACACCACTAGAGGAAAGACAACATACATCTCTTCAAAATATCGAACGAATACCAAATTCACATGACTACTAATAGCAAGACTTCACCCATGTCCTCAGGAAAAAAACATAACTACTCACAAAGCATAATCATGTTCATAATGAGAGGGGTATTAATATGCATATAGGATCTGAACATATGATCTTCCACCAAATAAACCAACTAGCATCAACTACAAGGAGTAATCAACACTACTAGCAACCTACTAGTACCAATACCGGACTTGGAGACAAGAATTGGATACAAGAGATGAACTAGGGTTTTGAGAGGAGATGGTGTTGGTGAAGATGTTGGTGGAGATTGCCCTCTCCCAATGAGAGGAGTGTTGGCGATGACGATGGCGATGATTTCCCCCTCCCGGAGGGAAGTTTCCCCGGCAGAACAGCTCTACCAGAGCCCTAGATTGGATCCGCCAAGGTTCCGCCTCGTGGCGGCGGAGTTTTGTCTGAGAAGACGGCTGATGATTTTTTTTCCTCATCGAAAGACTTCATATAGCAGAAGATCGCCATCGGAGGGCCACCAGGGGGCCCACGAGGTAGGGGACACGCCCAAGGGGGTAGGGCGCGCCCCCACCCTCGTGGGCAGGGTGTGGCCCCCCTGGTGAACTTCTTGCCGTCAGTATTATTTATATATTCTGAAAACGTCTTCCGTGAAGTTTCAGGACTTTTGGAGCTGTGCAGAATAGGTCTCTAATATTTGCTCCTTTTCCAGCCCAGAATCCCAGCTGCCTGCATTCTCCCTCTTTATGTAAACCTTGTAAAATAAGAGAGAATAGGCATATGTATTGTGACATAATGTGTAATAACAGCCCATAATGCAATAAATATCGATATAAAAGCATGATGCAAAATGGACGTATCATGAATCTCCTCCCCCTCCGGACTAAGTCCTCCGGTTTATATAGACACCAGAAGGATCTAGGGTTACACAAAGTCGGTTACAAAGAAAGGAATCTACATATTTGGTCGCCAAGCTTGCCTTGCACGCCAAGGAGAGTCCCATTCGGACACGGGTGCAGTCTTTGGTCTTCATGTTCTTCATAGCCCATCAGTCCGGCCCATAGTTAACAGGCCGGACGCCCGTGGACCCCTTAGTCCAGGACTCCCTCACCTACTTCAGAACTTACGGCAAGAGGCTAGGGTGCAGGATGTTCGAGACAACTACGCCTCAACTAACATTAGGAGGGCCAAGAAGAAGTGTCATGCCAAGTATCTAAGTAAGGAGAAGTACATGAAGGTAATTACCTATTCTCAAGGCCTTGTACTTAGTTTCCTTGATTTCATTCATAGGCGTAGCACTAAAATTTCTCTTTGCCTAACTTAGGTTCCCCCGAGATGGTGTGTGGATAGGATGGACTATTGGGAGGCGTTGGTGGATGAGTGGTGCTCTCCCCAATGGCTAGCCGACCACAACAAGGCCAGGGATAAGCGTGCCCAAATGCAAGGTGTGCCACACCATCAAGGGAGGTCCAACCTGTTTGAGTATGGGAATCACTGGGTATGTGGTTTGATCCCTTAACGATTCATGCAATTTCATTCTTCATGCTAGCTTGAGCCCTTAACTAATATGTTGTTCCTCTCTTTTAGGCGAAACACAACAAGAAGGACGTGACACCGCTGTACAACCTCTATGCCATGGCCCATATTGCCCCGTTCAAGAAGGCAAAGGCATTCTCTAAGGATGACCTTGATCATCCAGAGAGCTTCACCAACATGTCCTCCCACTACAAGCTCGTGAGGTACAGAGACTTTGGGAAGGCGACGAAAGGGGATGACTTCAACCCGACCTAGAGTCCTTTTGATCCAGAGCTTGTGATGCTATCTGGTGGCAGGAGAAAACATGGCTCGGTAGCCATTGGGGATGGACTGATACATTGTCCTAGAAGTCTCCTAGAGATCAAGAAGCGTCAGGCGAGGTCTCTTCCTGAGATACTGCCTCGACCATGGCCAATGGAGCTCGCCATCGAGGCTAGGGCCCAGGAGCTTCTAGTAGAGGCAAACATGCAGGCGGCATAGAGGGAGAGGGAGTTTGAGGAGAGGACGACTAGTCTGTTGGAGGCAGAGAGGAACCGGAACGACATGTCTCACCGGGCCCTATACGAGCTCCTCGTGGTAACACTACAAAAAAATACACTTCCGTGATGATACGTGTTTGTCACGATAGGTCATGTTTTCTGTCATGCATGTACATCCATGACGATTTTATTACAGAATCAAGATAGTCATACATGTGCTGTCGTAGACGTATTCCATGACATTACCAAAATTATCATCACGGAAGTGTCCACTTCCATGACGATAAATCACGCGTCATAGAAGTGCTTTCGTCAAAGGTGACCGACACGTGGCATCGACCATAACGGCTCGCCGTTAAGCTATCGGGTCCGGTTTTGGATCCGATAACTCGTTAACAGCCCGGACCAACGGGGATTTTCCATGTGTAAAATTCTCATTGGCCGACGGAACCACGTGTCAGCTCCTCGTTGGGACAGATGCCATCCATTCATTGTACAGGAGGCACCCATGATACGTCGACACGTGGCACGACCCAATAGAGGCCCATTCCGGTGAAAAGGCCAGCCCAACTAAAGGCCCACCATGTTTTTTTAGACATTGTGGGCTGGCCCGTTAACACCCTGCCATGTTTTGGGTCAAATTGAGGCCCATATCATCAGGCCCGTTCACAGCCTGCCAAGTTTTGGGACAAATTACGGCCCATATCGGATCAGGCCCGTTAACAGGCCACTATACCTTTGGGCCCATTCTAAGACAGGTTTGTATTTCAGCCTGTTAAATGCCCGTTTACCAGTTTGGCCCGATAATAGTTTCGGCATGTTAGCGGCCCGTGGAGTATCTGGGACGTTGTCGGCCCGTTTTAACTTTAGTCCATTTAATGGCCCACGCAGAAACTGGGCTATTTCTTGTCTGAAGTAACTTTAGGCCTCTTAATGGCCCGTAGTCTTTGTGGATAAATTTCAGCCCAACTGGCCTATCAGCCTTAACAGTTAGGCCTAATTACAGTTTGCGTTGAATCTGGCCTGCTTACAGCCCATCTGATAATGGCCCGTGACACTTTTGGGCCTATGGCCCGCGTGGATACCGGCCTGCTTAAAGCCCATAATTTTATTGGGCCAAATAGGCCCGAGATATATTTTGGCCTGTTAACTGCTCGTCCTATTTGGGCCCAACATGGGCCTTAGGCAGTTTTGGCCTGTATTGGCCCGTGATTTTTTGGCTCAATGCTAGCCCAATCTAGGATTTAGCCTGTTAAAAGCCCATGGTATTCTCTGGCCCAGCTGTCCAGAACTTTACTCGACCTGTTAAAGGCGGGAAACTACTATAGGTTTAGACCTGCTAATGGCCCAAGATGATTATAGGCCCATGTTTTGGCCCATATGAGTAACGGGACGGCCTGAAGACTGACAACACTGAGATCCACTGAACCTTCCGGCCTAAATTACAACATACCGGCTAAATAATAAACCTAGACTATATAATAAAGAAATTATGGCATATTACATCCACTGGGAATCAAAGTTTGCTACCAGTGATAATAAAGCGCGACATGACTGTGGATTACATATACTGGGCATCAAAGGTCGCCACGAGTGCATATAAACACGCCGACTAAAGAATATACAAAACTGAGAGCACTTCAGAAGGCACTAGGCCTGGCAAGGTCGGGCCCCGCAAGCAGCCGAACAAGCTGATAAGACCTTAGTTGTGTCAATGATAGATGCTTCATCCCTAGCTGTATGGCACCATAGTGCGCACGGCAGTCCCCTGACATCTTCATTATGTCTTTGACTTTAAGTCGGAGCTAAGCTGAAGCAAGCCTTTCCGCTTTGAGTTGAGACTGAAGAAGTCGAACTGATCGAGGCAGTGACTGCATAGAGGTTGTCTCACAACTGCTAGTGAGTAGCTTCAACTCATTGTTTTCATAAAGACAGGACCTTGGGGTCATCTCGCTGTCCTCAAGATGGTTTGGCTCACTATCTTCCCTAAAGTTCTGCCTGGCATAAGAGATACGACTCTGAAAGAGAAATAAGGAGACACGTAACATGTTTCACAATTATATAAGCAAATAAATGGATCTATTCTGCATAAGGAACATGTTTTTACAACTACAATTTAAAACTGGTAGTTGTTGCAAACATCCAATCAGATGTAAGCAGCAAAGTAAACAACACTGGAGGAAATGATGCCTATCCAAATCTATACTAGAACAAAGTTTGAAGACTTGAGAAGGATGAACTTACATTACATGTTAACACGGGCTGAACAAATCCCTTCTCCATGTTGATGGAAGGATAATTCAATAAATTCCCCAAAGAAAATTCTTTATAAGCGTTGCCATTATTCTACATTTTGCAAAGAGTAAATATAGATCCAATAATATTGGAAGAAACAGAGGATAATGAAGCTTAGGTGCAGACTGATGATACATAATCAAATAACAATAAATTAAGTACAACATTACAAGGCAAAAGGTATTGGCAAGAGGAATGCAGACATCAACTTGTGTAGTGGCATTGGCTTTATTCAACATTTTGGTAAGAGTAAATGTAGATATGATAATTTGGAGAAAGTGGAGGGCAGGGCAGATAAGATGCAGATAATGCTAGACAATCAACTATCTCACGATGCAAGTACAATAATACCACCACCGTCCGTTATTACTTGTCACTCAAATGGATGTATCTAGCACTATTAAGTTCTACATACATCCAATTGATCAACAATTAATTCGATACAGAGGGACTACATGACAACATTTACTTACATGAGCAATCCAAAACTTCATAACCATTGTGTTAATTCTACATTTATCTAAGAGTAAATATAGATCTTATAATTTTAATCAAAGGGAGGATAAAGAAGCGAACATTTACAGTGATGCTACATAATCAAACAACAATCAGTGTAAGTATGCTGACAAAGGGAAAGAGGTACTGACAAGAGCAATGGAGAGCCCAGTATTGTCGTGAGATCCTATGATCCTTTGAGAACGGAGATTCATCTAAAATTAGTTTTCATACAAGAGAGAAGGTAAGGCACATGCAGAAATTTAGGAGTTCAAATTTTGAATTGATATCATAGACAGTACCTGACGCTGGGCTCTGAGTAGTTCTAATAGGGGTTTAGCCACTTGAGTAGGGGTCAAGTGTGGTACAGTTGGGCCCGTGTTTTCTGTGGCTGCTGATCTATCTGATTTAACAGGTATCACTACCTTTTCCAAATACCTAGTTTGTACTCCTTGAGGATCTACACTCACCCTCTTCCTTTTGGACATCTATTACGAAAGAACAACATTTGAGTGGAAAAACATAGTATGATGACACATGGAATAGGTACAGAAAATGGATAGGTATGGCATATACTCATATATGATGCTTAAACTAAGCAGATGGTGTAACAAAGTAGAAGTAATGCAAGAGGTCAGATGCAAAATATGTGCGACCAATACAACTTTGCCAAGTTAGAGCAAGCACATTGATGGGTGAATAAGATAGGCCATCCTCCACCATGCCAAGTTTGTTAGCCAGTGGATTATTCCGCAATATTCCTCTCGTGCACCAATTCTCATATTCATTTTGATAATGTTCAATACCTGACATGCATGAAAACATAAAAACAAGTTTGATTATCTTTGTAATGCAGAAGTGATTCTAATCCAATACTTCCTCCCTGTAAACAACTTTGTGTTATCTCTGCAATTCTTCTAAGAGGTGCCATGCATGCTGTAATTTGGTGTGTGCATTAATATAATGTGGCCTACTACTGAAAATATGATAGCTCCAGAAGTGATGATACTTCGCAGATGAAAACTCCAACATATAGTAAAGAAGAACAAGTCGACCTGACCTGACAGATTCAAAATATTCTAAGGGAGAATAACTCGACCTGACCAGTAGTCTGCAAGAGAAGAGGATCATCTTAAAGAAGAGCAGAAGAGCAAGCAGATTGAAGATATTACAAGTCTTTCCATGCAATGTCGGTTGGCCACCCATGATGAATCAGAGCGCACAGAGAAATATTATTCCTTCCGGTCTCTCCATATGTGGCTCACATGCATTTCGAAACTAAAGTAGGAACATTTAGCTGACCAATTAAACATCTCTCAGTTTTACTAATATCAGCATAATATCATATTTGAATTTGTACAACAAAGCTTGTTTAGCTCGATGGGTGGAGCAGTGCTATTACGACACGAACCATGTAGGCTGATCGTGGTCATCATAAAATGGGGAAACCGTAAGCATGATGAGTATAGTGTTGACCGTGGCAGTGGGATGGAAGATCTAAAGCTGCAAACCGCGCAAAGGGCAGTTAGCAACCGATGTTTGCTTTGAAATAGCAACTAAGATTTGGTAAGGACAAGAAAGTACAGTCAACAAGTGAGAAAGAAATGCAATTCTGTTGTCTCTCTATATGTCGCGACATGCATTTGGAAACTCAAGTGGCACCTTTAGCTAACCAATTAAATGTGTCTGTTAACTAATATCAATATCATATCACAATCATATTTGAACAACTAAGCTTTGGAATTTTGAGTGTTGTGTTGTTTAGCTTCAAGAGTTGAGTAATGCTAGTACGACAGAAAGCACCTATGCAGATCATCGTAGAGTAGATAAAAGGGGAAAATCCTAAGCATTAATAGTAAAATCAAGAAAGTGGAACTAGCTGGACCAGTGGGTGGGGCACATGCTTTTCAAAACGAATATAGGAACATTAGGTGACCAATTAAATGTTCTCTGTTTTAGTAATATGAGCATCATATCAGATTCGTATTTCAACACATAAGCTTTGGAATTATGAGTGGCATGTTGTTTCGCTTGATGGGTTGCGGTCTCGAGGAGCCGTGCTAGCACGACACGAAGCAGTGAAGCACCTACGATGATGGTAGTGAACACAAAGGGGGGAAACCATAAGCTTTACGAGTATAGTGACCATGCCATGGCAGATCTGAAGGTGCAAACCGGACAAAGCTACTTCGCAACCAATGTTTGCTTTCAACTAGCCACTACGATTTGGTACGGACAAGAAAAGTACAGTTAACAATTTCTATTTTCCAGGTGAGATCAATAACTTAAGCACATATGGAAAAGTACCACCTCTCTTGCGACGCCGTGTAGGACCCTGCTGATTCGTTGAGGGTGCTACGGTTGCGATGGTTGTCGGCGGCAGGGAAGAAGACTTTAGACGGCAGACGGCCAGGTCAGGGGATAAATCCATTGCCATGGGCGAGGGCGAGGCGGTCGTAGGAGCGGCAACAGGAAGGTGGATGACGGCTCCAATGAAGCGAGACGACACGATGAAAGGATCCTGGTCCGGCGCCGTGGATGAGAGACGCCCATCTCTTGAAGTGGACGATGGGGTAGGGGTAGCGGCTCCGACAAGGTGGAGGATGGGGTGGCAGACGGAGGAGGCTGGCCGCAATGGGGAGGTTGTCGTGGCACCGACGGTGTATGAATGTGGAAATGGAGGGGGAGGGGTCTCAAACTTTGGGACGCTCTTGTCTGAAATGTGGGAAAGTTACGAACTTATTCCCTGTTTAAAATTTCGGACATCACGTCGGTTGGAGATAGGACGGTAATCTTTCATCTCCCAAATATTTGCCGGTAACGATTTCAGGCGAGGAGAGGGTGTTTTTCCACCCATGGTTGGTGCCCATGGTGTATGAACGGGGCTGACAGGTAGGGCAGTTGTGTCACGTCAGAGGGAAGTTACACATCTGCCCCTCTTTAAAATATTAGGCTACATCGATTTTGGACGAGGAGAGTTTGCTTTGCCGCCCACCATGGATGAATGGGGAAATGGAGGGAGAGACACATGTCTTTCGGATGAGCTTGAATCAAATGTGTTTTGCTGCCCAGGTCTGGCACCCATCGTGTCTGAATGGGCTCACAGGCCATCGTGTCACGTCTGATTGAAGTTACTAGTCTACCCCTATCGACAGCAGTGTAAATCTGGTCGATAGGGATGTTGAGGGAGTCCTGGATTAGGGGGTCTCCGGACAACCGGACTATATCCTTTGGCCGGACTATTGGACTATGAAGATATGAGATTGAAGACTTCGTCCCGTGTCCAGATGGGACTCTACTTGGCGTGGAAGGCAAGCTAGGCAATACGAATATGTATATCTCCTCCTTTGTAACCGACCTTGTGTAACCCTAGCCCCCTCCAGTGTCTATATTAACCGGAGGGTTTTAGTCCGTAGGACAATATACAATCATACCATAGGCTAGCTTCTAGGGTTTAGCCTCTCTGGTCTCATGGTAGATCGACTCTTCTACTACTCATATTATCAAGAATAATCAAGCAGGACGTAGGGTTTTACCTCCATCAAGAGGGCCCGAACCTGGGTAAAACATCGTGTCCCCTACCTTCTGTTACCATCCGCCTTAGACGCACAGTTCAGGACCCCCTACCTGAGATCCGCTGGTTTTTACACCGACATTATTGCTTTCGTTGAGAGTTCCTCTGTGTTGTCGCCGTTAGGCTTGATGGCTCCTTCGATCATCAATAGAGATGCAATCCAGGGTGAGACTTTTCTCCCCGGACAGATCTTTGTATTCGGCGGCTTCGCACTGCGGGCCAACTCGCTTGGTCATCTGGAGCAGGTTGAGAGTTACGCCCCTGGCCACCAGGTCAGGTTTGGAAGCTTAAACTACACGGCCGCCATCTGCGGAGACTTGATCTTCGACGGATTCGAGCCCCTGCCGAGTGCGCCGCACGGTCACGATAAGCATGATTTAGCTCTACCATCAGAGAGTGTTCAGGAGACCGCACCGGCAACTGCTCCGACCCTCAATTCAGAGCCCATTGCACCATCCATGGACGGGTGGATAGACCCCGCCATGGAGGCCATATTCTCAGCGGCGATCGAGCCGAATATCGACCTTACCCTTCACAGGAGCCGTGACGCCGAACTGCAGGATTCTTCCCCGGCCACGGACTCTGAACCGCCTGCGCCCGTGCCTATCGAATCCGATTGGGCGCCGATCATGGAGTTCACCTCCGCGGATATCTTTCAGCACTCGCCCTTCGGTGACATATTGAACTCATTAAGCTCTCTCTCCCTGTCAGGAGAGTCCTGGCCGAACTATGTCCGGCAGGATTGGGATGCGGATGACGCAGAAATTCGCCGCCCAACCACTTCCCACTTAGTAGCCATTGTCGATGATTTGACCGACATGCTTGACTTCGACTCCGAAAACATCAATGGTATGGACGACGATGCAGGAGACGAACAGGAACCACTGCCCACAGGGCACTGGACGCCCACTTCATCATATGATGTATACATGGTGGACGCACCGAAAGAAAACAACGACGAAGAGCAGAAGGACGAATCGAAGGATTGTTCCCTCGAGAAGCAGTCAATGCGGCGGCGTAAGCGCCGCTCCAAATCCTGCCTTGGCAGAAATAGCGATCATATAAACCCAGCGATAGAGCAAGGTGAGCCAGCGGATGACAAACATGGCATTGAACCATCGTCCGACCACGGCAACACGGAGAATCAAACCGAACAACCCGACTCCGTCGAAGATTACAGTCCAGATAACATCACACCGGACAGACACCCAGAGCAATAGAACACCCATAAACGGCTTGTTGCCACTGCAAGGAGTCTGAAAAAGCAGAAGCAAAGGCTCAGGGCTGCACAAGACACACTCAGGATCAGATGGAGTGAAGTACACAACACTGAAGCGAAGTACAGTGGTAATCGCCAGACGAAGAGCTACCCGAAGTGAAAGTTGCTACCTGAATTCGATGAGCAGGCCTTAGATCCCCCGCAATCAAAAAACAAAACGGTCATCCGGTCGGATAGACGACCTCGTGGCCAACATAAAGCGGCAAACAACGCCGCACATAAGCCAATACGCGATCCACGTGAGGACTCGCATCAAAAGTATGGCGCAACCAGATCCATCTACGGGCCACGCAAGCGCGCTCCAGCATACAATGCAACACAACAAACATCCCAATACCACGGCACACCCAAATACAGGGGTTCCGCACACCCTCTATGTTTCACCGATGAGGTGCTGGACCATGAATTTCCAGAGGGATTCAAACCCGTAAACATAGAGGCGTACGATGGAACGACAGACCTTGGGGTCTGGATTGAGGATTACATCCTCCATATCCATATGGCTCGAGGAGACGATCTCCATGCCATCAAGTACTTACCCCTCAAGCTCAAAGGGCCAGCTCAGCACTGGCTTAAAAGACTCCCCGAAAACTCCATTGGAAGCTAGGAAGAGCTCGAAGACGCTTTTCGGGCAAATTTTCAAGGGACCTATGTCCGACCTCCGGATGTAAACGATTTAACTCATATAACCCAACAGCCCGGAGAGTCAGCCCGAAAGCTTTGGAACATGTTCCTCACTAAAAAGAACCAAATAGTCGACTGCCCGGATGCCGAAGCCTTAGCAGCTTTTAAGCACAGCATTCGAGACGAATGGCTTGCCACACACCTCGGCCAAGAAAAGCCGAGAACAATGGCAGCATTAACAAGCCTCATGACCCGCTTTTGCGCGGGTGAGGATAGCTGGTTAGCCCGATGCGGCACCAGCGACCCAAGTACATCCGAAGTCAGGGACGAAAACACGAAACCACGGCGCAGCAAAAACAAGCGTCGGAATAAAGAAGACAGCCCAAAGAGCACGGCGGTAAACGCCGGATTCAGAAGCTCTTAGTCAGGTCAACAAAAGCTGCCATCCAAAGGCAACAGAGACGAACTGTCCAGTCTAAACAAGATTCTGGACAAAATATGTCAGATCCACAACACCCCCGATAAACCTGCAAATCATACCCATAGAGAATGTTGGGTCTTCAAGCAGTCCGGCAAGCTCAACGCCGAACACAAGGGGCAGGATACACCAAGCGAAGACGAGGACGAGCCTCG